>NC_045779.1:43538746-43848262 GCF_008692025.1 Phocoena sinus
ACATGATGTTCTCGGAGTTGTTTTTCAAATAGTTCTGATTTCAAATATTTATCCGTTTAAGCAACGGTGGTATTTAATTCTGAAAGGACATCCGTTCTGCTGGCCTGGCACCTGGCTTCTGAGATAGAACTTTTTTTTAAGTCTTAGTCCACCTTCTCATGGAAGAAAAATTCATTTTAACTCCAAGCAAATCAAGTTATCTGACATTCTTGTTACAAGTTATGTGAGGGACCTTGAGGGGACTATAGCATGTCTTGTTGTTGGGTTTTCGGGTATGTTTTTGTGTCCCCAGCGTAAAAGGGCATCATTATGGTAGTAAGTCAAAACTCAAGAGCCTGAAAGTTTTTTGCACGTTGCATTTCAATTCCTGTGTTTTAGGGGTTTTTTTCCCCACAGAGATTCATACGCACACATAAAGGTGGCCCATGGCAGGGCTCTAGCCCATACAGAGTTATTTGTCAATTCCAGAGAAGCAGAGAATGAAGACACTCATGCCCTCTCATCCATCTTTTTTTTTTTTTTCTATGAACCTTATAGCTGGATATTGAAAAATCTGGATTTGATTCTTTTTTTTCATTTCAAGTCAGCTGAATAGCCTGTACCCATGGATATAAAGAAATATAACCAGGAAGTGTTTGTGGTATTGAATCAGAACTTAAGACATTTGAAGCCTCTAAGAGTTTTATAGTGTCTGGCCTTACATTTAGGTCTTTACTCCATTTTGAGTTTATTTTTGTGTATGGTGTTTTAGGGAGTGTTCTAATTTCATTCTTTTACATGTAGCTGTCCAGTTTTCCCAGCACCACTTATTGAAGAGGCTGTCTTTTCTCCATTGTATATTCTTGCCTCCATTGTCATAGATTAGGTGACCGTAGGTGCATGGGTTTATCTCTGGGCTTTCTATCCTGTTCCATTGATCTATATTTCTGTTTTTGTGCCAGTACCATACTGACTTGATTACTGTAGATTTGTAGTATAGTCTGAAGTCAGGGAGCCTGATTCCTCCAGCTCCGTTTTTCTTTCTCAAGATTGCTGTGGCTATTAGGGGTCTTTTGTGTTTCCATACAAATTGTAAAATTTTTTGTTCTGTTTCTGTGAAAAAATGCCATTGGTAGTTTGATACGGATTGCATAAACATAGGCAGAACACTCTTTGACATAAATCGCAGCAAGATCTTTTTTGACCCTCCTAGAGTAATGAAAATAAAAAACAAAAGTGAGCAAATGGGACATAATGAAACTTAAAAGCTTTTGCACAGCAAAGGAAACCATAAACATGACGAAAAGACAGCCCTCAGAATGGGAGAAAATATTTGCAAAATGAAGCAACTGACAAAGGATTAATCTCCAAAATTTACAAGCAGCTCATGCAGCTCAATATCAAAACAACAAACAACCCAATCAAAAACTGGGCAGAAGACCTAAATAGACTTCTCCAAAGAGGACATACAGATGGCCAAGAAGCACATGAAAAGATGTGCAAAATCACTAATTATTAGAGAAATGCAAATCAAAACTACCATGAGGTGCCACCTCACACCAGTCAAAGTAACCATCATCAAAAAATCTACAAACAGTAAATGCTGGAGAGGGTGTGGAGAAAAGGGAACCCTCTTGCACTTTTGGTGGGAATGTAGATTTTGATACAACCACTGTGGTGAACAGTATGGAAGTTCCTTAAGAAACTAAAACTAGAACTACCAAATGATCCAGCAATCCCACTACTGGGCATATACCCAGAGAAAACCATAATTCAAAAAGACACATGCACCCCAGTGTTCATTGCAGCACTATTTACAGTAGCCAGGATGTGGAAGCAACCTAAATGTCCATCAACAGAGGAATGGATAAAGAAGATGTGGTACATGTATACAATGGAATATTACTTGGCCATAAAAAGGAACAAAATTGGGTCATTTGTAGAGACATGGATGGACCTAGAGTCTGTCATACAGAGTGAAGTAAGTCAGAAAGCGAAAAACAAATATTGTATATTAACGCATATATGTGGAATCTAGAAAAATGGTATAAATGATCTTATTGGCAAAGCAGAAACAGAGACACAGACATAGATAACAAATATATGGACACCAAGGGGGGAAAGAAGGGGGTGGGATGAATTGGGAGATGGGGATTGACATATATACACTATTGATACTATGTATAAAATGGATAACTAATGAGAATGTACTATATATAGCACTAATGAGAACGTACTATATATAGCACAGAGAACTCTAGTCAATGCTCTGATGTGACTTAAATGGGAAGGAAATCCAAAAAAGAGGGGATATATGTATACATATAGCTGATACACTTTGCCGTACAGTAGAAACTAACACAACGTTGTAAAGCAACTATACTCCAATAAAATTTTTTTAAAAAAGGACATTTGAAGCCATTTCAATAGTGTTTCTTATTGCTTTTCAACCTTATTTTGAGTATTCTTTTTGCAGGTTGTGTTCCTGACTGGCTTTGGCTGTGTGTATGTGGACACTGTCCATCAGTGTGGCACAGTCTTCATCACTGTGGCCCCAGAAGGAAAAGCTGGACCTATTTTAACTAATACCAACAGGTAGGCTTAATTAGTATCCCAGTATCAGCAGGGTATGTTTCCCATTATAAAGTTGTAAACCTACTATTTGCCATTCTTTGTCATCCAAATATATACATTAAAGCTTTTGGTTAATTATTGTATAATCCATAAGGGTATGGTTATTAGCATTAAATTACACCCATAATAAGAAGCAGTATATCATCTTCTCTGGGTACCCCTTCCAGTTCTTCTTTGGTGAGTTTAACAAGCTGATTTACAAACTAAGACATGCATCTTAGAATTATACATTATCATTAGCATGAAATGCAAATTAATACTTCTCTATCCACATGACCACCTAGTAATTAGTAATTAGACTTAGCTACAGCAAAAATAAAGTCACCTCTTAGAGCCACATTTTCCCCCATTCGACCTGAGTGTTGCCATCAGGTTTTACAAATACGAACCAGAGTTATTATCCTTAATTTAAAGGAACTCATATAATTCAGTAGGGATAATATGAAGATAGTCCCTCCTTCCAAAAATTAAACAAGGGCAAAAGACAGAAAATTCTAGGAAGAGGAAACACAGGTAATCAAAGGAATGCAAATTTAAATAAGACTACTTTTACTTACTGAATTAACAATGATGTTCCATCATATACAGTCCTAGTAAAAGTGTAAATTGTTACCATTTTCTGGAAAGCACTTTAGTAATATGTATCAAGAGCTTTAAAATCCCTCTGGCTTGGAAATTCCACTTTTAACAGTTTTAAGAGCTTGAGATAAGCAATAATTAGAGAAGTAGGAAAAGGTATGCAGAGAGATTTTATCACACTGCTAATTATAATGGCAAAATATTCAGAGTACAAACCCCATCAGCAGAGGAACAGATGATACATAAATGTACCATAAATGGTATATCCACAGAAAAGAGACTTATAGGATTTTAGTGGAAGAGAAAAATACATATGATGACTTAAATAAAGCAAACAGAATATAAAATTGAACATATAAATATCCTAGTTATGTGCACATACAAGTACATGTATGCACACACATTCTCACACATACGCAAGGAAAACATCCCTAGAAATAACACTGAAAAGAAAAGAATCAAAACTGTTAATAGATGTGCGGATATAAGTGATTATTTAATAATTTTCTGTATTTTAATTTTCTACACGGAGAATGTACTTTATAATCAGAAAATTTTTAATTTTTAAAATTTTTAAAATATGAAATAGTAATATCAACTTTTATACATTTGTTTAAGCTCCTTTTTTTAAATTTCCTTGCTTTTCATATATGGTTAAGAACTCATTAATTTGGACCTTGCCAAATTATCATTAATTTGAATTTATAATATTTCAAACAGGTTGGGTAGACTGTTTCCTTTGCCCAGCAGTGTTTGTAAAAAAAATTAATAGTGTAACAAAACTGGAGACTACATTTTGACTTGCATAATCCAAAATTTCAAGCCCACATGACAATTTCAGGAACGTTTTATTTAGGGCGTTAGTAGGGCATTGTTTATGACAGTAGCAACAATCCATACATTCAGTGGTAGAAATAGGAAAGGGACAAGTATTTGCTTGTATTTCCTGAATTCATTTGTTCAGCAAATATTTTTCAAGTGCTTACTGGATGCCGGTGCTGTTGTAGGGATGAGGATATACCAGTGACCGAAAAGCCCCAAATCCCTGCTCCCGAGGAGATCACATTCTCATAGGTGGGGAAAGGGAGGACAGAGAATAAACATAATAAAAAAGGAAATTTTATGGTTCAGTAGAAAGTTGGAGTTCTGCAGGGATAAAAACAGAGCCTGGGAAGGACTAGTAGTACCTGGGCACAGGGACAGAGAGAGTGTAGTTTTGAAAAATTGATGTAGGTAAGCCTCACCAAGAAGTTAACATTTGAGCAACTTGAAAGCAGCGAGGGGGTTAATGATGTGGTCGTCTGGGGTGAGCTTTCCAGACAAAGGGCACAGCCAGTTCAAAGGTCGGAAGCAGTGTGCCTGGCATATTGGAGGAGCGTGGAACAGGCCAGTGCAGGCCAAGTGTAGAGGGTGAACAGGAAGGCACTAGTGCCTGGGGTCAGGGAGGGAAGAGCTAGAAGGAGGGGGCACGTCGTGTAGGGCTTCATTTTAATTCTGAGTGAAACCAGGAATTCATTGGAGCTTTTTGAGCAGAGAAGTTACATGATGTGACCTAAATTTTTAGAAGACCATTGGCAGCTTCATTTTTTAAGTTTACCGTAGTATAGTTGATTTACAGTGTTACAGTGTTACAATGTTAATTTCTTCTGTACTGCAAAGTGACTCAGCTATACACATATACATTCTTTTTCATAGTCTTTTGCATTATGGTTTGTCACAGAATATTGAATATAGTTCCCTGTGCTCTTGCAGTAGACTATAGAGAAGCACAGGAGGAGCAGGGAGACTGGTCAGGAGACTATTACAGTCGTTCACACTGGAGGTGGTGATGGCTTAGGCTACACTGTCAGGGGAAGAGGTAAGAAATGGTCAGATTCGGGATGTATTTTAAGGAAAAGCCAATGGGATTTCCCTGACACACTGGATAAGGGTTGAAAATAGAGGCATCAAGGAGGACCTCAAAATTTTTGGTCTGAGCAGCTGGTAGGATGTGGCTGTCGTGAACCAAGATGAGAACTACTGCATGTGGGACTGGGGGTGAGATCAAGAGTTTGACTACAGACGTGACCGCTTGAGATGTCTTTTGAGACCTGTAAGTCACTACTATGTGGACGGGCAGTTAGAAATACAAGATCAGAGTTCACGGGGCGTTCTAGGCTGAATATGTGACTTTGGAAGTCATCAGCATATAGATGCACATCAAATCATAGGCCTGGATGAAGATCTCCAAGGGGAGGGAGTGGAGATGGGAAGAGAAGAGGACCAAGGGCTCAACGTTGGGCACCTTAACTTTAAGAGGAGGGTGTCGCATAGGTGATGAGTGACCAGACATGCAAGAGCTGAGAGCAGACATGCAAAGAAAGTTTTTCCAGAAGGAGGAAGTTATCGACCCCGTCAAATGCCATTGTAGGGTGAATGAGTCACAGACTAAATGCCCATCATTTGATTTAGCCACATGGAAGTCCCTTGGGGGCCTTGACGAGACTTGCTTTGGTAGACTAGTGGGGACAAAGGCCTGCCTGGAGCACAGTTAAGAGAAAATGGAAAGTGAGGAATAGCAGACAAGGTGTATATGCTTTGGAGTTTTTATGTAAAGAGGGTCAGGAAAATGAGTAATAGCTAGAGGGGGAGATAGAGTTACAAGAGGGATTTTTTTAAGACAAGAGAAATAAGAGCATGTTTATAAGCTGCTAGTAGTGAAGAAAAAACGATATAGGAAAGGGGTGAATTTCTGGAGAGATGACCTTGACGGGAGTGAGAGCCCAGTGGTTGAGCGCGCGTTAGAGGGGTTCGCGGAGATGGGAGCGTGGGCAGCTCAGCTCTAAACGTGGCGGGGGGAGCAGAGCACATGGCCTAAGACGCTGGGAGCTGGGCTGTTGTGGTGTGGGTTCATGGTGAGTTTTCTTCTGCTTGCTGTACTTTTCCAGCGTAAGGCATCTTGGTTATTTTATTATGACTTTCTGCTTTGTGATGATCATGACAGAGAATTAGTGCACAAGGAACTAGAGGGATTTGAGAATAAAAAAATCTGGTGTTGATAAGGGAAACATGAGACAGCAACACGACAAGAACTTGTAATAGTCCCTTTGGGAACATTTCCCAATACTGTTGGAGTATGACCGGCTCTGTCCAGACACGATGTACTGAAAGTTGAGTTCTTATTTGTTTCTTATGAGAATCTGATAGGACATCAGGAGGTGTTTAATAAGGCACTGTCATTAAACACTAAGACATTAAGGAAGAAAGGGAGGGAGGAAAAGAAAAGCAGAGGAGACTCATGTTCTTTTCCCTTTCTCCTGTAGAACTCTGGAGAAGATTGTGACATTTAAAATGTCCATCACTCAGTTGAGCCTGGCGGTGCTTGATGACCTCACCTGCCACAGAGTATCATCTGAGCTCCTGAGACTCACACTGGACAACGTTTTTCTCCAAATAGCCCCGGTGGCTAGTCACGTCCCTGGGGAAGAGACGGCCACCACCCTCTTTCACCTTTACTGTGTGGAGGTCTGCTGTAGGGACCTGCAGTTGGACAACCAGCTATATAACAAGTCCAATTTCCACTTCGCTGTCTTGGTCTGCCAGGGGGAGAAAACAGAATCTATTCAGTGTTCCAAGATGCAGAGTCTCCTTACGTCCAGCAAAGATTTGGAAGAATACAAGAAAAACTGTTTTATCAAACTTTGCCTCACCTTAACTGAGGGCAAGAGCTTCTTATCTGATATTAACGAGTTCAGTTTTGAATTGAAACCTGCCCGCTTATATGTGGAAGATACATTTGTCTACTACATCAAAACTTTGTTTGAGACCTACCTTCCTAGCAGCAGCCCAGCCGGTCACCCCACGGTCTTTGCAGATGGGAAACAGGTGTTGCCCGTGCAGGTCAGGCAGCACGCCAGGGCCTTGGTGCATCCTGTGAAGTTACGGAAGCTGGTGATACAGCCGGTGAATCTCCTCGTCAGCATCCACGCTTCCCTCAAGCTGTACATAGCCTCTGACCACACCCCGCTCTCCTTCTCAGTGTTTGAAAGAGGCCCCATCTTCACCACGGCCAGGCAGCTTGTCCACGCCCTGGCCATGCACTACGCCGCGGGGGCTCTCTTCAGAGCAGGTGAGGACACAGCCCAGGGGCCACGATGAGCTGGAGCGTGAGCAGAAAGGAAAGGCTTTGGGGTGGACTTACTGACTTCGAGACATAGGGAAGCAGCTTGGTAGGAGGTGAAGAGCACAGCCTTTGCAGTTAGATAGTAATGGATTTGAATCCAGACTCTTCCGCTGCTGGCTGTGAGGCCTTGGGCAAGTTATTGAACCTCCCATGTCTCAGTTTCCTCATCCATAAAATGGGTTTTAAGATTTTTGACAGGAAAAAGTGAAAGTATGTAAAGTACCCTGAATTTTGGTTGGCACTTAATGAACACTCAAGCAGTAGTAGCTGTTATATTTGCTGATATATATATAACAGAATTTTAATCCCATTTAGCAAACACTTTCAGCTCCTTGCAGGCACAAGGCTCTATGTTAGGGCACTAGTGCGGCCAGAAAAACCAGCCCAGGCCCTCAGGTTCTGGGCCTAAAAGAAATCCAGTTCTGGGCTGTTAGCTTTCTTCATTACAGTCCATGAATAGCTCCAGATGAGAAATTCAGAGGATTTGTGTGCTCGTCAGAGGCATGAAGAGCCTTCTACCTACCCAGCGCAGCCCTGCCTGTCTAGACAGATGGCAAAGAGACGGCTGTAGGCATCTCAGCCTCTCCACAGACCTGAGCCCGGGGCGGGGGGGAGTCCGCAGGGGGTGCTTTGAATATGTGTACAAAATGTTGTATGGGGAGCACTGTGCACTGAAGCTTGCTTTGGAGACCAAGTTGTCTCCTGATACCCTATGGTAATTGGCTTCAGAACACGCCTTCTTGACCTAAGTTCACTCTAAAGTGGTTTCAGTCTGGTAATCTGGCTCCTCGCGTTCCCATGCATTCAAGCAACTGACACCAAACAACCAGAGTGGGTCTTGCAGCCCCTTCTGGTAAAGAGCATGGAGGTCTTCCTTTCTGAAAGTAACAAAGGAGAGACCTTGGTAATGTTGTACTTGGTGGGTACATTCCCATATAAGGTAACGTTGTAGCAGTGACTGACCCACAGTAGTTGCCCTACTGGTAGGATAGCATTTTCTCCATAATGGAATTCATAGAGTTAGAGCGCTACCCAGAACCCTCAACTGCAAAGAACAAGATCAGGGAAGGTCCCTGCCTGGGAACTGTTATTTTGATAGCTTGTACAACAATAAGAAAATATTTCCCTCTTGCTAAGATATTATTTAAAAATGAGCAGCTACGATTTCAAATTTAATAGACGGGTATATTAAAAACCTACTCTTTCAGGCAGTTTTTGTTTTTAACCTAGAAGCATGCCTGTAGGTTACTGGACTCTGCTCTGGAGCCTGGGAAGGAATAAGCTTCCCGTCCGTCCGGTCATCACATTAGGCTGAGGTGTGGGGAGCGCCCATCAGAGTAATGAGCTGGCAGAGAGACTCCAACTGTGACCACCAAGGAACCACGTCCCTGCGGCCTATGTGCTAAAAATGATCTCTCTTTGTTTTGTTTTTCATGAGCTTTCACAAGAACATTCTGTTTGGATTTTTTGTAATCCACCTAAAAGTTCTCTAAGCTGTTGTCCCAATCTCATTATATGCTGAGACAAGAAATTCTGAGATAGAGGGCCAAGTTTTTAGGTCTGCTGGGAATTCTGTCACTGAAGGCCTGCAGAGAATCTGAAGATTATCTGGAGGAAAGCAGTGGTTTTTGAAAGGGTTGGAAATGGGAAGATGGTAGGAGGTTACCCCTGGGTAGAAGCATCTTAAAGAGAATGTACTGGCATTCTAGTAGAGGAAAGGAAAGGTCTGGCCTGGGAGTGGACAAGTTGCCTCTGCATCTCACATGGGTCAGTATTCACTCATTGGACTTGATTAAAAGGTCCCTCATGGGGATGACTGAAATACCCTGACCTCATTTCTAGGGAAGGACGTGTAGAGGTTTTAACAGTAAAGTAATTAGAAATGAGTAACAACTGACCCTATTTGAAGAAAAGAATGTGGGCTCTGTAATTTCCTGGGGTCCCTCTCTACCTCCAAGGCTCAGTTTGATGGGAAGCCAGACAGGCACTTGTTTTCAACAAAAGTCTGGCAACAAGTAAGAAAAAGATACATGTGCTTTTGGAGGGAACTAATTAAAGAAGGAATGCCCTCAGATGCTTTGGTCCTTTTCTGGCCATCTCAGATGCCACTGAGAAGTAGCTCTGGTCCACGCATAGCCTTCCCATCAGCAGTGAACCTAACCCAGGAGAGTCTCCCTCACCGTCCCGTAGCCAGGGTGAGGGCTAGAAGGTGAGGCTGGGTGCTTTCCACACACCCCGTGCCCTGCTGCCCTGGCCTGAGTGGGCCCATTGTAGAGTGAGTGGTCTTTGCTTGGCAGTAGCTAGGCACCTTTCTTTATCTCTCTATGGAACTTTAGGAGAGAAGGGGAATTAAGATGTTCCTAGTCCAATCTTCTGCCTGCAGGCGAACCTTACAACTATGCCAAGCTAAAGGAAATGTGTTGTTTCTTCACCTCCAGAGAAGGCCCTCCGAGGAAGACTATTCCACAACCTTCCACGGTACCCTGCCTACTCAGCGCAGCCTGGGCTCCCAGGAAGAGGGAGGGTGGGCTCTGGAGCCAGGTAAACCTGGCTTGAAACCCTCCCACGTGTCTAGACGGCGGGGAGACTGTGAGAACTGACTCAACCTCTGAGCCACAGTTTCCTCCTTGTCCTGCCTTTGAGATGGTGGAGTCGGGGTGACACTGCGTCAGAGCAGGCTCTGTCCCCTGCACCTGGTACAGTCCCTGAACCCAGGGAGAGGCTCAGTCCTTGGCTAATCTGAATATACACGGAGGCAGGTACTAGGACTTGAAGAGTTGCTGTGAGAACTGAGGGAGTTGAATGCCTGGCGCCCATAGGCGCTTCCATTTATGATCTTCATCTTCTGGAACTTACTCCCTCTTTTAACCTAAACCCTAGTGCTGTCTTCTAATGTTCCAGAGAAGAGAGGTGGGCTTAAAACTTAAGAACGTCCCTCTCTACAAGGGCTGGGCCTGGGAACCCTTCAGGGCTCTGGCTTGGCTCTTGCACCCACACCTTCCCTACCCTCTGGGACTGATGACTTGACTGGGGGTCTCTGTCACAGGCCTGGCCTCCAAAGCCCTGCTGGGGGGCAGGATCGGCTCCCACACGGGTCCTGTCCCCGCGGCCTCCCCATTAAAGCGCTTGCAGCCCTCTCCTGGGCTGGAGAGGCCATGGTGTCCCCGGGGGAAGCTGTCTGTTGGGCGTCCTCCTCTCTGGAGCCCCCGGCCCTTGCCTGCACCTCCTGTCCTCCGGGCGAGAGCCCCGAGCCCCCCACCCGGGAAGGAAGGCGAAGGGGAGCTGCTCCAGCCTCCACACCACAGCCCTGTTCCCACGGGGCCGAGCGCTCGGCAGTCAGGCCGCTGCTGAGCGGGCGGCTCCTGGCAAGCCCCAGCTCAAGTAGGAAACCGGATCCAAAGCTCGCCCCCTGGGACGTTCGCAGGGAACACGCCCCTCTCGCTAACCTAATCAGCATGTCCCTGTCACCAGAGTTTACACAACTGAAGCTGGGCTCGAAGGGGAAACATTTCTCTGGCTCCAGCTCCACTCCAAAGGGAAGCGCTCAGCTTGGTAGGATTGGGAAAGATTAAAAATAACTTCCTCCATCCTCGTCAGAACTCTGCATCCCCTTTGCAACACCCCTTTTAGCATCTGGCCTCCTCCCCTGACCAGGCATCTCCTCCTCATCCTGGTGCCTCCGCTGCCCAAGGAGGTTTTAAGGATAACTTCCCAGCCTGCGAACACCTGCAGCCCCAGGGACTGCCTTTCCTCGGGGGCAGGAGCATCGTCCCCTGCACACGGGTCCCTTTTAGCAGGAATACGGGCGGCTTGGGCAGGGAAGTCATATTAAAGCTATTTGCGAGGCCGCCAAAAGGATCACTTTGATTTATAAAGTATGAAAGTTTGCCATTTATGAATTCACAGTGAATGAGTTATTTCCCATATTTTGCTCCAAAGGAGCTTATTACATTCTCCATTCTAGTGTGAAAAATGAATTGCAGGGAAAATGGGTCACTTGTCCCATATGTTGAAAGTGCTGTGTTTAAGATTTCAGTAACCCCCTTCCCTTTGGTCCCTCACAGGCTGGGTGGTTGGATCCCTGGAAATCCTTGGCAGCCCGGCAAGTTTGGTGCGAAGCATCGGGAATGGCATTGCCGACTTCTTCAGGCTTCCGTACGAGGGGCTGACCCGAGGCCCGGGAGCCTTTGTGAGCGGAGTTTCCAGAGGGACGACATCATTTGTGAAGCACATTTCCAAAGGTAGCTATTCGGGTTCCTTGTAATGAGGCCTTATTTTCGTTCCTTCCCTCTCTTATTTTTTATTTTTAAAGAACGTGTTAAAAGTTTTCAGTGAATTAAGTTTGCCTCTAACTTTGTTTGGCTTGTTAGCTGGCAGTGAAGTGTTGGATCTGTAACAAAGCTCATATATAATGTCTTATGTTTTAAACAGATCACTGCTTGCCTGTAGTGTGTGAAAATGTTTCAGAAACTTCAGAATTTGAAACCTCCCAATGGGAAAACAAGGATTGGCTCAACTGTTATTCCATGTGATAAATACAGAAATATTAAAGGTGTTCAGGACTTCTGCTAAACATCAGAAATCCTACACTGTGTTGCCTCATCATATTTTTTTAAATGTAGATACAGTTGTCATAACTTTTGTAAGGCTATGGATACATTTTGACGTGGAAGCCGATTGGGAGGTGAAAGAGCCAGCTTTTCCCTAGCACGCCTCGTAAACAGTGCCACCTTGTGGCCCAGGCGGGTCATCGGGCGCAGAAACCAAACTCCCGCCCACAAGAAGGAGAGCGTGCTTTCCTTTCATCCGTGTGTTTGTTTGCCCATATTTTGGTCAGGTTGGCAGTGACTCGGGAACTAACAAGGGCCATCTGAGTCCCCGTTTCTTCTCAGCAGGAGGCAGGGGAAACAGGGCAAAAGCCGCCTCCTCCCCCATAAAAGGCTTTTTACTGTCAACAGTACTGCAACTCTGTTATGAGTGGGCAGGTTACAGAAGTCTCTAGAAGGCCTCAAACAAGACTTGAGCTCGAAATATGAGAACCCATGATCCATAGAGGGGGACTGGCAAGAGCAATAAACCAAATTCCATGGACAATCACGGGACCACTCCCCCGGGGCCCCGGTCATCCGGGAGGCCTGTGAGCCAAGCTGCAGGAACTCACAGATGAGTCACTGGTGGATTTCTCACTCTTGACACTTGAATCTTTGTGGTTCTGTTGTTTTTATTTTAAAATAAGACAAGCAACACTTGCTAAATTGCACTCCGGCAGTAATTTTAGCATAGTGACTCACTGAATGTTTTTTACACTTGTTCTCTCCTTCTCTTAGGAAAATCTGTTTGGTTTGTCTGTGTGTGTGTACGTGGATTTTTTCTTTTCAGATGACTGGTTAAGATGCAGCTGCAAAAACAACATCTTCCATTTCTTCTGAAAACTAGACATCCCAATAACAGATGAACTAATTCATTAGCTTCAGGATATGTCCGTTGATGTCTTTCAGTTTTGCTCACTGAGGTCTATGCAGACTTGCTAGAGGGGATTATGACTGTCTTGAGCAAGATGCAGAAATAGCCTTTCTTGGGAAAACCAGACGGAATCGTGGCTTTCACATGCTTTACTCCCTTTGATGTCCTCACTTTTTTTCAGCTAACACCCTGAATATCAAAATCACACATATTCCCTGTGGCATAATAATTATTTCCTGACTGTCAAATGATAAAAGTTTACTGTCTTTCTCTACTATGACTAAAGTAATAGGGGGAAATAAATTTTATTCCTAAAGTAGAAACATTCCTTTGCGATCTGTTTAAAATTCAGCAACATAACCTTACCCTTTCAAATCAGAGCAGGCAAATTGCAACCTTCAAAACTGGACCTCAGTGAGGACTTCAAAACTAACTATTTTAGCCAAGTCCTAACAGTCAAATGAAAGTGCATGATAGCTTCCTATGAGGCCGTGGGCATTTTTCTGGTAACGGAGATTCTAATTCTACCCCCTGTGAGGAGTGCCATCACCCCTGTCAGCAAGTGTTCATCTTCACCTCATTGTCTTAAGGCTGCTTCTTCAAACTGACCGAGGGGAAGCCACCATCACTCTCCATGGGCGAGTCCAGAAGGCGGATGTGCTTCCACCTCCCTCTCCCCTCCCCCACAGTGCTCCAGGGACCACTCCCCTAGGGGCCACCATCTATGCGACCAGGAGACCAACCCACGTGCTCTTGTGCCCTCAGGTACCCTCACCTCCATCACCAACCTGGCCACGAGCCTGGCCCGGAACATGGACCGGCTCTCGCTGGATGAGGAGCACTACAACCGGCAGGAGGAGTGGCGGCGGCAGCTCCCGGAGAGCCTCGGCGAGGGGCTCCGGCAGGGCCTGTCCCGGCTGGGCATCAGCCTGCTCGGTAAGGGGTCGCCGGGGACTGGGGCCCAGGACTTTCCACGGGCTGCTTGTGGACTGTCCATCTTTCTGCAGAGATGCTGAGGCTCAGAGAGGCCAAGGCACGCATTCTGGTTCCTACCCTGGCCAGCAGGGTTCTGGAACCGGCACCCTCTCCAGAGCCCTTGTGCGGCTGCGCAGGGCCATCCTGGGACCTGGCCGCTTCCCGCTCCCCGCCGGTCGCGTTCCCACCTTCCCTCGCCTCTGGTGGGAGATGCCTCTCTGCGTCCTCGCGGCTTCCGTAAGACCCCGCGCGCGGGGTGTCAACACGAGGAAGGCAGCCCACAGCTGCATGCTTGCTGAAGGGAGCAACGGGCAAACCTCCTGAAGCGCTTGCTGCCTCTCTGCCACAGATACTGCAAACGCCTGCTTTTGTTTGGGAAGCACTTGAGCAATGTGCAAATGTCATGTAAACTTCAGTGAGGAGCCCACTTTTCCCTTTTATTTTTTTAAGAATGCCAGATCTGCCTGACTCCAAGTAATTGCCGTTTGTCAAGCAATCAGATGGTATAGCTAGAGATGAAGATTGCTAGGGGTATTTCCAAATATTACAAATGTTTGAAAAATAAGTTGCTTTGGAAAATCTATGAAAAGGAAGCTTCAGAGCTGAAATTTTACAGAGCAGGATTTTCAAGGGTATCTTTTGTTTATTTATTTGCAAAGGAATTTAAAACTGTATTGTTTGGCAGCCTGCCTGCCGAGCATCTGAAGGAGTGTGCATCTTGCAGAGATCAAAGTGGCCCAAAGCAGGGAGAGCGAAGGTCAGAAAAGATGAGCTTGAAAGGATTTGTCCTCTCTCCAGGCTGCAGTTTTGTACATAACCCCCACCCCCCCACCACCACCACCACTCACAGCGCGGCCAGCTGAGGTCCCGAGAGGAAGTCGTAAGATGTTACAACTTCAGGTTAAGTTACTAGAAAGTGTTTAAGTCCTAACCTGCAGTGGTGTGGGACACGGTCCTGTGATAATGTGTGGGAGCGGGGACCCGGGGTGGAGCAGCTCTGGGGAAGGGCGGGGGCGTGGGGGGTGGCCACGGTCCTCAGGAGCCAGTGGACCCCATGCTCGGGTGTCCAAGTCCTTTCTCTGTGACCTCAGAGCTTCTCTTTTGTAAATTGGGGCTGAAAATTACTCTGCCGTTATTGGAAGTAATGCTGGTCGGTTGTGTGCCAGGCATAGGGTCCGTGTTTGGTAAACAGCACCTTCATTATATTATGGTAGTAAAGGAACTGTAAGAGTTGCCTGGTTTCAGACAGTGTCCCAGCAAAGAGAGACGTCTGAGCAGTGGCAGGGGCATTTCTGCTTTAGTTTTAGTCCAGTGGGTTCAGTTGCTGTAACCACAGGAAGTGTCAATGAGGTTATCTTGGAGGCCTCAAGCCATCATTTGGGAACTGTGGGACCTCTTTCTGCTAAGAATCGTGGCTTTCCGTGCCCTCTGCTCTGGGCAGGAGAGTTTCCTTCTCGCTGTCCAAGCTCTTCTTGGATGGAGGCACTCAGCAGAGGAGACCTGAGCCGGCTGGCACGTGGCTGTTCCCACCCTGACTAACCTGTTCTCTCCCCGCCCAGAGAAGCCCACATCCACTACCCATTTCCCACTGTATAAAACTGCGCCTGATGGTAGAAATCAGTTATGTGGGGAGCCATGATTCTGCCTTTGTGATGTCACCCTTTCAAGCGTGGCTCCTGTTGTTAACCAGGGTAGAAAATCATAAACCTCTGAGCTTTGCTATAGCCATCATGTTTTGTACACACTCATCCATGCGAGGGAACCACTTAGCCTGTCTGTGGAAACTACAGTAGGCTCGTGGAGTCTGTGGGCCCCTAAGAGCTCCACTCACAGCAGCACATGTAGAGCAGTGTGTCCGTTTCTGTGCTTCTCAGACTAAGGTTGGGCCAGCCAGCTTCCTTTCCTGGAAGAGTTCAAGAACTCTCTGTATCCCACATAATCACTGGGTCGTCTCAAAACGTCTGGTCCTTGATATGTGGCAGGAAGAAAGGGGAGAATAGGACCAACCAAGTCCCCTCACCTGGGAAAGTATAGATTTGCCGCCGTTTAATCCATCCCCAGAAATGGTGTATAAAACTGCCAAATGCCAGTAAATGCCCGACTGAAGTTAGAGCTATTATCATACAATAGTTTAAAAGCCATGCTTGGTGAAATCAAAATGCTACTTCCTCAGGCTCTTCCTTTATGAGACATAAACATAAATGACCTGGTCAGTAAAAAATACATTTAAATAACGCTTCTGGGTTGTCAAAGTACTTTCACATGGGTCATCTTATTTGATCATCAGACCTAGGAATGAATGAGGTTAAGTGACTTGCCCAGGTCAAACCTCCAGGCAGGACAAGAACCTGGGTCTTCCCACATGTCACCCACCCTGGAGGGCTCCAAGCCTGGAAACAATCAGGATGTGGGGAGACTGAACAATTGAAAGTTCCAGGGTAGGAAAAATATATTTCCCCCAAATGTTTATGGGTTTGATGGGCCTTCCTGACTCGGCTCGGCCCTCATGAGGACACGGTGGAGTGTTATGAGGCACTTGAAAAATCAAAGGACGTCTTCAGCTGTCCTGCCCAGCCCCATCGCCCCAGAACAGCGAGGAAGTGTTGGGCTGCAGAGAGATGCCGCCGAGGCTCCTGCAGGAAATCCACAACTGTTTTCAGAAAGCAGTGGCTTTTGGAAAAACTCTGTTTAGCCTGCAGAGTTGGCATCAGGCTTGCCCGCATTTACCAGATCCGTTCCCCAGATGCCCCCACTTTCTACTACCTCTGGAGCCTGCTGAGAGAGGATGTGAGCTCCGTGTCACAGCCACATGGCACGTCCCCTCCCAGATGGGACTTCTCCCTGGGGAATACCTAAGGCAGGATGTCAGAACTCGCTTCTCTGGCCCAACTTATGAAGCGCTGCTGGATTTCCCAGCAGCCACAACTGTCTTGACAGCCGCTCTCGGGACGCCATTCAGAATCCCGACCACGTAGGCCTCCACCAGGTGAGTCGGGACGGTTTCCCAAGCGAATGAGTGAAGAGCTGGGCACCGAGAAGGCACTTACACACAGCCCGTCTGATGCTGCCCTCAGCCATCAGCATCTTGCTTGGCAGTTAGAAGGGAATTTGGGAACAACAGATGTGCTTCCTTCTCAGTTTGCTCATCTGTCGTGGTCAAAACAAGCAAGCCCCAAGCCAGGGTTCCTAATACATTCTGTGGGGTTCGTTTGTCCCTGGAACGTGAGCTGTGGAGCGGTGTCCCAGCCCAGGCCTGTGCCTCTGCTATTGTGATTTTAAAAAAAAAAGTTCAGAATAAAATTACAACATGTGATTAGGCAGCACCAAAATAGCCACACAGGCAGAACAGTCATAGATAGCGACCCGGTGAGTTTTGCCCAAGGCTGGGGAGCAAGTCACAGAAGAGGTGAGGGAGGGTCTCTTAGTCTCCTTGCTTCAGAGAGCAAGCCCTTCTCTTCCAGCAAAGGGTAGGAAAGGAAGTACGTCTGGGACTTCCCTGGTGGTCCAGTGGTTAGGACTCCATGCTTCCCCTGCAGGGGGCACGGGTTCAATCCCTGGTCAGAGAACTAAGATCCTGCAAGCCACGCAGCGTGACCAACAAAAAAGAGGAAAGGAAGCACATCCGGCTTCTGCCCCGCCCAGCACACGAGGCGGGGTCCGGGAAAGCACCCCTTCCCTCCCTGCCCCACTTCATCACATCACAGCCGGCTCCATGTGGCTGCCCTCCCCGTGGGCCTGCTGCCAGCGGACAAGTTTGGGAATCAGTCGCTGCTAACTAAAGCCTCAGAGCAGAGTTGGAGTGTATGGCAGTAAATAATTTACCAGTTGTGGGATTTAGCGGGATTACACTGCCTGAGAGACCCTCTGAAGCCCTGGGAGAGCAGCCTCTCAGGCTCAGCTGCAGACGCGGGCCGGGCTGCCGGTCTCTCACGCACCTGGGGCCCAGGGAGGTGTCAGTGTGTGTGACAGGCCAGCCTCCCACCCGGGGCCTGATACTGGCCCAGGGCATGCGCTCCCGCAGCTCCTTCTCTCTACCTCTTAGCATCTAACGCCTTGTCACGGGGTTCAGGCTTTCCACTTTGGGGGCTGCCTGAAGAATTTATCAAAGTTTATATCTATCAGAGCCTTCACCGTGGCTGGTGGCTAGAGAAAGTGGAAGATCAAAGGGGAGTTTCACTGCGATACGGGTTTGCACTTAGGCAGGCCCAAGTCAGAGCCTTGTGTGGATAATCACGGCTCTATGCCCCTTGTGCTGGTCAGGCCTGACACATTCAAGGAAAATGGGAGATTTTCACCTGCCCCCCAACTCTATTTTAATACTGTTAACGGCAGTCTGCCCTTCAGAGAAGACATTTCTACCAGAAATACAGGCAATAACTTTATTGGTGAATTTGTAATTATCTGCCCCACCTTTTCTACTCTTAAGCATGGAGATCTTTCACAGAAATCAGAAAGTGAAATCGCAAAGTCTGTGTCCTTTGATTTGATGCTATTCACTTTGAACTGTCTGCTATGAAATGATTTGAAGAGAAGACCCCAGGGTTCTTGCCTCTCCCGGTGCAGCCGGTTCCGTTAATACTTCCCAGCTGCCCTGACTTCTGACCTCATAGACAGAGAGCAGAACATCAGATTCCTCAGACTGAAAACACGAGGCGAGCTCCCAGCCCAAGCACCAAGACTGGGTGTCTTGAGGGGGTGCTGAGACTGCCATCCCTTGGCCCCTGATAGCCAAGGTGGCCCAGGCCAGCTGTGAGCAGCTTCTTCCGCTTCCCTCATCATTTCTTTAAGAGGTTTGGGAAGCGGTGGTCTAGGCTGGGAAACAGACCTGTCGCCTCAGGTCATTCTTAATCTGTCAGTACGTGAACTTAAATGGCTGTGTCAAAATTTAGAGGAGTGGAATCCATGAAGAACATTGCCTTTACAACTGACCCAAAGGAACTGGCCTTTCATTTTACTGGATTTCGTTCAATGGAATATTACTTGAAATTAGCAGGTCATTAACTGAGAACTGGAAATCTCCCTTTACCCAGCAGACTTTGAATTAGTGGCATTTGGAATAATGGGATTTGACATGTATTAAAATTTCTACCAGGGGACTGTGCATTTTCATTAATCCTAGCAGGTCTGAGCTGAAAACAGAGAATTCTGTCAAGAATTGTAATGAAATTTCTTCCTCTTACTGTGTTAGGGAACCCTTCACTCTGACATGGCAAAAAATCTGGACTGTTGGGGCCTTTAGTCGAACTCATCCCTGGTCCCTCAAGGTAAGAGGAGCAAGGAGGGGACCCACAGAGGCTGAGGGATTCGCCCTCCAGCTCTGAGCATGGCCTGGCTGCCCTGTGGGAAAGCCGTTAGAGCAAAGAGCCGTGAGCGCAGGGTTTGTAGCTGTTCTCAAGTGAACAGTAAGTGGCCAAACCTCAGCTGAAGTGAGAGAAAAGGAAATTTTTCCAAGACTGGCAAAGGAAAGAGCTTGTTTTATAAACAGGATCAGTGAATAGCTTGGTGGTTAAGAGCGAGGCTGTGACTCCGACTCCCTGGACTTCAATCCTGGCTCAAGCACAGGGCAGCTGTGTGACCTTGGGAAAAACTCCTTAACCTCCCTGTGCCTCGGTGGCCTTGTCTAGGAACTGAGGATAAAAGCCATGCCTGATTCCCTAGTATTGTGACAATTAATGATCTCCTACAAGTAAGCTCTTAGCACATAGTAAGTACTCAAAACAGATTTGCTATAATACCAATAATATCAATTACTCTTATTATTATATAATTATTAACATATTAACATTACATTACTATTAAATAATTGCCCTTATTCTTACTAAAAGAGAGAACAAGGAAAGGGGCTGGCCCTTTTCAGTTTTTTCATCCTCTTGATTCAGTGAAACTGTATTAGGCTCACTCTCCTCCTGAGGAATTGTTAGCTCCTGTCCCTAAACTGTGTTGCCTGATTCCTGGAGAAAGATGTGTGGGTGTCACTTGGGAATAGTCTGGCATGTTTATTAAATTCAAAACTGAACTTCACAGATCCTGACTATGTTGGGCCAAACCCAGTCTGAACATTGTGTTTTGATGAAGATAATAAATGTCTAACACATCCTCAATGTACTTAGATAAATGGTAAACAAATGCATAGTAAAGAGCTTTATAATGAGGGTGGGGTTTCATTTTCAATCCAAACAAAACTGTGTTCCAGATTGAAGGTTTTCACTTCCTCAGGATTTTATGCATCAGTCCTTACCCGGGGCTTTTGTTGTTTTTCAGGTGCAATTGCTGGTATAGTTGATCAGCCAATGCAGAACTTCCAGAAAACATCGGAGGCTCATGGTTCAGCAGGACACAAGGCCAAGGGTGTTATCTCCGGCGTGGGGAAAGGAATCATGGGGGTGTTCACGAAGCCCATTGGAGGGGCTGCTGAGCTCGTGTCACAGACTGGCTATGGTGAGTCCTGGCGAACCGGCCAACTCAGACATCACCGATAAATTTGCGTTATTATACCAAGGTTTCCCTAAGATAATCTAGCCCCTCACATGACAGAGGAGTGAAAAATAAGATAGATAAATCTATAAATAAATAGTCCTTTTTCTTACTTCTTTATGCTTATTTACACAGAGTTGAATTGGACTATGACTAATAAATTACGATTATAAAGCCAGGAAGTCAATTAATAATTTCAGTCTATATAGGTCACAGAATCTTTTTATAGTCATTTAATAAAATCGACTTTAATGAAAAGTAACCAGTTAGAGGTTGAGGGCAATAAATCCAATATACTGAAGCAGAAAGTAGACTTACTTTTTCTGGTGAGCAATTTGAAAGAAAAAAAATAAGTTATAAAGCAGGAAGGTATCTTTTTTTTTTTTTCTCTTTATCATTGCAACATATTTTCTTTTTTTTTTTTTTTAAACATCTTTATTGGGGTATAATTGCTTTACAATGGTGTGTTAGTTTCTGCTTTATAACAAAGTGAATCAGCTGTACATATACATATGCAGGAAGATATCTTTAAAAGACAATGCGTCTGTATTTGGAGAATGAGAGAGAGAGCAGCATGCGTGCATCGGTGGGTGCGTGCACACTTGCCCATGCAGCTTGGCGTCAGGCATGGCTTTCTCGCCAGCAACTGTGCTGCTCTTGCAGCCAGGCCCAGTCTCCTGGCCAGTGTCAACAAAGGTGCATGATCTGCCACTGAAAACCCTTCCCTGAGCAGACAGGTGCCGAGAACTTGGGCTCATGGAACTACTGCTTTAGGCTGGTGCCAGGCCTCTCCACGCACACACGTGCGCGCAGGAGCAGTGGATGCGTGGGAGAGGAAGTGCCTCCTCCTGTGCTAATTTTCTGCATTCTTGGCAGAGCACGTTAAAGTGACTTTACAGAACTAGGCAACTGGAACTGTTACCTTTTTCGTTTTTTTTGGCTGGACCTCGCGTCTTGCAGAATCTTATTTCCCCGACCAGGGATTGAACACACGGCCCTTGGCAGTGAAAGTGCAGAGTCCTAACCACTGGACCGCCAGGGACCCTGGAATTGTTAACCTTTTTACCTAAAATCGGTATCATCGTTTTGGTCATGAAGTGGCTGGCTGGCTGGAACCACAAACTACGGGCAGGAGCTTTGCATCTGTATCTGCACCTGGCCATAAAGTCTGCAGGGTGCATTTGACTGCGGCCTCCTGCGCCTCACTAGGTCTGACAAGGGACAGCCCAGATTAGGGCATAAAACCCGTGTCTGAAAGGAAGAGAGTGGGAGACGAGTGCCCACCACACAGACAGGAACATGTGTTCCTCTCGCTCTTCCCCTCACCTCCTCCCCCTCAAGTTCTGTCTCTCACTCCTTCTGTGAATGACATTTTCACTCACAGGGAAACTGACAAAAAGAACTACTGCAACTTATAACTGGACAAAGTTAAATGCTCCCTTATCAAATACTTAACACGTTAATAAAAACAGTATTCCTTTTTGCTATAGACTGCAGTGAGGTAAAGTCAACTTATACTTCATAAATTCCTCTGGTCTTGAAAATGCCATTGTCCCTCACTGTGTTTCCCAAGGCTGAGGAACTCTCCCTTATGGAAGAGCACCTCAGAACAGAGCTTCACGTGGGCCTTGCTGGTTTCCATCATTCCTGTAAAACTTTTATTACTGCACTGAAGGTTTTACAAACCACTAACTCTTAGTCTAATGACTGTGCCTCGTTTATAAACATTTACAAGCCCTCAGAAAGCACACATGCTGTACCATCTCTGGTTCTGAAGAGTCTCTTTAGAGGACTGCATGGCTGCTGCTGGGTACCCTCGTTTGGTGCTGGCACCAGGGAGAGCATGTAATAAACCAGAGGCCCCAAGAGCACTCATAAATGTATATGGATTCATGTTTAACAGCTGGATTAAGTCACTTAAATACTGTATCTAGGCAAACCATGTGCCTTTGTGTGCATCTCTGTGTGTGTGTTGTTTTCTATTTCACCAGCCACAGTCCAGATACAGAAGTATTGTAATATTCAGCAAGGAAGTCAACTAACAATCTTGACTTTGTGTCACATAAATTGTAAATGATGTGTAAGCTATTGCTCCAGACTGATTACTCCCAGGAGCATTATGCATCCTCTAATTGCCAGCCTATGCTTGGACTGTAGCTCATTCATATTTCAGTTTGCAGCTAATATAAGATCACTAGGGTTAAGAGCATTGCAATGTTTAATGATTATCTATATACTTGATTCCAAAGATGTGACATCATTTTGGATCTGTAGCATTTTATGGATGGCTTTAAGCAGATGACATCACTGTAGCATGAAACTGTTTTCCAGAAAACAGCTAGTAAAACTCCCTTACTTCTCTTACCACAGGTATTTTACACGGAGCTGGACTTTCTCAGCTTCCCAAACAGCGCTATCAGCCAAGTGATCTGCATGCTGACCAAGCTCCAAACAGCCACGTCAAATACGTCTGGTAAAATTATCTAGACACTTGTTCAACTATACACGTGCGCTGTATGTTAACAGGGCCTGGCTTGCTCTCAAGCTAACGGGACACACTTTCAGGGGAGCCCAAGAGGAGCGGCTGTTTTCGGGGAAAGGCTGCCATCCACAGATCTGGGCTGGCAGCAGGATGCCCCTGCCCCACACACACATCCCACTCAGGGGAGGATGCACACTGGCAGAGGTGCCCGGGCCTGCAAGAGGGCCTGAGATTCTCTATGGAGCCAGTGTTCTAATTGGGTGACATTTCTAATGGGAAGAAAAGGAATTGCCAGAGCCAAGGGATATCTTTGTCTCCAGGAGAAGCTGGGTTCTGTTGACCAGAATCAGAATTAAAAGTGACAATTACATTTCAAACTGAAATTAATAATCAGATTGGTGAGGGTCTTTGCCTTGGTACAAACAGTGAGCCCTGATAAGTGACCATCTTTTCTAAGCTGGCTTTGGCCTCATTTTTCTCCTTTGAAACAGGAAAATGCTTCAGTCTCTGGGCAGACCAGAAGTCCACATGGCCCTGGGTGTGGTTCTGGTGAGGGGCTCGGGCCAGGAGCACGAAGGGTGCTTGCTGCTGACGTCAGAAGTGCTCTTCGTGGTGAGCGTCAGCGAGGACACCCAGCAGCAGGCCTTCCCTGTCACGGAGATCGACTGTGCGCAGGACAGCAAGCAAAGCAACCTGCTCGTCGTGCAGCTTAAGCAGCCGAGAGTGGCCTGTGATGTAGAGGTACGTTTCGGAAAACAGGGTGACCAGGGTTAGCTGCCAGCAAAGTTGAGACACAGGGTGACCGCAGGTACCAGGCATTTATGAGCCAGCAGCGTCTGGAGTGGATGCTGGAGACCAGGAGGGCTGCCAGGGGAAGGGGTGTGGGCAGCAAGGAGGCTGATGGACTCGGAGCTGGGGCTAAGCCACCATAGGAATTGAAGGTTGGCTGTCATGGAGCTGGGGTGCTGGAGCTCCAAAACAAGCAGGTCTGAAGAAGGGCCAGGACCAAGGCAGCAATTCTATGCAAATACTCCACGAAGCAGGCCTCCTGGTCTGAACACAGAGCAGGCCCAAGTCTGCACGTGGCCTGGGAGTGACTGCAGCAGGTCACTTTAGCAGGGACAGGAGAGGACCACCATAGAAGTGAGGGGTGTCATGAGGGAAACAAGGCACAAGCAGTAGGCCTGACCTTTGCAAGCTCACAAACCAGGAGGCCTGACTCACTCCCCTCCCTCATTCCCAACTTTCAGAGTTCAGGGTCAAAATTTTGTCAACTCTCTCCCATCCCCTGCTCTATATTGTGTGGCTTTGTGTTCCCTTTCCAACAGGATGCTCTCCCATCCCCTAAGTACCACAAGGTGCCTCCTGGGGATGCTGCTCAGGCTCTTGGGGCAGCTCCCTGGCCACACAGCTCCTGAGATGTGCTGGCTGCTGGCTCCCGGCTCCACATAAGTTGATGTAGAATGGATGTTCAGGTGGGGCATTCTGGGTGTCAGGGGTCAGAGGTGAGCAGCAGTGCAGCCCGGGGTGAGCAGGTGCACCCACTGCAAAACTGCTCTGCCTCTGCCCTCCCTGCTGACTGCCTGATCCATGGGGCCCTGAGAGTTGACCTCAGAGACAGACATGTTTTTTTTTCCCACACAGCTTGACAGGGATGGATCAGAGGCAAGTTGTAGCCTGCCTAACTTAGGGTCTGAGTAGCCCCAGGAAAAGGACAGTAAACCTGCCTCCAGCAGGTCCTGCCTGATTCCTTCTTTCATTATTTTCCTCCTGGTATGGGAGCCTGCGTCTCCCTCACACCACTGTTTGCGTAAAATTATTTGAGAAGATGGAAGGTAGCCAACCACAACAACTCTGAGACTTCTCTAGTTTCTTGGATCGTAATCAGTCAGGCTTTAAGCTGGGGCTTGGCACTAAGACTACATTGCTGGTTCGAGTTGATGACTTTCTGGGAATAAACAGAGGTCAGATGTCCAGCCTGACTTTATTAGATCTGCCAAAATCTTCTGATCCAGATGACAATAAAGCAGCAGTGATCTGGCTACAGGCCTTGGCAGGGGATAGCATCATTATCTTCAAGTCCTTGGTCCTTAACGAGAAGCTCCCAAAGCCCTGAGGAATATCTGTGACTATTGTTATTCCTTAGTTGCTTGGGAAATACTTCAGATCTTAAACTATTGAGACTAGAGAATCACCTTTAGCTGTTAAACTGTCTTCAACTGTGATCCTTCTCTTCGGCTTTTCTGCTTGAGGAGGGGGTACTGTGGGGAATTACAGCTGGAGGGGAACAGACCTCAGTTTCTCCAGGGGTTACTGAGATGACAGGTGGAGTCACCCCTCCCCCCCCCCAGAAGTTGCCATGGCTAATTGAGACTATACGATCAGTGAGTTAGAGGCAGAAGCACTAACACCCCGGACGCCATGCTCACCACGCATTTTCCATTGTTGTTCAGTGATAACAGGGTCGGGGTGAAGGGGTGGCTGAAACAGGCAGGAAGAGATGACAGAGCAGGAATACTGCAGGTTAGCTACTGAGCTTACATAGCAGCACCCGGCACTGGGCAGACCTGGGCAAACTGGTAGATACCAAGCATGCTTTCAGCCTCCAAATTGCACTTTCTCACTATCTGTTTCCTTTACCTCTAAACCCCAACTCCTTATTAACAAAAAGTAACTGCCCAATTAATCCTGTGTCCAAACCCTAACCTCCTCCCTCACCCCAATGGAGAGCCAAGCTGCAGAACAAAATGGTCTTTTTTTTTTTTTTTTTTTTTTTTTTGAGAGATAGTAGACCCTTCCTTAATAGTGCTATATATAATCCAGTGTATTTTCAAAATGGGAGTAGGGGAGTCACTCAGCAGTGCTGCCTGACAGTGCATTTTCCTCAGTGGCCATACCTAACCTAATCCACAGATATTAAGCTGGGCTGGGACGCCTACCCATTATCTTCCAGTGAAAACTAAAGAATAGTATTTTAAAATCTTTACATGAAATGGCTTTTCTGGGATTTTTGCTCTAGATGCTAGGAAACACAGCTCCTTTGAATTCTGGAAGGAATTAATTTGTAGATGACATCATTCGGTATATTCAAATATGGCAGGATTTTTTTAAAAAACAGCATTTGCTTTTCTTAGTTAAATGCAGCCATTTTTAGGGTAATAATTGCTTAATATGCCTGGCACATTATTGAAATCCCTTCTGAGAGGCTCACAATGAGTCAGAAGGTCAGTTTATTCCTTGGCCATGTTCCTTTCACAACACGGGTTTTCCTGTGCTGCTGTTCAGGAGGAGCAGTTAAGACTCTTGTGTACTCAGAGCTTTCCAGCTGAATCCCGACCCCATCAAATGATGTCATCAGAGCTCTGGCTTTTGCCTGGTGGTGCACAGCTTTCATCTGTCAGTGAATCTTTGGGGGCCTTTCTTTCCCAGGCTTAAAAATATGAGACTGAACTCTAATGGATGCCCTACTTATTCCTTATTTCTCTGGCAGGCAGACCTCTCTCTTTACCATCCCACTGGCTTTCTGCAGCTTTTAAGACACCCTTGGCTACATCGTCTCTGTGCCCTACACAGAAATATATAAATTCTTTACTACTATTTCAAAACCTAAAAAGCCCTCATTAAAATGTTTATAATTCTTCCAGAGTGGTCTTCCCAACATTTGGTAGGTAAAGACCACTGAAAGGTCAGTGGCTACCTGATCCACACAGGTCAGTGGCTTACACTGGAGACTTCCCACTCCACTTGATTTACACAGTAGATAGCTACAGCATTTCAGGATGGGAGGAATTTATAGCTCCACTTGCCTTTGATGGGTACTTTCTCAGAGAATCTTTCTTAAGAACTTAGGTAGTATATCTCAGTTCTCCTATTTGAGTTCCACTGAAGATGAGCCAGACTTTTATGAACCATAAATGTACTTTGCATCCTCCCTCTTTTCCATAAAAATTTCCCCTTCCTCTGCCCAGTTTATTTTCTCTGGCATTAAATCCTAGTATTTATAAAAGCAGAAAATGTTACAGTTCAAAAGGTATTTGTTTTTCTGATGCTCTGTCCAAAGCCACTGGGTTTGAAAGAGGTAAAGAGGTTCTGTCTGGAGAGGTTTGCGGAGACAAGCAAACAGAGCTTTTATCTCAGGGTTTAACGTTGATTAGATTCAAGCAGAGGAAAGACACTTTTCTCCTTTGTTCCTGGACTAGGCTAGTAAAGAGCCAGTGACAGATGTTTTGAGAGTTAATGAGTAAAATATTCTGAAATCGTCAACTTCAAATAAACATGGGAGTTTTACACAACACCAAATGCTTATTCGGTGGCTTTATTAGATAACCTAAAAGGCACAACATCCAATGTCTCAAGGCAAGAGAAGGAATGATTTTGTTATGGAAGTCTCCTTATGAGTGTTTGTTTGGCAACTAAAAATATCTTTTTTTGGAACCCAGGTGGATGGAATTCGAGAGAGACTATCAGAGCAACAGTATAACAGACTTGTGGACTATATCACAAAGACATCTTGTCACCTGGCCCCCAGCTGCTCTTCCATGCAGACACTATGCCCTGTGGTGACTGTGGAACCTCTCCCTTCCACTGTGAAAACATACCATTATATGGTTGAGCCACACTTTGCCCAAGTCTTCATCAGTAAATTTACCATGGTGAAAAATAAAGCCCTGAGGAAAGGGTTCCCTTGAGTCCCCTCTGAGGTGTTGATTCCTGCTTGTGCAATTTATTTCTGAAAAAGAAACGTAATGAGCTCTAACAACATCTAATGTGGACAAAACCCACTGTTCTATAGTTGTTATAGTAATTTCCTAGCCTCTTCCAAAACTAATTCAGGTTCTTCCTTTTTCCCAAAACTAAGATACTTCAAAATTGAGTCACTGATTGATTAAAAAACCTATTCAAAAACCTATTCTTTTCCCACTTGGGGACAATGAACAGAATCCTATTATTAATCTTATCACGTGCAGAAAATCCTTTTTGCTGTTTGCTAAAATTTCGACTATAATTAGGCTCTGTTAACTCAACACAAAACATGGTCAGGCCTCGGAAACAGATTAAAACTTCATCCCCAGTTGCATCTGTTTTTAGGCTGAGACAATTGCCTAATACCCTCATCTGCAGAGGTTCAGATTCTTTATATGAAATTAAATGCTTAGGAGCTTACTGTTTAACTTGTTAATAAATTTGTTACTTAAATGTGATGCTGTTTCTTTAAGTGAATACATTCCTAAACCTTTATGGAAATTTACAAGACATTCTGATGACTGTCCAGGTACATTTTTGGAAAAAATGTCTTTCTAGTTTGTTTTACTAGGCAAGCTTAGAGAATCTTTTGTCTACTGATAAAAACAGACCCCAGGTGCTCAGGTGAGTTTCTTAAGCAAAACACTACTGGGGAACTCCCACTACTGGATACTCTTGTGGAAGGACTCACCCTGATGCACCGACAGACTCAAGAACCCAAACATTAACCTGAATAATAGTTTATTTTGCTGACTTGGCTTGATCAAGCATAAAGATATCCCCAGTAACTGACACTCTTTTGTATTTAAAGATGGATTTGGCTTAAGATCCTGGGTCACCAGGTACCACCTTTATTTAATATTCAGTAAAAATGTGATACTCCAATTAAAACACATTTTTACTCATTACAGCCAAATTTGGGCCTACAACCTGATACCTACAATTGGGAGATGCTAAGAAAATTCAGTTTCAAATGCCCACTTTTAACTTTCTTTAAACTTAATAAGTCTCACGTGTTATTGGGCATAAGAGGTCACTGCATAGTTGTTTGCTGTTAATGGAAATTCAGGCTGAATATGGAAAACATGGTTCCATCATTTGCTGTAATCATACTCATTTAGGAAAGTTTTGTCAACCTCGAGTAACTATTTTTAAGATTGTAAATATGTATTAAGTCATATGGTAATTTTGCATACTACTTTAAGAATTGTTATATGATATTGTTTAAAATAAAAGGAATCCTTGAATTACTGATAACACATAAATGTGGGTTCTTAAAATGCAGCTTTTCACTGATACTTGGGTTTATTACCGTTTACATCATTGGAACTCAGGAATTTTGCATGAGTTAAAAAGAAAATTTTTGTTAACATAATAAAAGAACGGATGATTAAATTAGCTGTGGCTAAAATACACTTAATTCTTAAAGCTCTCTGTAGTATCACTTTGATCACAACAAAACCCCCATTATTAAAGGGGAGAAAGGTCCTAAGACCTCCCTGAAAAAATGTTATTACCACACTCTAAATTAGCAGACATTACTCAATTGCAATTCCAATTAAATAACACTACTTTTTCTAGACTAGATGTATATTCCATATTGTACAATTAGGTCTTCAATAAAGTAATACTGAGTAAAAAATCTTAAATTTTAATTACCTACTATTACATCTGTCCAGTGGTTGGATCCAGTAGGGCAATTCAGTGACAATGAAGTCCAAAGACGTTTTATTGGAAAGGCAAGTCTCTGTTCCTTTCAAGAGCCCACAGTATAGTAGTCATGTAGGCTCATGCAGACCCCTTAAACCCATGGGCCCAGGCAGTTACCTCAGTGAAATGGACAAAATGTGAGGAATCAAAAATGTCCTAAAACAATGAAAATTTTAAAAAATATTGAAATCAGGTTATCGTCATAAGATTCATAAAGTTAAAAATCCCTGACCAATTCTAATGCAAGTACCCTGAACTGTAAGTATCAGCAAGAGTAACTGCACAAAAATTTAGTGTCCACAGTATTTGTTAATCGTTTATTTATCATGAGAAACTATTCCTCAGCCCAGATATTAGTAGTTCATAGTGCAGGAACACAGGTAAGTGACAAACTTCCATGGAACTCAACCCAAAGAAATTCTGTGGAGAAAAACAGAGTGGCCAAGTTAATGACAATCGTTCTTAATACCTCACCACCCTGGAAAACCCCTGAGGTCTACTGCTACCAGTGGAAGCCACACTTTGATCACTCACCCTTAGCCCAGCAGCAGCCCTGTTCAGGCTGCCTGGGCTCCAGGTCCATTCTCCCCCATGCTCCCTAACCTCCCTGACCAGCCTCTTTTCCATTTGGGACATTCACACCTTACTTTGGGGTTTTTGCTTTCATTTACCAAATTCTGCTTTTTTTCTTCAAGTCCACCCCACTCTGTTCCCTTCTCATACCTGTACTGTTCTTAAAAACCAGTAGCCCATCTGTTCTAAACATTTCTATTCCTATCTCCAAATCTGTTCCTTTTTCTTACTGTTTTTTAAACAATCAATTTCTTGTAAGTAAAAGGTAAAAAAAAATATTTTAAAAAATCAGCCTGTTAACATCTGATTATGAAATGCGTACCCACTGTGGAAGTTTTGAAAATCTCAAAGGTACAAGAAAACAGCAATGTTAAGATTCCACACACAACCACTAATATTTTCTTGATCTTTTTACCTTCAGCCTTTTTTTCTGTGCACTCTTTATTTAACATAGATCACCCTTTACAAAATACATTCTTAGTTTTCTATTCTACTAATTTCTGTTACTTTGTGATTACCAATTCTAAGGGACATAATAGTCCATGATATGAATGTCATAAATTCCTTATCAATTTTCCAACCACTGGGAATAAAGTTGTTTTTCTACTATTATGTATTATATATATTAAACTGTGGCATATATCTATCTGTGACTCAGATACCTCTTTAATATAAACTATAGAAATGGAATGTAATAGAATTGAATCTTATATTAAGCAAAAGTTATTCATAGTCAAAATTATCCTTAAATCTTTTAGAAAACTGATCTGAGTCCAGTACAGCAGGTCTCCCCCACACCCCAGATCTTGGGAAAGATCACACACACACACTCTCACACATACATACATATGGCAGTTGGAATGCTCCTTCAGGAACAGTCTGCCTGAAAAAAAAATAGCACATTCACATTCCCCTTGTCACAGCAAACTCACACTGGGGTGGTAGACAGGATCTTTAACTCTACTTGAATTGTTCTACCTTACTATTTTGTTGAGCTTGAATGAAGTTAAACACATGAATTACAAGATTCCATAGTACAAATAGTTTCATCAGGTACTGGACACATGCTTTCAAATCAATTTAACAGATGACCTTTCATCAGCACACAAGCCAGTCCTCTTCTAGACACAGAACCGTAATCACACTGTCCATAAGGCAGTGGACCTTAACCACCCAAACCAGAATCTCTTGAAAGCCACCATGTCACCTATGGACATCCAAATAACAAACTATAAAAAGTGTCCAAAACTTGTTTTTTAAAGCACTTCTAAAAATGTGATTTTCCTGATGCCAATCTAGCAGTAATAGCACAACATGCAAAATGATTCTGAACATAAAATTAACTTCATGTCAGCAAGATGGTGCAATAACAAAGCTCCATACCCCTACTCCCTAGGAGAAAAAGCAAAGACACATGGACCAAAGTGTCTTTGTGAGAACTGCAAAAATCAATTAAGCTGCAACAACCAAGCAAACACCTAAATATGAAAAAGCTGCACTCAAAATGGCAGGAAATGTCATGCACTTTTTTCTCACCCTTGCCCCACCCCCTTCTCAGTGCAGGAGTGTGGTCAGGAGGAAAGTGACCAATTCCTGACTCCTCCTTCAGGGCAGAAGAAAAAGAGAAGACCCTGCATGCAATGTTCTAGTTTATTTGAGGGCTTCCCAAGGGACTGCTTCTATCTTTATCTCAGAGCACTGATGAGAATGGTGACAGAGTTTAACTGACTTATGAGACACCACCAAAAAGACCAACCTATGTACTCTGAAAGCGCGAGAAGGGGCAGAGAGTTTATTTGAAGAAATAATGGCCAAAACCTTCCCAAATTTGAGGAAAGAAATGGATATATAAATACAAGATGTTACTGGAAGTCAGATGAACCCAAAGAGACCCAACACCAAGACACAGTATAATCCAACTGTCAAAAACCAAAGACAATGGATCTTGGAAGCACCAAGAAAAAAATGATTCATTGCCTACGAGGGAGCCTCTGTAAGATTATCAGTGGATTTCTCAGGAGAAACCTTGCAGGTCACAAGGATGTCAGATGGTAAATACAAAGTGCTCACACACACACACACACACAAATTACCAACCAAGAATACTATAACCAGCAAAAATGTCCTTCAAAAATCAGGAAGAAAATTAAGACATTCCTAGATTTTAAAAAAAACCTAAAAGATAAGGAGTTCATTACTACTAGATCTGCAATGAGAGTTCTTCAAGTTGCAACAAAATTACACTAGACAGGGACTTCCCTGGTGGCGCAGTGGTTAAGAATCCGCCTGCCAATGCAGGGGACGCGAGTTGGATCCCTGGTCCGGGAAGATCCCACATGCTGTGGACTAACTAAGCCCGTGCACCACAACTACTGAGCCTGCGCTCTAGAGCCCACAAGCCACAACTACTTAAGCCCATGTGCCTAAAGCCCGTGCTCCACAACAAGAGAAGCCACTGCAATGAGAAGCCCGCGCACTGCAACACGAAGAGTAGCTCCCCCTCACCGCCACTAGAGAAAGCACATGCGCAGCAACAAAGACCCAACACAGCCAAAAATAAATAATAAATAAATAAATTACACTAGGCAGTAACTCAAAAGCCATGTGGAAATATAAAGTTCACTGGCGAAGGCAAATATATGAATAAATATAAAAGCCAGTGTTGTAACTGTTTCATATCCCCACTTTTAATTTTGTAGGATTTAGAGACAAAAGCTCTAAAAAAAAGAAATCTATGTTAATGGGTACACAATATCTAAAAATACAATTTGTGGCATTAGTAACAAAGTAGGGGAGCAGAGTTGTAAAAGAGAATTTTTGTATGTGATTGAAATAAGTTGTTACCACTTCAAAATAGATTATAACAATAGGTTGGTTTAAACTCCCCAAAAGTCAGAGATCTGAGGAATGGATACAAAACAAGGTCCAACTATGAGCTGTCTACAAGAGATTCACTTTAGATCCAAGGACACACATAGTTTAATAGCTAAGGATGGAAAATGATTCCATACAAACAGCAATCAAGAGAGCACGAGTGGCTATATACCATTAGCAGACAAAACAGACTTTAAGTCAAAAAATGTTACAAAGACAAAGGACATTATATAATCATTCACCAAGAAGACAGATTATAAATATCAATATATATGCACCAAACATCAGAGCTTTGAAATATATGAAGCAAATATGAAGCAAATGCTAACAGAAGTGAAGGGAGAAATAGACAGATCTACAGTAATAGTGGGTGACTTAAAATACTTTCAATAATGGCTATAAGAACCAGACAGAAGATCATTAAGAAAATGAGTGGACTTGAACACTACAGACCAATCAGATCTAAGAGACAAATACAGAACATTCTACCTAACATGAGAATACACATTTTTTTCTCAAGTGCATATGGATTAATTTCCATGTTAGGCCATAAAACCAGACAATAGATTTTAAAATACTGAAGTCACATAAAGTATCTTTTCTGGTCACAAAAGATGAAACTAGAAATTTATACCAGAAGGAAAATAGAAAAATCCACAAATATGTTGAAATTAAACATACCCTCCAACAACCAGTGGGTCAAAGTGGATATCAGAAAAGAAATTTAGGACCTCCCTGGTGGTGCAGTGGTTAAGAATCTACCTGCCAATGCAGGGGACACAGGTTTGATCCCTGGTCCAGGAAGATCCCACATGCCGTGGAGCAACTAAGCCCATGCAGCACAACTACTGAGCCCGTGCTCTAGAGCCTGTGAACCACAACTACTGAGCCCATGTGCTCTAGGATCCACATGCCACAACTACTGAGCCCACGTGCTGCAACTACTGAAGCCCACGCACTTAGAGCCCATGCTCTGCAACGAGAAGCCACCGCAATGAGAAGCCCGCGCAGCGCAACAAAGAGTAGCCCCCACTCACCACAAATAGAGAAAGCCCACGCGCAGCAAAAAAGACCCAATGCAGCCAAAAAATAAAGAATAAAGAAATTTAAAAAGAAGATCAAGTCAACAAGCTAAGTTTACACCTTAAAAAGGTAGAAAAAGGGGCTTCCCTGGTGGCGCTGTGGTTGAGAGTCCGCCTGCCGATGCAGGGGACACAGGTTCGTGCCCCGGTCCAGGAAGATCCCACATGCCACGGAGCAGCTGGGCCCGTGAGCCGTGGCCACTGAGCCTGCGCGCCTGGAGCCTGTGCTCCGCAACGGGAGAGGCCGCAACAGTGAGAGGCCCACATACCGCAAAAAAAAAAAAAGGTAGAAAAAGAAAAGCAAGCTAAATGAAAGCTAGCAGGAAATAAAGATTAAACAAAACAGGGAACAGAAAAACACTAGAGATACATCCAAAAAATCAAAAGAGCTGGTTATTTGCAAAGATCAACCAATATAACAAACCTTTAGTCAGACTAAGAAAAAAGAAGACTCAACTAAAAACAGAAATTAAAGAAGGGACATTATGTCACCAAATTACGTCACCCACATGAAATGGAATAATTCCTATAAACACACAACCTACCAAGAAATAAGAAACAGATTAACAGACTTATAACTAAATAAGGAGATTAAATCAGCAATCAATAACCTCCCAACAAAGAAAAGCCCAGGATCAGATGGCTTCACAGGAAAATTCTACCAAACACCTAAAGAGTTAACACCAATCCTCCTCAAGCTCTTCCAAAAAACTGAAGGGGGGTGGGGGCGGAACATTTCCAAATTCACTCTATGTATTTTTTGTTTTCTATATATTTATATTAAGACATCTTAAACATTTCTGTATGATGGAGAGACTGCCCCCCACCATGTTTTCCTGATCCTCTCACATGTCTCTTGTGGCCACATCTGACTCACTAACTCATTTAGGAATATAAAACATTCTATAAGACCAACATTACCCTGATATCAAAGTCAGACAAATATAACACAAGAAACTAGAGAGTAATATCCCAAATACAGATGCAAAAATCCTTCATAAAATACTAGCAAACAATTCAGCAGCTCATTAAAAGGATTACACACCATGACCAAGGATGATTCAACATATGAAAATATACCACAGAGCCACATGATCATCTCAACTAATTCAGAAAACGCATCTGAAAAATTCAATACCTTTTCATGATTTAAAAAAATTCAAATAAAGAACAGAAACTACCTCAATAAAGGTGATACATGAGAAACCCAGAGCTAATATAGTCAATAGTGAAAAGCTTCTCCAGGGCTTCCCTGGTGGCGCAGTGGTTGAGAGTCTGCCTGACGATGCAGGGGACACGGGTTCGTGCCCCGGTCCGGGAAGATCCCACATGCCGCAGAGCAGCTAGGCCCGTGAGCAATGGCCGCTGAGCCTGGCCCGCGTAATGCAAAAAAAAAAAAAAAAAGCTTCTCCAAGGTCAGAAAAAAAAACCAACAAGGATGCCCATTCTTACCCCTTCTCTTCAACATAGTACTGGAAGTCCTAGTCAGAGCAATTAGGGAAGAAAAAGAAATAAAAGACATCCAAATTGGAAAGGAAGAAGTAAAACTATCTCTGCAGATGACCTGATCTTATATGCAGAAATCCCAAAAAGATTTCACACACACACACAAAAAACTGTTAGAATAAACTTGGCAAAGCTGCAGGATACAAAATCAACGCACGAAATCAGCTGTGTTTCTAATACTAACAATGAATAATCAGAAAAGCAAATTAAGGAAACAATCCCAATTACATTAGCATTAAAAAAAAATACAATTCTCAGGACTACACTTCACCAAGGAGGCAAAAGACTTGTATACTGAAAGATACAAAACATTGCTGAAATTAAAGAAACAAATGGAAAGACATCCTGTGTTCGTGTTCCCTTAACATCATATCCAAAAATTAACAAAATGGATCAAAGACCTAAAGGTAAGAGCTAATAAAACTATAAAACTTTCGCAGAAAATATAATACTTTACAACACTGGATTTGTCAATGATTTCTTAAACATGACACCAAAAGCACAGGCAACAAAAGAAAAATTACATAAATTAGACTCCATCAAAATTTCAAATGTCTGTGCCTCAAAGGACACAACAGACTGAAAAGGCAATCCATAGAATGGGAGAAAATATCTAAATCATATCTGATAAGGAGTTTTAAAAAACAATCCAATTAAAAGTGGGCAAAGGACTTGAATAGACATTTCTCCAGAGAACATACACAAATGGCCAAAAAGCATGGGAAAAGATGCTCAACATCGTTAACCATTAGGGAAAAGCAAACGAAGACCAAAATAAAACACCACCTCACACCCATTTGGATGTCTATCAAAAAACCAGAAAACAAGTGTTCACAAGGATGTGGAGTAATTGGGACCCCTGTGAACAGAAGTTGGTGAAGTGAAAAATGGTGCAGCCATTACGTAAAATTGTATGGCGGTTCCTTAGAAAATTAAAAACAGAACTACCATATGATTTAGCAACTCCACTTCTGAGTATATACTCAAAAAAGTATTAAAGCAGGGTATCAAAGAGATATCTGCACACAAAGCAGCAGCATTATTCACAGTAGTCAAAAGCAATCCAAGTGTCCATTAACATGATTAAACAAAATGTGGTATATAGATAAAACTGACTACTTAGAGGAAAAGAGTTCTGAAGACTGGTTGTACAACAATGTAAATGTACTTGACAATACTGAACTGTACACTTAAAAATAAAGTTAAGACTGTGTATTTTATATATATTGCCACAGTTAAAAAAGATTTTAAACAGTTATTTCAAATAACCATATTACCTTTATATTCCAAAATCACTTTGCACTCTGAAAGATACCAGCCTTCCTCATCTCCTCAAAATCTTTTATGGAATCATAATTTCTGTAGAAATCTGCATATGCCTTCTTTCTTGGTTCAGCCACAGCAAACTAAAAGGTAACATATCACATTTAGGACTTATTTTTTTAATTATTAGAAACAATATCTAAAGACAACATAAATCACCAAGTTTTTGTTCACCTTGAATCCTACTTATCTTGAATCCTATTATTAAGGCCCTTAAAGAGGTAATTAAGTTAAAATGAAGTCTTTAGGGTGGGTCCTAACCCAACATGACTAGCATCCTTAGAAGAGAAGAAAATTCAGACAGGAACAATGCTAACACACAGAGGACCATGTGATGAGAGGGAGAAGACAGGAATACAAAGCCAAGGAGAGAGGCCTCAGAAATCAACCCCACAGCCAACTGTCTTTTTGGCCACGGCGCAGGGCATGCAGGATCTTATTTCCCCAACCAGGGATCGAACCAGTGCCTCCTGCAGTGGAAGCACGGAGTCTCAACCACTGGACTGCCGGGGAAGTCCCCCACAGCTATCTTGATCTTGGATTTTCAGCCTGGAAAAAAAAAATTTTTTCTATTGTGGAAGCCACCCAGTTTGTGGTATTTTGATATGGCAGCCCTAGCAAACCAAGACAGCTTCATTTAAAGATGGAGGACAAGCTACCTGGGGAATAAGATACTTTCCCATCACACTGAGGTGGGTCGAGAAAGGGTAAGAGGAAAGGAGCACATTAAAGACGGAATTTCTTTTAAAGACTCTAGGGACTTCCCTGGCGGTCCAGTGGTTAAGACTTCGCCTTCCAATGCAAGGGGTGCGGGTTCGATCCCTGGTTGGGGAGCTAAGATCCCACATGCCTCGGGGCCAAAAAACCAAAACATAAAACAGAAGCGGTATTGTAACACGCTGAATAAAGAATTTTAAAATGGCCCATGTCAAAAAAAATCTTAAAAAAACAAAAGACTCTATATGCTATCTATGAAAATAAAATACATTTTCAAATTTAAAACACATTTTTGGACCATGAGCACAAAGTAAAAATAAAACATACATACCTTATAGAAAGCTGCAACTCCCAAGGAGACAACGAATGCTCCAACAATATGAAATCGCAGACGCTTGCCCAGAAGGCCACGCATCTGAGGTTTTGTCAAAGAACTGGAAGCCATGGTAGTTTTTCTCCTTGACAGCTAAAATAATAAAAGACAACTCTTAGAACATAAGATACCTAAAGAACTCTTCTGCATAATGCATTTTAGTACTCAGAGAGGCACAGGCAGGACAGTGGACTGACTCCTCTCCCAAACCCTAAGGTCTTTACTGGCTTCGCGATTTCATCTTCTCACACGGTGAACGACCACCCTAAATAAGCAAGATGATCGCAGCCCAACAGTAGTAACCAGGGAACAAGAACGACAAAAACCTCACCCAACTACAGGGAAGATTAGCAGCGGCTCTGGATGGGGAATCACAAGTGCAAACATTCCTAGCATTTACTCTACAAGCTTACTACCAATTCATTTCAGCCTGTGAGACAGCTGTTTTCCCATTTTATTGAGAAAACCGGGCTGCAGGAAGGTTACCGGACTATTTCAAGGTCACGCAATCAAGAACTAACACTCGGGCGGGACCCCAGCAGGTCCCGCAGGGCCCACTTTGTGACCCGGGCCTGAAGGCCGCCGCACGCGGGCCGGCCTCCCGACCTTCGGCGAGCGCGGCCCGGGCAGGGTCGGAAAGGTCGTGGGCGCGCGCAGGGGGCTGCCGGGAGCCCACCCCTGCCCCTCCTACCACAGGCCCGGTGACCCTCCTGCAGCTTTCCAACTCCAATCACAAACGCTGCCACAAAGCTGACGCCCACTAAGGTCCGACGGTGCTCCTTAAGCCTCGGGAACGGATGAGGAAGAAACCACCTTTCCTTTTTGTAGGTAAAGACACTGGGACCAGACAGGTCAAAAGACGCAACCAAGGTCACGCTAAAGGCGGTAAAAAAGCAGCGGCCACCGGGCCCGGGCCGGCTGTCTCAAAAGCCCGGCGGTCCCTCGAGGCCCCCTCAGCAAACCCGGCCCCCGTGAGACCCGCGCCGCCGCCCCGCCTCCCCTAAAAGGCCGCAACGCGGGCCTGCTGGGGTCGACGAGGGCGAGAGGTCCGAGGTTTTCCGCCCCAGAGATGCAGAGTAACGATTTAGCTCCAAGGTAGACCGACAGCAGGCAGCGGGAGGCGGCAAGTACGGGAATCCGAACGAGGGACACAAAACGCCCAAAACTCACCTCAACAACGACGTCCTTGGAGAAATGGACGGCGTTCCAGCAGCGCGCAGGCGCCTAAATAGAGAGAACGGAGCGAGGATCCGGCTACGGTGGCCCAAAGAGTACAAAAGGCCTCCAGCGCACGTCCCGCCGTTCAGAGCTGAAGATAACTTGCGTATTTAGCCTCTTCTCTGTGTAACGTTGGATTCAGGGTTTGAACTTGTGAGTCAGTTTCCTTAGTCAAGTCGAGATATTGATCTTACTCATGCACAGAGTTGATATGAACTTATTGGGGAATTCAAAGATTTTTAATATGTGAATTTTTTTTTTTTTAATGTACCCTACAAATACAGCACAAATCATCCTGGGCATGGATTGCTCCAACTATGTGCACAAACCAACATTTTCATTATGACTATCCTTATGCATCTAGCCACTTGTTTGGGTAAAGAGTGAATAAGACAGCCAAGTTCCGGGAACTCACAGCCCAGCAGATGAGACAGACATAAACTGAGGAACATCAATCCCAAGTAGTAGGCGCTACCGTAGACACGTGACCCTGGTGCTGCAGAAGCAATTACCTGCTTGGAAAAGCTGAGCAAGTTTGGATGGAAGTATTTGTGTGGACTTTTAGTAAAAGACAAGTGTTTTAAAGCAAGGCATGTGGAAGTTTATGGAAAGTAGTGTGTAAAGTAAGGCTCTTGTGCCTTAGGGTTGAGAGACTTGGTTTTTATCGAAATAACCTGGATTTGCACTGCATTATTCAACTCAGCAAGTACTGTGAAAGATTCATAGGATACATGATATTGATTCAACATATATAGGTTGAGCAATTACTAGGTACCAGGCTCTGCTATTAGCAGGGAAGATCATCAAGGAGATCACGGAGTCTTTGTCCTCAACTTGTTAACAGATGGCTCTGGGGAGTGAAACCTTTCAGCCACACAGAAATGGTGCTAATTGAAGGTCAATGTGGACTTGTACCTCAACAACACTTTTTTTCAGACTTCTTATTGTTGTCGAAGACAAGTTCGTGTGCCTGAGAAATGGTGAGACCAAACAAACTGAGATGTCAGAGTTTAGAGCAGAGAAACGTTTATTGCAAGGGCCAACCAAGGAGAACAGGCAGCCCGTGCTCAAAAAAACCCGAATTCTTCAATGGTTTGGGAGGAAGAGTTTTTAAGGGCAAAATTTGGGGTGAGGGCTGCAGAGTATGTGACTTTCCTGTGATTGGCTGGTGGTGAAGAAACAAGGTGGTGTTCCGGGAATCTTGTGCTCAGCCTGAAGTTACGTTCCTCCAGGAACTGAGTGGGGGCCTTAGTTCCTACCGAAGAACTCAAAGACATATTATATATCTGGGAGGTGAGTCTTAGAGAGTAAATACAGACCTCAAGTAACAGAACTAGAATTTAATATCCATTGAAACATAATCTTTTTCTTTCTAAAATTGCCCTCACTTTTACCAAATATAGCCGAATTAAGACTAATTTATTTACCAAATAAGTCTGATTAATTGGTCACATAGGGTTTTTTACACTGGCTGTACTGGAACTTTTCAGAAGGAGTCTCAGACAACTTTTTTTTTTTTGAATGTTTGAATTTTATTTTATTGATTTTTTTATACAGCAGGTTCTTATTAATTATCTATTTTATACATATTAGTGTGTATATGTCAATCCCAATCTCCCAGTTCATCACACCACCACCACCCGCCACACCACTTTCCCCCCTTGGTGTCCATATGTTTGTTCAGACAACTTTTAATAGGCCTCTCAAGGCTGGGAAAGTCATGCCAAGGACTTGCCATTAGATTCTGCCTGGGTGAACTTCTCTCCTCTAGAATTCCCCAAAATATCAAGATTCCTGTACCTGCCAGGAGGTACATACCATGCCCTTGTTCACCTGATAAGTCTGTTCAGAACCTAAGAGTTTCCTGCCAGGAGGTACATACCATGTCTTGTTCACCTGATAAGTCTGTTCAGAACCTAAGAGTTTCTGATTTCTGGATGGATCAGGTAGAGAGAAAAGATAAAGGTTTTAGTTCTACTTACAGAGGTGTAATTTACCAAATTGCGTTGTCATAATTAGCATGAGGGGAAGGGTTTCCTTATATCTGGAAAACACAGATCAAAACCAATAATATTCCAGGGCTTCCCTGGTGGCGCAGTGGTTGAGAGTCCGCCTGCCGATGCAGGGGACACGGGTTCGTGCCCCAGTCCGGGAAGATCCCACATGCCGCGTAGTGGTTGGGCCCGTGAGCCATGGCCGCTGAGCCTGCGCATCCGGAGCCTGTGCTCTGCAACGGGAGAGGCCACAACAGTGAGAGGCCCGTGTACCGCAAAAATAATAATAAAAGAAATAAAAAACTGTTTGACTCAGGATCCAAATAAGGGCTACATGTTGCAACTGCTTGAAATGTCTTTTACTTCTATTTTAATTTATAGGTTTCCCCGTCTCTTTTTTTTATTCTTGCAATTTATGTGATTTGTTTTGTTTTGTTTGTTTAGTGCAGTGGCTGTGTACCACTTAAAATCCTCTTGCAGTGAATTGTCCCATACCTGGGGGAACACTGACTCTCTGGTCAATAATTGTAATACACTAACGTTTTCAGCACATAGGAAACGCTCATAAATATTTGTTGAGGGAGAGAAAGGAAGAGGAAGGAAGGTAGGGAGGGTTGGGAATAAGCCAGAGCTAGAGGCAATACTGGGCCCCCTCCCAGCCTAAGGGAGGCTTCATAAGGGACTCCTATGTTGGCTATCCCCACACAACTGACAATTTCCTTCCCAGATTAAGATTGTCAAGGCCTTCTCATAGCTTGCAGGTCAAGATCATGCTTCTAACATAGTGAAAGAGCAAGTTCTAGTCTGCTCCAGTCTACCTTTTCAGTTTCTTGCCCAGAGTCACCTAATAAGGAAACTAATCCATGCTCATGGTTATAAAGTTCTCTCCCTTGATACGCCCCACTGACATCCTTCTTTCCAGAAGTAATTACTTTGACCATTTCTTCGGTTGATTAGCTTTACATTTATGAATCATAGCTATCATTATGCAATCATATGCTATCATGTGAAAGCATTAATACTATTCTATCATCATGCAATAATGTGATATTATAGGGAAGGAAAACTTTTCCTTTCTTCCCTTCTATTGGCTGGTCTAATAATTAAATTGACATAAGACAAATTAACAGGAGAAACACAAACTTAATTTCATATGTATAGGAGCTCATAAAAAATATGTGACTCAAAGAAATGACCAAAGCAGGCAGCTTTTATACCTTTTAGACAAAGACAATAAATTTGTGAAGAACTGACAAGACAAAGAAAATTGGACTTGAGGTAGTAAATTAGTGAAGTGTCAATAATAAGATTTGTTTATACAGCCTTCTAGAGAGTTCTAAATCCTCTACCTCTAGTGATAAGGATGTCTCTCTAGCTTCTGCTACAGGGAGGGTGCCTTTCACATAGGAGACTTATTTCCTGCTTTCAGAGGGATAAAGAAAAGTCAGCATGTCCTTCTTGCCCAGCTGTTTCTTGAGTAACTTTAATTCAAAATAATCAATATGCCAAAGTAGTATATTTTGGGGTGGCATATTTGGCTCCCCTTCAGTATCATAGCATAACATGCTATCAAATAAATTTCTTGATCTATCAATATAAGACATTATCTATTAACTTCCTACTATGATAGATAAGCATTGAGCTCAGTTATATCTCCTTACTACCCCTCCTCTGCTTCTCCCAGTATCACCTTTTTAGTTACTCTACTGGTTACTAATAGATAAAAAATATATATGCCTCATTCCATGTGTTGAATGCTCTTGTCCCCTCTCCCCTTTTTTCATAATGTGTGTTTTAAGTTCCTCAAGCTGATTGTCCCCATCAGTGGTAACAATGATATTCTAAATGTTTGCCCTTAGTGAAAGAAATCTAAAAAGATAAGAAAAAGAAAAATTCTCATTCTTTTCAGAGGGGATATTAAGACTTTTTGAGACAAGGTATCCTATTTATTATGCCAGATAGGGCATGGTATGACCAGAACAAACAATCAGTAGACCTTGCCATGGCCCAGGGGCTCAATGTCAGCCAGTCCTGCCTCTTCCCTGTAGGCTAGAGAAAAGCAGAAATCTTCTGCATCACAGAGCTCTTTCCTCAGAAGTGGTGACTTGATAACAGGCCCTATCTTACTTTCTTCAATGTGGAAATCTGTGTGAAAATAGATAATCCTATTCTGTTTTCTGTTACTAAAACTTTCCTTGTAAGTGATTTGTACAAACAAGTCTTAAGAACCATGATCTTTAAAGTTTATGTCCTGTGAGATGTAACACTGACCCTTATAAGTCTGCAGTGATCATTGATTATCTTAATAAATTGGGGGACTTCCCTGGTGGCACAGTGGTTAAAGAATCCACCTGCCAATGCAGGGGACATGGGTTCGAGCCCTGGTCCGGGAAGATCCCACATGCCGCGGAGCGGCTGAGCCCGTGCACCGCAACTACAGAGCCTGCGTGCCACAACTACTGAAGCTCGCATGCCTAGAGCCCGTACTCTGCAACAAGAGAAGCCACCGCAATGAGAAGCCGGCACACTGCAACGAAGAGTAACCCCCGCTCGCCGCAACTAGAGAAAGCCCGTGGGCAGTAACGGAGACCCAACGCAGCCAAAAATAAATAAATTTATTAAAAAATAAAATAAAATAAATTGGGCCCTACTTTAATTGGTATCACTGTTTTCTGAAAGTGTAAACAAATAGGACATTTCTTTTACAGATTCCCTGCTCTTCCTTTATGCATGAAGGTAAAATTGATTCTATGTCTGTGTTGAAGTTTTATTCAAATAAAGAGTTTGAAAACTTTGTTTCACTTTAACTAAGTTGCATTAGTAACTTTAATATACTTTGACTTTTATTTCTGGGTCTATCAATTTTTAACAACATTTCTATACCCTTTTTAGATCATGATATTAATGATCCTACCCTTCCCTTCAGCTATCTTCATCCCCTCCTACCTCCCAAACCTTTTATAACCTATACTTTGGATGTGGGAAGGAATTCTGCCTGTAAGCATCTTTTGTTATTGTTATTGTTATTATTAAAATTGTTAAAATACACATAACATAAAATTTACCATCTTAGCCATTTTTAAATGTACAGTTCAGTAGTAGTAAGTATATTTACATTGTTTTGCAACCAGTCTCCAAAACCTTTTCGTCTTACAAGGCTGAAAATCCTCACCCATCAAACAACTCCCTATTCCACACCCACTCCATCCCACATCACCCTACCCCACCCTATAGCCCCAGGCAACCACCTGTTCTACTTTTCTGGGGGGATCTTAGTTCCCCGACCAGGGATTAAATCCACATCCTCAGCATGGAGTCCTATCCACTGGACCACCAGGGATTCCCCAACTGCTCTACTTTCTATCTCTATGAATTTGACTACTCTAGGTATCTCATATAAGTAGAATCATACCGTGTTTGTCTCTTTCTGACTGGCTTACTTCACTTAGTATAATGTCCTCAAGGTTCATTCATGTTGTCAAATTTCCTTTCTTTTTATGGCCATTGTACCTATATACCACATTTTGTTTATATATTCATGGGTCTGTCAATGGACACTGAGGTTGTTTTCACCTTTGGCTATTGTGCACAATTGCTGCTATGAACATGGGTGTATAGATATCAGTTTGAGACTCTAATTTTGATTCTTTTGTTTCCTGTGATCTCTCTCTCTCTCCCTCTCAGTTATAGATATAGATATATCTGAGGACACTAATTGTACAGTTTTTAAAGTTGTTTTTTTCCATGAATCAACTCCTAGGGAGTAATTTTTGTTTTGTTTTTCTTTAATGTTGCACACTTCTAGCTCCGAAGATTTTCGGTTGCCCGTGCATACTTAAGAATGAGGCAATATAAAAGTTCACTGCCAGCTCTGTGTCCATGGCAGGGCTTGTCAACTGGCAGGTGTCACTTTAGGTGAGCAGACAGGGAGCAGCCATTAGGCTTTCATTTATAAAATGAAATGAGAAGGTCATGTGCTGATCAAGGCACTAATTCACATGTTCGCTGCCCAGTCTCTCACCAGACAATTCTTTTCATTTCTTTTGTGTGTTGGTGTTTGGGTTTTGGTCTTATGAATTTGTTTAAATTCCTTTTCCCCCAACTTTATTGGGGTATAATTGACAAATAAAAATTGTATAAACTTAGGTTGTACAATGTGATTTTTTTGTTCTTGTTAAAGTGTGCAATGTGATACTTTAATGTATGCATACACTGTGAAATTATATACAATGGAATATTATTCAGCCATAAAAAGGAAATCCCCCCATTTGCAACAACACGGATAAACCTGGAGGGCATTATGATAAGTGAAATAGGACAGACACAGAAAGACAAATATTGTATGATCTCATTTCTATGTGAAATCTAAAATAAAGTCAAAGTCATAGAATCAGAGAGAAGAATGGTGGTTGCCAGGGGCTGAGGGGTGAAAATGGGGAAATGGGGAGATACTGTCAAATGGTTACAAACTTTCAGTTTGTACTAAGATGAATCAGTTCTGAGCATCTAATGTACAGCATGGTGACTATAGTTAACAATACTGTATTATGTTCTTGAAATTTACTGAGAGAGTGGATCTTAAGTGTTTTCACTACACACAAGAAATAAATGGCATCTTTCCATTTCTTTCGAAATGAAATCAATCAGTCAATCTTTCCCTCTCACTCTTGCTTTCTCTGTCTCTCTTTCTCTGCTTGGGGAGAATGGGTCATTCTCTACAGAGATGCATGTGTGTTAAATATTTTGCCTACAAACTTTACAGTAACTCTTCTATTTTCAGCCCCATATTTTGCTGTCTCAGAAGACCTGGCACTTCTGAGTCCTCAGCCTCTCCAGGTTTATGAGAAGTAGTTGTACAGTCTCCTCAACTACAATATCCACCATGCCTTCTTTTAAGTGAGGTTTCTTCCTCTCTGCCTCATTAAGTATTTACCCCATCACCCACCTTCAGTCTTAAGAAATTTGTTGAAACCTCTGGTCAACTGATGCCCTCTATTTATTTTTGCGGGTGTATAACTTTATCCTTTACAGTAGTTTTTAGGGGTTTGGAGGAAGAGGAGCTAAACACATGTGCTTAATCCACCATACAGAATTACAAGTCTGAAAGTGCTGTTTAGAAATCTTACCATTTCCAGTGCTTTTCCTCTTTCCTGCAGATGCAAGCTCCCATCTGGGATCATTTCTATCCAGTCCTGGGAACTTCCTAAGTATTTCCTGCACTGCAGGTCTAGTGCCAACAAATTTCCTTAGCTTTTGTTTTTCTGAAAATGTCTATATTAAGCCATCATTCTTCTATTTTTAAAATTTTACTTTGAATTAATTTTAAGCTTACAGAAAATTGCAAGAATAGTACAAAGAACTCCCAAGTACTCTTCTTAACTGGTAACATTTAATTTTTAACCTTTTGCCACATTTGCTTAGTTATTCTATCTTTCTAATCTCCCTCTGTTCCTAGGTCTCTGTATATATATTATACATAACTTTTGATATTATACGTAATTTTGTATAATATAATTTTATAACAATTTGAAAGTAAGCTGTAGATATAATGACCCAGATTCAGGGAATTAACACTGAAACAATACTACCGTCTAATCCACAGACCCCGCTCAAATTTCACTGATTGTCCCGACAATGTTCTTTACAAGTCTACAATCCAATCCAGGATCACATATCGCATTTAGTTATCATGTCCCTTTAATTTCCTTCAATCTGGAAGATGGCCTCTGTCTTTGTCTTTCATGCCCTTGACATTTTTTTTAATTTATTTATTTACTTACTTACTTACTTATTTATTTTTGTCTGCATTGCTGCGCACGGGCTTTCTCTATTTGTGGCGAGTGGGGGCTACTCTTCATTACGGTGGCATCTCTTGCTGCGGAGCACCGGCTCTAGGTGCGCGGGCTTCAGTAGTTGTGGATTGCAGGCTCTAGAGTGCAGGCTCAGTAGTTGTGGTGCACGGGCTTAGTTGCTCTGCGGCATGTGGGATCTTCCCAGACCAGGGTTCAAACCCCTGTCCCCTGCATTGGCAGGTGGCTTCTTAACCACTGCGCCACCAGGGAAGCCCGCTCTTGACATTTTTTATTGAAAGTTTGATATATTCTCATTTTTCAGGAGAGGTTTTTTGTTTGTTCGTTTGGCAGGAATAACACAAGTGATGCTATGTCCTTCTCAGTGCATCCTTTCAGGAGGGGCACAATGTCAGCTGTCCTCATTTCTTGTAATGTTAACTTTTACTACTTGGCTAAGGTGGTGTATGTCCATAAATAGCCAAACAAAGTTAAAAAAGAAGGACAAAGTTGGAGGATGCACACTTCCCAATTACAAAAATATGTGGTACTTGCATAAAGACAGACATATAGACCAATGCAATAGACTAGAGCACCGCTCCCCCCCAAAATCCCCTCACATATACAGTGAAATGACTTTCCATAAGGGTGCCAAGACCATTCAATTTTGAAAGGACAGTCTTTTCAACAAATGGTGTTGGGAATATTGCAAAAAAAAATGAATTTGGACCCTTTCCATATCTTATACAAAAATTAACTCAAATTGAATCAAAGACCTAAAGGTAAGAGCTAAAACTATAAAACTCAGAAGAAAATACAAGAGAAGCTTCATGACATTGGATTTTGCAATGATTTCTTGGATATGACATCAAAAGTACGAGCAACAAAAGAAAAATTAGATAAAGCAGACTATATCAAAATTTAAAATTTGGGGCATCAAAAGACTCAATCAACAGAGTATAAGGCAACCTACAGAATAAGAGAAAATATTTGCAAATCCTATGTCTGATAAGCTGTTAGCACTCAGAATACATAAAGAACTCCTACAATTCAACAACAACAAAAAAACAAACAAACAAATTAAAAAATGGGCACAGAACTTGAATAGATATTTCTCCAAGAAGATGTCCAAATGGCCAATTAGATGCTCAACATCACTAATCATTTGGGAAATTCAAGTCAAAACCACAATGAGATACCATTTCATACCCATCATGATGGATATTATTTTTTTTAAAATAGAAAATAACCAGTGTTGGGAAGGATGTGGAAAAATTGGAACTCTTCTGTCCTGTTGGTAAGAATATAAAATGTTGTAGTCACTGTGGAAAACGGTATAGTATTTCCTCAAAAAAATAATTAAACATAGAATTACCATATGATGCCACCAAAGTTTGGGGAATAGACTCTTGGATTCACATGACACACCCAAAGAAAGCACCAAATCTTGACTGGACCTGCACATAATCTGGTGAGCTGAAAGTAAAGATTTCCCAGAATTGAAGCAGATGACACCTGATGAGACAGCTTTCCCAACATTTCTGACCAGGCCTCTTGGAAGGGTGCCACCAAACCTTTGATAATGACATAATACTTCAGATCTCCAGCGTCTATAATCTGTTAACAGGACTTTAGATAAAAAATGCCTGAGAGTCCTCCTTCCCACCTCTTCTTGCTACACAAATGTGATCTCAATAGGTTTCCAGTCTGTGTACTTTCCCTCTGACGTGAGACACTACACCCAGGAAAGATCCTTCCTGGCACTGAGGGACGAAAAGCCACTGAAACTGAAAACCTGACTCCTGATCAGTGATGCTTTCAGAGAAAGATCTTGATTAAAAGGGGGAAATGTAAAAAATTAATAAATAGAAACCTCAATTAAATAGAGCCAGGAGGGCTGAAGGGGAAGTTCTCACACCCTGTGATAATAGCAGAGCCCAACAGGAAGAAGAAAGACTCCTCTTCCTTCCTGGCAATAACTCAGCTAATGAAAAGCTATAGGGTCTTTGTTTACTATAGCCATTCCAACCTCCTTTTCCCCTCTATAAAGGAGTTCTCCTTCCCTTACTGTGCGAGGACTTGCACATGGCTTGCCATGATTTCAGACCCTAAATTGTAATTCTCTGCTGATGCTGAAAACCACCTCCTTTCTTTTTGCTGGAGAAATAACTGGCAGTCTATTTGCTTTAGGTCAAAAGATTAATAGTTGTTTATGGCAGAAGAGGAGGTCTGATACTAGTTACTTCATCATGTCCAGAGCCAGAAGTCCACAAATATTTCTTAGGTTCTTATAGCTCAATCTTATATTTATACAGTAAAAAATTAAAGGTAAGCAAACCTATATTGTGTGATTTCCAGTTTAGTTCTGTGCAGGACAGGAAACATGTGCGATCCCTGTCTGCGTGCTTCCTGTAACTTTAGTAATCTCAACTTGCACCGAGGATACAGAAAGGATGATTTATAAATTCATAAAAACAGAGCTAAAACTTCAAGAATCCACCTAAATCATACCCAAGTACCATTCAGTTTTTTATTTTAAGCCACTTAGATTTCAGGGTTTTTTATAATAGTATGACCTGGCCTAGCTTGACCAATGTTCCAATCAAAGAATATCATAAAACTATTTTTGACAAGTAAAATGGAAGCTATACAGCATCCATATTGTTATCACCCATGAACAACAGTATCATGAGCATACGTCTTAGTATTTAGATGAAAACTTAGACCCATGTACACACACATATACATGAACATTTAACTTGCCATGCCATAAAGTACATCTCAGAGATCATTCAAAAAATAACTTCCACATTAAAAAAAAAAGACCTTCTCACTTCATTGGTTGAGAGTTCAAGTGGCTAATCAATTCTTACATGACCAAAAATACAAAAGTATAATCTAAGCATTGTATTATCAAAATATATTGTATCAATGTCAGTATCTTAAGGCCAAGTATTAGAGTCTAAACCCAAAGCCAAGCATCCCATTTTAGAAAAATCAAATACTTCTAGAGAGATTATTCTACTTATCTGCCACAGAGGGATGAGATCTGCATTTACTACTTAAGCATCTATTCCGTATCTAGGAAATAAGCAATGTTATTATTCATATCAAATGAGAAGACTAATTTGCTTCATATGAGGCTTGGACTTTAATTCTCCCTTGACACTGAGGCTAGGTGTCATGATGATAGTTGGATAGGCTCAAAAGGGAATTAATGCTGGAAGTCATCATGGTTTCATGATATAAGCTGTTAGCAGTGTAACCATGGATAAACTAACCTCTTTGTGCCCACATTGTCTAATCGGTAAAATAATAACTTTTATTGATGGTTCTGGTTCTTGTAAGGAATGTAGACAAAGCTGGTAATTAATAACCATTTAATAAATGTTCACGAACATCATCATGATCATCATCATAACTATAGTAAGGAAATTCAGATATTATTAGTGCTGACCACAACTTACTCATTCACTTTGTACAAGAACGTGAATAAGAATGTAAGCAATAGGTTTTATCATTTTGGCCCTTTCTTTTTACCTCCTTTAGTAAAGTAGGAGTATCGTTATACGTGGCATACTGAGAATTGTGATATATGTTTTAAAGGTAGAAGTCGGGACTTCCCTGGTGGCACAGTGGTTAAGAATCTGCCTGCTAGGACAGGAATAAAGACAGATGTAGAGAATGGACTTGAGGTCACGGGGAGGGGGTAAGGTAAGCTGGGATGAAGTGAGAGAGTGGCATGGACATATATACACTACCAAATGTAAAATAGATATCTAGTGGGAAACAGCCGCATAGCACAGGGAGATCAGCTCAGTGCTTTGTGACCACCTAGAGGGATGGGATAGGGAGGGTGGGAGGGAGACGCAAGAGGGAGGAGATAGGGGGATATATGTCTATGTATAGCTGATTCACTCTGTTTTAAATCAGAAACTAACACACCATTGTAAAGCAATTATACTCCAATAAAGATGTTAAAAAAAAAAAAAAAGAATCTGCCTGCTAATTGCAGGGGACACGGGTTCGATCCCTGGTCCAGGATGATCCCACATGCCACGGAGCAACTAAGCCTGTGCACCACAACTACTGAGCCTGCTCTCTAGAGCCCTCGAGCCACAACTACTGAGCCCATGCACCACAGCTACTGAAGTCCGCACGCTCTAGGGCCCGGATGCTGCAACTACTGAAGCCCATGTGCCTAAAGCCCGTGCTCCACAACAAGAGAAGCCACTGCAACGAGAAGCCCACACACTGCAATGAAGAACCAATGCAGCCAATAAATAAATAGATAAACAAATAAATAAATAATGTTAAAAAGTAGAAATCAAGGAATACATTTCTGAACCAGGTTTCTCTATATTTCAAAAGAAGCTTTCAGTTAAATATTAGAAAAATCAGAACACGCCATCTTGGAAGAGATATTTTCAAACTGTGAGGAAAACAGCCTTAAGCAAGCCACATACATTTTTAAACTATTTTTTTTTCCTCATACATTTTTAAACTTGTTTTGGAACCAACTTGTTGTTCCTTTATGTTTGAACACACACACATTAGATGGAACACAGGGGCTATGTTAACACAAACACTGCCGTCAGAGCTCAAGGTAAATGTATTATAAATTATCTTTTCATTATTTAATCTTGGATTCCCAGGTTCTTGGAAGTATGGTGGAATCACATTCATCAAAATGTCTCAAGGGACACATAAAGCTTTCAAATACGTGAGGATTTGGATAAGGTAACTTGGCAAACAGAACTTGAACTTGGCAGTGTAGGCTGCTACATCTACAGCACAGATTCACAAAGTATCCTTTCCATCTCCTTTGGTTGATGACCAACTAACGTGGCCAAGTCAGCTCACTAAACAAGGGTGTTATATTCCAGGCACACTGAATTCAGAATTTCAAGAGTTGCTTGTTTTTCCTCTTTATCAGTTAGCTAGAGTTGGGGAAATCCAAAAATTGAATTTTTTATTTATTTTTTTTAAGGTCACACTGTCTTTTACCAAGAATCAAAAATTTAACTATAACCTCAGGAGCGACAAAGTATGGTGCTTATAAAACCATCCAACTATTTCTTCAAAGGTTTTAAACCTACTAAAAGCCTGGACCCTACATGCTGCTCAAAAAAACACTGAATGGATTTGTACCGGCACTGTCACAAAATGGCATGCAAATAAATTGACCCTAATTAGACTCAATCAAAAATATACGGCACTTTCTGGACCTGTTAAAAGCATAGTAGGCATATTAACACAAGTATTTTTAACTTTATTCAATTCCAACTAAAATATGACGGATATACCATAGCACTAACCAAGATTTTTCGAGAAGATGGTCACCAAAAATCCTTCTTCAAGCATAAGGCTGCAGATCAGAGCTTGGTTGCCTATACAGGATTCTCAGACAGGCCAGACCTATGGAACTGGAATTCCTCCCTTGAATTGGTCATTCTTAACGCATTCACAAGAGATTTACAAAGCCCATGGAATTGTCCATTTTATAAAGCTGGAATGCTGTTGGCTTAAGCATTACTTGGGACTTAAAATAATCATAAAATAACCTGTTTTTACTTTATTGTTTTTTCTTGAAAAAATCTAAGTAGGAAAAAGTAGATCTCATATTTCTGTTGCACTGAAAGGTTTGAGCTTCACGATTAATAGTATTGGCAGCAGATAGTGTAAACAGTCCTCCTTAAATGCATTTTGATTAAATGCATTTAGAGTTCCACTTAAGATGCATTTTGCCATGTTCAGTATGGTGCTAGACATGGGGTGGAAAAACAGCAGATATTTTTCCAAGCAGGAGGCATGAGATTGCTAAAATCCTCAGCCTCTACCACAACATTAATTAGTGTGTTTCACCAACCAAGGCTGTAAGATTTGTAAATGAAATTCTAGAAGGGGCATCAAGCTAAAACAGGATATGGAAGCCAAATGGAAAACATGAACCAATAAAAGAAAAAAGCTAAACTAGCTAGAAGTCTAAGTCTAGTCTTTGAAGTCAGTTCAAGTCCTGCATGCTTTAATTCTGATGTAATCTTAAAATGGTGGGTACAAACAAGAACTCAGAAACAGCTTTTGTAACTTTTGGACCAACTGCACATGAATCAGTTTGTTGATGGCTATAATGATTACACAGTGGTCTTTGCTGAATTACATCTGAATTAAAACCGTCATTCTCCTTAGGCTGAAATATAATAATGAATATTATCAACAAGGATAGCCATCCTGCAAACAATACACACCTCATGCTTACAAAAATTTATACATAGTATATTACATTTTGTTGATATATCACATTATTTGTCTTAACAACAGTAATGCATAAGCTCTTACACGCTAGCACATTCTTCCTGTATGACAATGTGTTTGTTCCTTTTTTGTCCTGTCGTTTGTCTCATTTCACATTCTAGTTAAAGAGATGATTGCTTTTCTGCGTGAAAGAATATTTTTCTGAGACGAGAGAATTCTCTGGATTTAAAAAAACTATATTTCTGGCAAGATGGGAACTTCAAGCACATATGGCATAAAAAGACTATGTCCATAATAGTTTTAGTTGACAAAAAAATTCTTCAAGTAGAAGCAAAATTGGATTAAGTGCACTTTTTCTTGTCTGCTAACAGCCTTAAAAATGAATAGTACACACACACACACAAAGGAAAATGATTTTTTTGTAACAATCCATTAAAATCCTCAGATGGAGTGTTATCAATATGTTGTAAAGTGCTTTTCATATTAGCCAAATTAATTATTCTTTGAAAGAAATGAAAGTTATTTTCTTTTGATGATAAGTGGAAAAGTTAACTACATAAACATTACTTTAACTTAAAAAGAAGGGCTTTTTGATAAAAACTTTATATGCATAATTTCAGTACATTTTTTAAAAACATCTTTATTGGAGTATAATTGCTATACAATGGTGTGTTTTATAACAAAGTGAATCAGCTATACATATACATATATATATATACATATATCCCGATATCTCCTCCCTCTCCTCCCTCTTGCGTCTCCCTCCCACACTCCCTATCCCACCCCTCTAGATGGTCACAAAGCACCGAGCTGATCTCCCTGTGCTATGCAGCTGCTTCCCACTAGCTATCTATTTTACATTTGGTAGTATATATTAGTCCATGCCACTCTCTCACTTAGTGTCAGCTTATCTTTCCCCCTCCCTGTGTCCTCAAGTCCATTCTCTACAACTGCATCATTATTACTGTCCTGCCCCTAGGTTCTTCATAACCATTTTTTTTTAAGATTCCATATATATATGTTAGCACACAGTATTTGTTTTTCTCTTTCTGACTTACTTCACTCTGTATGACAGACTCTAGGTCCATCCACCTCACTAAAAATGACTCAATTTCGTTTCTTATTACGGCTGAATAATATTCCATTGTATATATGTGCCACATCTTCTTTATCCATTTATCTGTCAATGGACACTTAGACGGATTCCATATCCTGGTTATTCTATATAGAGCTGCAATGAACATTGTGGTACCTGACTCTTTGAATTATGGTTTTCTCAGGGTATATGCCCAGTAGTGGGAGTGCTGGGTGTATGGTAGTTCTATTTTTAGTATTTTAAGGAACTTCCATACTATTCTGCAGGGTGGCTGTATCAATTTACATTCCCACCAACAGTGCAAGAGGGTTCCCTTTTCTCCACACCCTCTCCAGCATTTATTGTTTGTAGAATTTTGATGATGTCCATTCTGACTGGTGTGAGGTGATACCTCATTGTAGTTTTGATTTGCATTTCTCTAATGATTAATGATGTTGAGCATTCTTTCATGTGTTTGTTGGCAACCTGTATATCTTCTTTCAAGAAATGTCTATTTAGGTCTTCTGCCCATTTTTGGATTGGGTTGTTTCTTTTTTTCATACTAAGCTGCATGAGCTGCTTGTAAATTTTGGAGATTAATCCTTTGTCATTTGCTTCATCTGCAAATATGTTTCTGAAGGTTGTCTTTTCATCTTGTTTATGTTTTCCTCTGCTGTGTAAAAGCTTTTAAGTTTCATTAGGTCCCATTTGTTTATTTTTGTTTTTATTGCCATTTCTCTAGGAGGTGGCTCAAAAAGGATCTTGCTGTGATTTATGTCATAGAGTGTTCTGCCTATGTTTTCCCCTAAGAGTTTTATAGTGTCTGGCCTTACATTTAGGTCTTTCATCCATTTTGAGTTTATTTCTGTGTATGGTGTTAGGGAGTGTTCTAGTTTCATTTTTTACATGTAGCTGTCCAGTTTTCCCAGCACCACTTATTGAAGAGACTGTCTTTTCTCCATTGTATATCCTTGCCTCCTTTGTCATAGACTAGTTGACCATAGGTGCATGGGTTTATCCTAGGCTTTCTATCTTGTTCCATTGATCTATATATCTGTTTTTGGGCCAGTACCACATTGTCTTGATTACTGTAGCTTTGTAGTATAGTCTGAAGTTAAGGAGCCTGATTCCTCCAGCTGCGTTTTTCTTTCTCAAGATTGCTTTGGCTATTCAGGGTCTTTTGTGTTTCCATACAAATTGTAAAATTTTTTGTTCTAGTTTTTTGAAAAATGCCATTGGTAGTTTGATGGGGATCGCATGGAATCTGTAGATTGCTTTGGGTAGTATAGTCATTTGCAAAACGTTGATTCTTCCAATCCAAGAACATGGTATATATATCCATCTGTTTGTATCATCTTTAATTTATTTCGTCAGTGTCTTATAGTTTCTGCATACAGTTCTTTTGTCTCCTTAGGTAGGTTTATTCCTAGGTATTTTATTCTTTTTGTTGCCATGGTAAATGGGAGTGTTTTCTTAATTTCTCTTTCAGATTTTTCATCATTAGTGTATAGGAATGCAAGAGATTTCTGTGCATTAATTTTGTATCCTGCTACTTTACCAAATTCATTGATTAGCCCTAGTAGCTTTCTGGTAGCATCTTTAGGATTCTCTACATATAGTATCATGTCACCTACAAACAGTGACAGATTGACTTCTTCTATTCCAATTTGGATTCCTTTTATTTCTTTTTCTTCTCTGATTGCTGTGGCTAAAACTCCCAAAACTATGTTTAACAATAGTGGTGAGAAAGGTTTCAGTTTTTCACCATTGAGAACAATGTTGGTTGTGGGTTTGTCATATATGGCCTTTATTATGTTGAGGTAAGTTCCCTCTATGCCTACTTTCTGGAGGGTTTTTATCATAACTGGGTGTTGAATTTTGTTGAAAGCTCTTTCTGCATCTATTGAGATGATCATATGGTTTTTATCCTTCAGTGAGTTAATATGGTGTATCACATTGATTAATTTGCATATATTGAAGAATCCTTGTATTCCTGGGATAAATTCCACTTGATCATGTTGTAGGACCCTTTTAATGTGCTGTTGGATTCTGTTTCTAGTATTTTGTTGAGGATTTTTGCATCTATGTTCATCAGTGATATTGGCCTGTAGCTTTTTTTTGTGTGTGACAGCTTTGTCTGTTTCGGAAACAGGGTGATGGTAGCCTTGTAGAATGAGTTGGGGAGGGCTCCTCCCTCTGCTATATTTTGGAAGAGTTTGAGAAGGATAGCTGTTAGCTCTTCTCTGAATGTTTGATGGAATTCGCCTGTGGAGCCATCTGGTCCTGGGCTTTTGTTTGTTGGAAGATTTTTAAACACAGTTTCAATTTCAGTGCTTGTGATTGGTCAGTTTATATTTTCTATTTCTGCCTGGTTCACTCTCAGAAGGTTGTGCTTTTCCAAGAATTTGCCCATTTCTTCCAGGTTGTCCATTTTATTGGCATATAGTTGCTTGCAGTAATCTCTCATGATCCTTTGTATTTCTGCAGTGTCAGTTGTTACTTCTCCTTTTTTATTTCTAATTCTATTGATTTTGTCTTCTTTTTTTTCTTGATGAGTCTGGCTAATGGTTTATCAATTTTGTCTAACCTCTCAAAGAACAAGCTTTTAGCTTTATTATTCTTTGCTATTGTTTCCTTCATTTGTTTTTCATTTATTTCTGATCTGATCTTTATGATTTCTTTCCTTCTGCTAACTTTGGGGTTTTTTTGTTCTTCTTTCTCTAATAGCTTTAGGTGTAAAGTTAGATTGTTTATTTGAGATGTTTCTCATTTCTTGAGGTAGGATTGTATTGCTATAAACGTCCCTCTTAGAACTGCCTTTGCTGAATCCCATAGATTTTGGGTCCTCGTGTTTTCATTGTCATTTGTTTCTAAGTATTTTTTGGTTCCCTCTTTGATTTCTTCAGTGATCTCCTGGTTATTAAGTAGTGTATTGTTTAGCCTCCATGTGTTTGTATTTTTTACCGATTTTTCCTGTAATTGAGATATAGTCTCATAGCATTGTTGTCAGAAAATATACTTGATATGACTTGAATTTTCGTAAATTTACCAAGGCCTGATTTGTGACCCAAGATATGATCTATCCTGGAGAATGTTTCATGAGCACTTGAGAAGAAAGTGTATTCTGTTATTTTTGGATGGAATATCCTATAAATATCAGTTAAGCCCATCTTGTTTAATGTGTCATTTAAAGCTTGTGTTTCCTTCTTTATTTTCATTTTGGATGATCTGTCCACTGGTGAAAGTTGGGTGTTAAAGTCCCCTACTATGATTGTGTTACTGTCAACTTCCCCTTTATGGCTGTTAGCATTTGCCTTATGTATTGAGGTGCTCCTATATTGAGTGTATAAATATTTACAATTGTTATATCTTCTTCTTGGATTGAGCCCTTGATCATTATGTAGTGTCCTTCTTTGTCTCTTGTAACAGTCTTTATTCTAAAGTCTATTTTTTCTGATATGAGAATTGCTACTCCAGCTTTATTTTGATTTCCATTTTCATGGAATATCTTTTTCCATCCCCTCACTTTCAGTGTGTATGTTTCCCTAGGTCTGAAGTGGGTCTCTTGTAGACAGTGTTTATATGGGTCTTGTTTTTGTATCCATTCAGCCAGTCTATGTCTTTTGGTTGTAGTTTTTAATCCATTTACATTTAAGGTAATTATTGATATGTATATCCGTATTACCATTTTCTTAATTGTTTTAGGTTTGTTATTGTAGGTCTTTTCCTTCTCTTGTGTTTCCTGCCTAGAGAACTTCCTTTAGCATTTGTTGTAAAGCTGGTTTGGTGGTGCTGAACTCTCTCAGCTTTTGATTGTCTGTAAAGGTTTTAATTTCTCCATCAAATCTGAATGAGATCCTTGCTGGGTAGAGTAATCTTGGTTGCAGGTTTTTCTCCTTCATCACTTTAAATATGTCCTGCCTCTCCCTTCTGGTTTGCAGAGGTTCTGCTGAAAGATCAGCTGTTAACCTTATGGGGATTCCCTTGCATGTTACTTGCTGTTTTTCCCTTGCTGCTTTTAGTATTTTTTCTTTGTATTTAATTTTTGATAGTTTGATTAGTATGTGTCTTGGCTTGTTTCTCCTTGGATTTATCCTGTATGGTACTCTCTGTGCTTCCTGGACTTGATTGACTATTTCCTTTCCCATATTAGGGAAGTTTTCTACTATAATCTCTTCAAATATTTTCTCAGTCCCTTTCTTTTTCTCTTCTTCTTCTGGGACCCCTATAATTCGAATGTTGGTGCATTTAATGTCCCAGAGGTCTCTGATTGTCCTCAATTCTTTTCATTCTTTTTTCTTTATTCTGCTCTGCAGTTGTTATTTCCACTATTTTATCTTCCAGGTCACTTATCTGTTCTTTTGCCTCAGTTATTCTGCTATTGATTCCTTCTAGAGAATTTTTAATTTCATTTATTGTGTTGTTCATCATTGTTTGTTTGCTCTTAGTTCTTCTAGGTCCTTGTTAAACGTTTCTTGTATCTTCTCCATGCTATTTCCAAGAGTTTGGATCATCTTTACTGTCATTATTCTGAATTCTTTTTCAGGTAGACTGCCTATTTTCTCTTCATTTGTTTGGTCTGGTGGGTTTTTACCTCTCTCCTTCATCTGCTGTGTATTTCTCTGTCTTCTCATTTGGCTTACTTACTGTGTTTGGGGTCTCCTTTTCACAGGCTGCAGGTTCATAGTTCCTATTGTTTTTGGTGTCTGCCCCCAGGGGGTACGGTTGGTTCAGTGGGTTGTTTAGGCTTTCTGGTAGAGGGGACTAGTGCCTGTGTTCTGGTACATGAGACTGGATCTTGTCTTTCTGGTGGGCAGGATCTCGTCCGGTTTTTTTTTTTTTTTTTTTTTTTTTTTTTTATGCGTTACGCGGGCCTCTCACTGTTGTGGCCTCTCCCGTTGCGGAGGACAGGCTCCGGACGCGCAGGCTCAGCGGCCATGGCTCACGGGCCCAGCCGCTCCGCGGCATGTGGGATCCTCCCAGACCGGGGCACGAACCCGCGTCCCCTGCATCGGCAGGCGGACCCTCAACCACTGCGCCACCAGGGAAGCCCTCGTCCGGTTTTTTGTTTTGGGGTGTCTGTGACCTTATTATGATTTTAGGCAACCTCTCTGTTAATGTGTGGGGTTGTGTTCCTGTCTTGCTAGTTGTTTGGCATAGGGTGTCCAGCACTGTAGCTTGCTGCTCATTGAGTGGAGCTGGGTCTTAGCGTTCAGATGGAGATCTCTTGGAGAGCTTTCACCATTTGATATTATGTGGAGCCAGGAGGTCTCTGGTGGACCAATGTCCTGAACTCAGCTCTCCCACCTCAGAGTCACTGGCCTGACACCTGGCCAGAGCATGAAGACCCTGTCAGCCACACAGCTTTGGGGAAGTCTGAGGTCTTCTGCCAGCATTCAGTAGGTATTTTGTAGGGGTTGTTCCACATGTAGATGTATTTCTGATGTATTTGTGGGGAGGAAGATGATTGCCACATCTTACTCCTCCGCCATCTTGAAGGTCTCCCTCTCTGAGATTTCTTTAGAGCTAAGTTCTGTAGGTCAGAAATACAGCAAGGCCTGGCTAGGTTCTCTCCTCAGAGTATTGCAAGGTACAACTCTGGAGGCTGGGAAGTCCAAAATGAAGACATTCAGTGCCTGGTAAGAACTCACTTCTTGCTTTGTCCTCATGTAGTGGAAGGAGCCAACTTCAGTAGTCTTATGATGGAAACTGTATAGGTGGGTTTATGTTTATTTATAGAATCTATATGTGAATAATTAATAAGGGCTCCCAACTAAGCATGTTCAGTATTTTGACCACACACATTTAATTAATTTATTTTTAATTGAACTATAGATTTACAATGTTGTGTTAATTTCTGTTATATAGCAAAGTGATTCAATTATACATATATATCCTTTTTAAAATATTCTTTTCCATTATGGTTCATCATAGGATACTGAATATAGTTCCCTGTGCTATACAGTAGAGTCTTGTTATTTATTCATTCTATATATATTAGCTTACACCTGCTAATTCCAAACTCCTACTCCATCCCTCCTCCACCCCCTTCCCCTTGGCAACCACAAATCTGTTCTCTATGTCTGCAAGTTTGTTTTTGTTTTGTAGATAGCTTCATTTGTGTCATATTTTAGATTCCACATATAAGTGATATCATATGGTATTTCTTTCTCTTTCTGACTTACTTCACTTATTATGGTCATCCCTAGTTCCATCCATGTTGCTGCAAATGGCATTATTGGGTTCTTTCTATGCTGAGTAGTATTCCATTGCATATATATACCACAGCTTCTTTATCCATTCATCTGTTGATGGACATTTATGTTGTTTCCATGTCTTGGCTATTGTGAATAGTGCTGCTATGCACATAGGATACATGTATCTTTTTGAATTTTAGTTTTGTTTGGATTTTTGCCCAGGAGTGGGATTGCTGGATCATATGGTAATTCTATTTTTATTTTTTTGAGGAACTTCCATACTGTTTTCCATAATGGCTGCACCAATTTACATTCCCACAAACAGTGTAGGAGAGTTCCCTTTTCTCCACATCCTCTCCAGCACTTGTTAACTGTAGACTTTTTAGTGATGGCCATTCAGACCAGTGTGAGGTGGTACTTCATTCTAGATTTTTTGTTTGTTCTTCTAAAATTTTTATTGCAGTATAGTTGCTCTACAGTGTTGTGTTAGTTTCTACTGTATAGCAAACTGAAGCAGATATACATATACATATATCCCCTGTTTTTTGGATTTCCTTCCCATTTAGGTCACCACAGAGCATTGAGTAGAATTCCCTGTGCTATACAGTAGGTTCTCATTCGTTATCTACTTTATACATAGTATCAGTAGTGTATATATGTCAATCCCAATCTCCCAATTCATCCCACCACCCCTCTTCCCCCCTGCTATCCATACGTTTGTTCTCTACGTGTGTCTCTACTTCTGCTTTTTAAATAAGATTGTCTATACCAATTTTTTCAGATTCCACATATATGTGCTAATATATGATATTTGTTTTTCTGACTTACTTCACTCTGTATGACAGACTCTAGGTCCATCCACATCTCTACAAATGACTCAATTTTGTTCCTTTTTATGGCTGAGTAATATTCTATTGTACATATGTACCACATCTTCTTTATCCATTCCTCTGTTGATGGACATCATAAAATCTACAAACAATAAATGTTGGAGACAGTGTGGAGAAAAGGGAACCCTCCTACACTGCTGGTGGGAATGTAAATTGATACAGCCACTATGGAGAACTATGGAGGTTCCTTAAAAAACTAAATATAGAACTATCATGTAACCCAGCAATCTCACTACTGGGCATATACTCAGAGAAAACCATAATTCAAAAAGACACATGCACCCCAATGTTAATTGCAGCACTATTTACAATAGCCAGGACATGGAAGCAGCCTCATTGTAGTTTTGATTTGCATTTCTCTAATAATTAGCAATGTTGAGCATCTTTTCATGTGACTATTGGCTATCTGTATTTCTTCTTTGGACAAATGTCTATTTAGGTCTTCTGCCCATTTTTTTGATTGGGTTGTTTGTTTTGTTGTTGTTGAGTTGTAGGTGCTGTTTGTATATTTTGGAAATTAAGCCCTTGTTGGTCACATCGTTTGCAAATATTTTCTCCCATTCCATAAGTTGTCTTTTTGTTTTGTTTATGGTTTCCTTTGCCATACAAAAGCTTGTCCGTTTGATTAGGTCCCATTTGTTTATTTTTGTTTTTACTTCTATTGCCTTGGGAGAGTGACCTAAGAAAATATTGGTACAATTTATATCAGAGAATGTTTTGCCTAAGATCACTTCTAGAGAGCTTTATGGTGTCATGCCTTATGTTTAAGTCTTTAAACCATTTTGAGTTAATTTTTGTGTATGGTGTGAGGCTGTGTTCTAACTTTACTGGTTTACATGCGAATGTCCAACTTCCCAACACCACTTGCTGAAGAGACTGTTTTCTTCCCATTGTATATCCTGGCCTCCTTTGTCAAAGATTAATTGACCATAGGTGTGTGGGTTTATTTCTGGGCTCTCTATACCATGCCATTTTGATTACTATAGCTTTGTAGCATTGTCTGAAATCTGTGAGGGTTATGCCTCTTACTTTGTTCTTTTTCTTTAGGATTGCTTTGGAAATTCTGTTGTTGTTTTTTAAAGGAATTTTTCCTGTGATTGATATCTATTCTCATAGGATTCTGGTCAGAAAAGATCCTTGATACTATTTCAGTTTTCTTAGATTTACCAAGGCTTGATTTGTGACCCAGGATGTGATCTATCCTGGAGACTGTTCCCTGTGCACTTGAGACGAAAGTGTATTCTGCTGCATTCGGATGGAATGTCCTGAAGATATCTATTAAGTCCACTGGTCTAATGTGTCATTTTAGGCTTTCTTCTTCTCCTGTTTTTTTATACAGCAGGTCCTTATTAGTCATCAATTTTACACACATCAGTGTATACATGTCAATCCCAATCTCTCAATTCATCACATCCCCACCCCCACCCGCCCACGGCTTTCCCACCTTGGTGTCCATACGTTTGTTCTCTACATCTGTGTCTCAATTTCTGCCCTGCAAACTGGTTCATCTGTACCATTTTTCTAAGTTACACATATATGCGTTAACATATGATATTTGTTTTTCTCTTTCTGACTTACTTCATTCTGTATGACAGTCTCTAGATCCATCCACGTCTCAACAAATGACCCAATTTCGTTCCTTTTTATGGCTGAGTGATATTCCATTGTATATATGCACCACATCTTCTTTATTCATTCGTCTGTCGATGGGCATTTAGGTTGCTTCCATACCTGGCTATTGTAAATAGTGCTGCAATGAACGTTGGGGTGAATGTGTCTTTTTGAATTATGGTTTTCTCTGGGTATAGGCCCAGTAGTGGGATTGCTGGATCATATGGTAATTCTATTCTTAGTTTTTTAAGGAACCTCCATACTGTTCTCTATAGTGGCTGTATCAGTTTACACTCCCACCAACACTGCAAGAGGGTACCTTTTTCTCCACACCCTCGTCAGCATTTGTTGTTTGCAGATTTTCTGATAAAGCCCATTCTAACTGGAGTGAGGTGATACATCATTGTAGTTGTGATTTGCATTTCTCTAATAATTAGTGATGTTAGCAGCTTCTCATGTGCTTCTTAAAATTTTTAAGATTTTTCATTCTAGTTCTGTAAATATTGCCATTGGTAATTTGACAGGGATTGCATTGAATCTGTAGATTGCTTTGTGTAGTACAGTCATTTTCACAATATTGATTCTTCCAATCCAAGAACATGGTATATATCTCCATCTGTTTGTATCATCTTTAATTTCTTTCATCAGTGCCTTATATTTTTCTGCATACAGGTCTTTTTTCTCCCTGGTAGGTTTATTCCTAGGTATTTTATTCTTTTAGTTGCAGTGGTAAATGGGAGTGTTTCCTTAATTTCTCTTTCAGATTTTTCTTCGTTAGTGTATAGGAATGCAAGAGATTTCTGTGCATTAATTTTGTATCCTGCAACTTTACCAAATTCACTGATTAGCTCTAGTAGTTTTCTGGTGGCATTTTTAGGATTCTCTATGTATACTATCATGTCATCTGCAAACAGTGATACTTTTACTTCTTCTTTTCCAATTTGTATTCCTTTTATTTCTTTTGCTTCTCTGATTGCTGTGGCTAGGACTTTGAAAACTATGTTGAATAATAGTGGTAAAAGTGGACATCCTTCTCTCGTTCCTATCTTAAAGGAAATGCTTTCAGTTTTTCACTATTGAGAATGATGTTTGCTGAGGGTGTGTCATATATGGCCTTTATTATGTTCGGGTAGGTTCCCTCTATGCCCACCTTCTGGAGAGTTTTTATCTTAAATGGGTGTTGCACTTTGTCAAAATATTCTTCTGCATCTATTGAGATGATCATATGGTTTTTATTCTTCAATTTGTTAATATGGTGTATCACATTGATTGATTTGCCTATATTGAAGGATCCTTGTATCCTGGGATAACTCCCACTTGATCATGGTGTATGATCCTTTTAATGTGTTGTTGGATTCTGTTTGCTCCTATTTTGTTGAGGATTTTTGCGTCTATATTCATCAGTGATATTGGTCTGTAATTTTCTTTTCCTGTAGTATTTTTGTCTGGTTTTGGTATCAGGGTGACGGTGGCCTCATAGAATGAGTTTGAGAGTGTTCCACCCTCTGCAATTTTTTGGAAGAGTTTGAGAAGGATGGATGTTGGCTCTTCTGTAAATGTTTGATAGAATTCCCCTGTGAAGCCATCTGGTCCTGGACTTTTGTTTGTTGGAAGATTTTTAAACACAGTTTCAACTTCATTACTTGTAAATGGTATGTTCATATTTTCTATCGCTTCCTGGTTCAGTCTTGGAAGATTATACCTTTCTAAGAATTTGTCCATTTCTTCCAGGTTGTCCATTTTATTGGCACAGAGTTGCTTGTAGTTGTCTCTTAGGATGCTTTGTATTTCTGCGGTGTCTGTTGTAACTTCTCCTTTTTCATTTCTAATTCTATTGATTTGAGACCTCTCCCTATTTTTCTTCATGAGTCTGACTAATGGTTTATCAATTTTGTTTATCTTCTCAGAGAACCAGCTTTTAGTTATATTAATCTTTGCTATTGTTTTTTTGTTTCTATTTCATTTATTTCTGCTCTGATTTTTATGATTTCTTTCCTTCTGCTAACTTTGGGTTTTGTTTGTTCTTCTTTCTCTACTTCCTTTAGGTGTAAGGTTAGATTATTTATTTGAGATTTTTCTTCTTTCTTGTGGTAGGCTTGTATAGCTATAAACTTCCCTCTTAGAACTGATTTTGCTGCATCCCATAGGTTTTGGATGGTCCTGTTTTCATTGTCATTTATCTCTAGGTATTTTTTGATTTCCACTTTGATTTCTTCAGTGATCTCTTGGTTATTTAGTAACGTATTGTTTAGCCTCCATGTGTTTGTATTTTTAACGTTTTTTCCCCTGTAATTCATTTCTAATCTCATAGCATTGTGGTCAGAAAAGAGGCTTGATATGATTTCAATTTTCTTAAACTTACTGAGGTATGATTTGTGACCCAAGATGTGATTTGTCCTGGAAATGTTCCGTGCGCACTTGAGAAGAAAGTGTAATCTGCTGTTTTTGTATGGAATGTCCGATAAATATCAATTAAATATATCTGGTCTTTTGTGTCATTTAAAGCTACTGTTTCCTTATTTATTTTCATTTTGGATGATCTGTCAATTTGTGTAAATAAGGTGTTAAAGTCCCCCACTATTATTGTGTTATTGTCGATTTCCTCTTTTACAGCTGTTAGCAGTTGCCTTATGTATTGAGGTGCTCCTATGTTGGGTGCATATATATTTATAATTGTTATGTCTTCTTCTTGGGTTGATCCCTTGATCATTATGTAGTGTCCTTCCTTGTCTCTAGTAACATTCTTTATTTTAGTCTATTTTATCTGGTGTGAGTATTGCTACTCCAGCTTTCTTTTGATTTCCATTTGCATGGAATATCTTTTTCCATCCCCTCACTTTCAGTCTGTGTCCCTAGGTCTGAAGTGGGTCTCTTGTAGACAGCATATATATGGGTCTTATTTTTGTATCCATTCAGCAAGCCTGTGTCTTTTGGTTGGAGCACTTAATCCATTCAGGTTTAACATAATTATTGATATGTATGTTCCTATAACCATTTTCTTAATTGTTTTTTTTTAGGTGCTTGTCTTCTCTTGTGTTTCCCACTTAGAGAAGTTCCTTTAGCATTTGTTGTAGACCTGGTTTGGTGGTGCTGAATTCTCTTACCTTTTGCTTGTCTGTTAAGCTTTTGATTTCTCCCTCGAATCTGAATGAGATCCTTGCCGGGTAGAGTAATCTTGGTTGTACGTACTTCCCTTTCCTCACTTTAAGTATATCATGCCAGTCCCTTCTGGCTTCTAGAGTTTCTGCTGAGAAATCAGCTGTTAACCTTATGGGAGTTCCCTTGTATGTTATTTGTCATTTTTCCCTTGCTGTTTTCAATAACTTTTCCTTGTGTTTAATTTTTGCCAGTTTGATTACTATGTGTCTCAATGTGTTTCTCCTTGGGTTTATCCTGTATGGGACTCTCTGAGCTTCCTGGACTTGGGTGGCTATTTCCTTTCCAATGTTAGGGAAGTTTTCAATTATGGTCTCTTCAAATATTTTCTCTGGTCATTTCTCTCTCTCTCCTCCTTCTGGGACCGCTATAATGCGAATGCTGTTGCGTTTAATGTTGTCCCAGAAGTCTCTTAGGCTGTCTTCATTTCTTTTCATTCTTTTTTCTTTATTCTGTTCCACAGAAGTGAATTTCACCATTCTGTCTTCCAGGTCACTTATCCGTTCTGCTGCCTGTTATTCTGCTATTGATTCCTTCTAGTGTAGTTTTCATTTCAGTTATTGTATTGTTCATCTCTGTTTGTTTGGTCTTTAATTCTTCTAGGTCTTTGTTAAACATTTCTTCCACCTTCTTGATCTTTGCCTCCATTGTTATTCCGAGGTCCTGGATCATCTTCACTATCATTATTCTGAATTCTTTTTCTGGAAGGTTCCATATCTCCACTTCATTTAGTTGTTTTTCTGGGATTTTTTCTTGTTCCTTCATCTGGTACATAGCCCTCTGCGTTTTCATCTTTCTCTCTTTCTATGAATGTGGCTTTTCTTCCACAGGCTGCAGGATGGTAGTTCTTGTTGCTTCTGCTGTCTGCCATGTGGTGGATAAGGCTATCTAAGAGGCTTGTGCAGGTTTCCTGATGGGAGGGACTGGTGGAGGGTAGAGCTGGTTGTTGCTCTGGTTGGCAGAGCTCTGTAATACTTTATTCCGTTTGACCTCTGATGGGTGGGGCCAGGTTCCCGCCCTGTTGGTTGTTTGGCGTGAGGCAACTCAACCCTGGATCTTACCTGGGCTCTTTGGTGGGGCTAGTGGCAGACTCTGGGAGGGCTCAAGCGAAGGAGTACTTCCCAGAACTTCTGCTGCCAGTGTCCTTGTCCCCACGGGAGCCACAGCCACCCCCAGCCTCTGCAGGAGACCCTCCAACACTAGCAGGTAGGTCTGGTTCAATCTCCCCTGGGGTCACTGCTCCTTACCCTGAGTCCTGATGTACACACTACTTTGTGTGTGCCCTCCAAGAGTGGAGTCTCTTTTTCCCCCAGGCCTGTCAAAGTCCTGAAATCAAATCCCATTAGCCTTCAAAGTCTGATTCTCTAGGAATTCCTCCTCCCGTTGCCAGAGCCCCAGGTTGGGAAGCCTCACGTGGGGCTCAGAACCTTCACTCCAGTGGGTGGACTTCTGTGGTACAAGTGTTCTCCAGTCTGTGAGTCACCGACCCAGCAATTATGGGATTTGATTTTGCTGTGATTGCACCCCTCCTACCATCTCATTGTGGCTTCTCCTTTGTCTTTGGTTGTGGGGTATCTTTTTTGGTGAGTTCCAGTGTCTTCCTGTCGATGATTGTCCAGCAGCTAGTTGTGATTCTGGTGTTCTCACAAGAGTAAGTGAGAGGACGTCCTACCACTCTGCCATCTTTGTTCAGCTCCAAGTCTTTCTTCTTTAAAGTGGCCATTATTTCTTAAATTGTTTTTCTGCACTTTTCTCTTCTTTCTTTTGGTGGCTCCTTTTATGTATGTTGTATACTTGATGGTGTTCCACAGTTCCCCGAGACTCTGGTAATTTGTTTTCATTCTTTTTGCTTTCTGTCCTTATGACTGACTAATCTCTATTGATCTATCTTCAAGTACATTGATTCTTTTCTCTGCCAACACAGATCTGCTGTTGAACTTCCCTAGTGAATTTTTCTTTTCTGACATTTTCAACTCCCTGAATTTCCGTTAAAAATTTTTTTCTTTTTATTGATATTCTTTATTTAATGAAGTATTGTCAGCATTCCTTCCTTTACTTATTTAAAGTTTCCTTTAGTTATTTAAGCATGTTTATAATAGCTGATCAAAGTCTTTGTCTGTAGGTCTAATACCTGGGTCCTCTTAGAAAAAGTTTCTATTGACTAGTTTTCTTCCTTTGTAGGGGTTACACTTTCCTTTTTCTTTGCATCTCTTGTACTTTTTGTTGAAAACTTGACATTTTAGATAATATATTGTAGCATCTCTGGATTGCAATTCACTCCCTATCCCAGGGGTTTGTTTTTGTTCTGTTTGTTAATTGCTTAGTGATTTACCTGGTCTAATTCTATAGAGGTTATCTCCCCTACAGTGTGAAGCTACTTATGTCTCTGCTCATTGTTTTTACATTTATGCTTTGCTTCCTAGAGGTCACCACTGGTTCAGCACAACTTAGTGGTCATCCAATGACTGGCCAGAAGTTGCACTTCAATATTTTGAGCTAGTAAGGTTTCCACTCGTTGATGATGCATCAAAGTGTAGTTTAGGGACTGCATTCAAAGTTTACTTAGCCTCCAAGTTTGCTCCAACTCTTACTTTCTGAGTAAACAGGCCTCATATTCAACTAGAGATGGGTATTTAGCTAGGGTTCTTTCTGATCTCTCTTGAGCATGTGTGCAGCCTTCTACAAGCCCGCCAGCTTCCAAACCACCAGGAATATGTAAAATTTTATCAATGGCCATCATGACTCTCTAATTCTGATTTCTATTATATTTCTGGCTGGTATGCTAGTATGTTGCTTGCCACAAACAGTGGCATGACCTCAGTCAAGCTATGAGATTGGCCTTCCTGGATGTTTGCTCTTGTTCTTGGATTATTCCACTGTATTGACAAAACTCCTGGGAATGAGTTTTTCTACATTCCAATCTAAATCAAATCACCCCCCTCTGGCAGCAAGGTTGCTGATCCTTATGGACTGTCCCACCCTAGTAGAACTACTACATTATGGAACAGGATTGGCAGAATGGAAGCAGGCCTAGACCAAAATTCCACAAACTCCCAACTATTCCTCTTGAGGTTCAGTAGTTTTTCCTGAATAATGTTTCTCAATTTATTATATATCTTTTTTCAATTTCTAGAATCTGAAGTAGTTGTTTTGACAATTTTGTCCAGTTTTATTGTTTCTTTTTGGTGAGATGATTTGCTAAACTTCTCACTCAGCCATTCTACAAGTCCTACCCTATCTAGCAAGTAATTTTTAAAAAGTTGCTAAACTTTTCTTAAACTTTTTTTTTTTTTACCATATTTGAGATGTCAAAGCTAAGTATATGCTTTCTAACATCTTCTGAAAATCCTACAGATAGGATAATAAAGAAGGTCAAAGAGAATAATCATATAATAGTAAGGTCAAAGAGAATAAGCATATAATAGTATTAAGGATTGGAAAGGAATTCATCTGTGGACCAGAGGTTTTAACAATATTTATAAGGAAGAAAGCTATTAGGATAATATTGACATATAAACCAGAGCATAGAAAAGAAACAGTATAATTATGATGGTTTGAAAGGGCAATACATAGTAGTCACAATTCATCTTCTTGGCTAGAAATGTGAAGATACCTTGTGCAATTGACTGGGTATTTATTTCCCCCCCAAAATTTATACTTTGAAAACTTAATTCCCAGTGTGATGGTACAGGAATAGGGCCTTTGGGAGATTATTATGTCATGAGGCTAGAGTCCTAATAAATGGTGCCTTAACAAAACAGTCCTAATAAATTAGTGCCTTAACAAAATAGACCCCCCAAAGCTCCCTTCTCCTTTCTGCCACGTGCACAAAGAGCAAGAAGACAGTTATCTATATACCAAAAGTGGGTTCTCACCAGACATAGAAGCTGCTGGTGCCTTAATCTTGGACTTCTCAGCCTCCAGAACTGGCAGAAATAAATTTCTGTTGTTTATAAGCTAGCTAGTAAATGGTATTCTATCATAGAAGCCTGAACTAAGACACTTTGTTAGATCCTGATTCTATTCTATGGGAGAAACTCCCTTGTCTCTAGTCCTCTGGGGCTTGTGACTTTGCCTTCTGAGACAAATTTCCTTATCTATTTTCTTCTAGGCCACATCTGAAGTTGGAATTGGAAAGTGGGCCTCTTTGGAGGTTGTATAAATTTCACAGCCTGCTTTCTAATGCAAGTTTGGGGGCTGGTGGTTGTTTTATAGACTGAAAAATTACTGGCATTTTCAGGCCAGATTTGTGGTTTTGTTGAGAATACAATTCCATCAAAATTTAGTAAGCTTTCAATCTATTTACTACCAGTTTGTTCCATGTCAAAATTTCTTCTTGTCATGGTTCTTAAGCCTTCCAGCTCTCTTATTTATTCACTTCTGTGCTTAGCAAATTTAATTCTCCGTTATTTTAATGGTGGCTATTTTAAGGTCATCTAAAACAACAGGCTGGATTAGGAAGGCATCACATCTACAGGGCCACCACAGTCCATATGAAAAGTCTTAACGAGCAATTTTTGAAAATGGTACTGACCAAAGGCTCTGCTTTATGAGGCATAGTTGCAGTTGACTTTCCCAGCTTTGAGGGTCCAAACTTTTAGATGTTATATTAGTTTTAATTGTAAGCCACAGTCAGAGAATGTGACTCCCTTAGCTTTCATTTTTACTTGTAAATGGGTTAATTCTTGCCTGATATATCTCTCATGATACCTTGCTAAAAGCAGCATGGAACAGCTAACACATAAACATTCTATGTTTGTTTTGTTTTGTTTTTTGGACCACTTCCTTTAGAAAGCTATGGGTACAACAAGCACATGGTCTGCTCTCCACGTTATCAGCAGTAACAGGTTCACCAAATATTCTTCTATGACATTACAAATGTAACCACCTTTCTAACCTTCCATTATATGTTTCCTTGCTGCATAGTGACTGATTAATCAATGTCACATATTTTAGGTTTTCGTTATGGCAGTACTCTACTCTTGGTAGCAGTTTTTGTATCACTTAAGGTAAAGTATAAGCTGCTATAATAAAAAGGCACAAAATAAAGTTACTCAAATGAGATAGGGATTTTTCTCTCACCTAACAGTCCAGAGCAAGACATCTCTTCTTCACGAGGTCATCCAGAGACACAGGCTATATAATTCCTTAGGAAGATGCCCCATCTATACGGTGGGACCTTGTTAGCCAGCACTATAATTGTGATCCAGCTTACAAAAAGAGGAAAGAGAAAATGGTTGGAAAGTATTTTCATTCTTAAAAGACTTGAATGGATATTTCACACTTTTATTAGATACCCTTGGCCTGACATTGGTCAAATGGCCATATCTACTTCAAGGGAGACTGGGAAATGACAGTTAATTCCAGTTAGGTATTCATGGGCACAGCTAAAACTTGGTGATTCCATTGTTAAGAGTAATGTGTTGGATAGATGTTGGGAAACAGCAAACTATCACAGTGGGTTTGAGAAGGTTGATTACCACTTAACATGATATACTGTTGATTTTTTTTTTAAAGAAGCACATACACATTAGTTTTATAATAATTACTTTAAAGAAGATGTTTTTAAAATAATAGCTATTTCAGGCCAGGCCTACACCCTAGGCAACTGACTCTGGAAGAGAAAACGGTGTAGAATTTTATAAACTTTAAAAAAATTATATGATTTAGGTGTACAGAATTTTAATTTAATGTTAATATATACTACAAAGTGATCACCATCACAAGTCTAGTTGCCATCCATCACCATACAGTTGATCCCCTTCACCCACCTCCCAATCCCCTTTCCCTTTGGTAACTGATAATTTGTTCTCTGTATCTATGAGTTGTTTTTGTTTTATTTTGCTTGCTCATTGTTTCTTTTTGGTTCCACATATGAGTGAAATCATATGGTATCTGTGTTTGTCTGACTTATTTCACTTAATACATTCAAGGTCCATCCATGTTGTCTCAAATGGCAGAATTTCATTCTTTTATGGCTGAATAGTATTCCATTGTGTATATATAAATATACACCATATCTTCTTTATCCATTCATCCATCGATGGATACTTTGGTTTTTTCCATATCTTGGCTATTGTAAATAATGCTGCAATGAACATAGGGGATATATTTTTCAAATTAGTGTTTTCATATTCTTCAGATATATACCTAGAAGTGGATTAGTGGGGTCATACAGTAGTTATATTCCTAATCTTTTGAGGAATCTCCATACTGTTTTCCATAGTAGCTGCACCAATCTACAGTCCCACCAACAGTGTACAAGAGTTCCCTTTTCTCCACATCCTCTCCAACATTTGTTATTTCTTGTCTTTTTGATAATAGCCATTCTATTGGTGTGAGGTGATACTTCATTGTGGTTTTGATTTGCATTTCCCTAATAATTAGTAATGTTGAACATCTTTCCATGTGCCTGTTGGTCATCTGTATGTCTTCTTTGGAAAAATGTCAATTCAGGTCCTCTGCCTATTTTAAAATCATGTTGTTTGCCTTTTTTGTTGAATTGTATGAATTCTTCATATATTTTGGATATTAACCCCTTATCAAATATATGATTTACAAATATCTTCTCTAAGTAGATTGTGGAGGCAGGTCCACAAAAACATTGCTAAGATTGATGTCAAAGAAGATACTGCCTGTTTTCTTCCAGGAATTTTATGATTTTAGGTCTTATATTCAATACTTTAATTCATTTTGCATTAATTCTTGTATGTAGTGTAAGATAGTGATCCAGTTTTCCCAACACTATTTATTGAAAAGGCTGTCTTTTTGTCATTGTATATTCTTACTTCCCTTGTTGTAAATTAATTGTCCATATATGTGTGGATTTATATCTGGACTCTCTATTCTGTTCCATTGATCTGTGTGTCTGTTTCTGTGAGAGTACCATATTGTTTTGATTATTGTAGCTTTGTAGTATAGCTTGAAATCAGGGAGCATGATGCCTCCAGTTTTGTTCTTTATTCTCAAGATTGTTTTGGCTATTTGGGTCTTTTGTGGTTCCACGCAGATTTTAGGATTATTTGTTCTAGTTCTGTGAAATATGCCATTGGAATTTTGATAGGGAGTACACTGAATCTGTAGACTGTTTTAGGTACTATGGACATTTTAACAATACTAATTCTTCCAATGCATAAACACAATACTTTTCCATTTATTTGTGTCTTCTTCAATTTCTTTCAGGAATGTTGTATAGTTTTCAGTGAACATGTCCTTTATCTCCTTGCTTAAATTTATTCCTAGGTATTTTATTATTTTTGATGCAATTGTAAAAGGGATTGTTTTCTTAATTTCTCTTTCTGAAAGTTATTTATTAGTTTATGGGAAAATAAGAGATTTCTGTATATTGATATTGTATCCTGTGACTTTATTAAAGTCACTAGTTACAACATTTTTCTTTTTTTTTTTATTTTTGGTGGACTGTTTAGGGTTTTCTATATATAGTATCATGCCATAGGCAAAGAGAGAAAGTTTTACTTCTTCCTTTCCAATTTGGATTCCTTTATTTCTTTCTCTTACCTAATTGCTATGGCTAGAACCTCCACTACAAGGTTGAATAAAAGTAGTGATAGTGGGTATCCTTGTCTTGGTCCTGATCTTAGAGGAAATGCTTTCAGCTTTTCACAGTTGAGTATGTTGGCTGTGGATTTGTCACATATGGTCTTTATAATGCCAAGGTATGTACCCGCTATACCCACTTTGTTGAGTGTTTTTTATTTTTAATCATAAATGGATGTTGAATTTTGTCAAATGTTTTTTCTACATCTATTGAGATGATATGATTTTTATTCTTCATTTTGTTAATGTGATGTACCATGTTGATTGATTTGCAGATGTTGAGCCATTCTTGCATCCTTAGAATAAATCCCACTTGGTCATGGTGTATGATTGTTTTAATGTATTGTTGGACTTGGTTTATTAATATTTTGTTGAGGATTTTTGCATCTATGTTCAGCAAGGATATTGGCCTGTAATTTTCTTTTTTGGTCATTGTCCTTGTCCTTTTGGTATCAGGGTAATGCTTGCTTTGTAAAATGTACTTGGATGTGTTCCTTCCTCTTCAATTTTTTTGGAACAGATTGAGGATAGATGTTAACTCTTCTTTGAGTGTTTTGTGGAATTCTCCAGTGAAGTCATCTGGTCCGGGGATTTTCTTTGTTGGGAGAATTTTTATTACTGTTTCAACCTCCTTACTAGTAATCAATCTATTCATATTTTCTATTTATTCCTGAGTCTTGGAAGATTGTACATTTATAGGAGTTTATCTATTTCTTCTAGGTTATCCAATTTTTTGACATGAACTTGTTTATAGTAGTCTCTTATGATTCCTTGTATTTCTGCAGTATCAGTTGTAACTTCTTTCATCTCTAACTTTATTTATTTAAATCCTCTCTTTTTCTTGGTCTGTCTAGCTAAAGATTTGTCAATTTTTTCCCCAAAGAATCAGCTCTTAATTTAATCAATTTTTTCTACAGTTCTTTTTAATTTTTGAATTTTATTTGTTTTATACAGCAGGTTCTTATTAGTCATCAATTTTATACACATCAGTGTATACATGTCAATCTCAATCACCCAATTATAGATTTTTAAAGTTTCTGTTTTATTTATTTCTGCCCTGATCTTCATTATTTTTTCCTTCTACTAATCTTGGGTTTCATTTGTTCATCTTGTAGTTCCTTTAGGCGTAAGTTCAGGTTAATTATTTGAGATGTTTGTTGTTTCCTGAGGTAGGCTTGTATTGCTATAAACTTCCGTCTTAGAACTACATTTGCTGTGTCCTATAGATTTTTGGTCATTGTGTTTCTATTTTCATTGACTCCAGGCATTTAAAAAATATTTCCTCTTTTGTTTCTTCAGTGACCCATTGTTTAGCCTCCACATGTTTTGTTTTGCTTTATTTTTGCATTTTTTCCTTGTAGTTGATTTCTAGTCTCATACTGTTGTTGGAAAAGATGCTTGATAGTATTTCAATTTTCTTAAGTTTATTGAGACTTGTTTTGTGGCCTATCATGTGATTTATCCTGGAGAATATTCCATATGCACTTGAGAAGAATGTATTCTGCACCTTTTGGGTGGGATGTTCTATATATCTATTAAGTCCATCTGATATCATGTGTCATTTAAGGTCAGTGTTTCATTATTGACATTCTGTCTGGTTGATCTGTACATTTTTGTTAGTGGAGTTAAAGTTGCCTGCTATTATCACACTACTCTCAATTTCTCCCCTTATGTCTGTTAATATTTGCTTCATATATTTAGGTGTTCCTGTGTTGGGTGCATATATATTTACAATTATTATATCTTATTGTTGGGTTGGTCCCTTTATCATTATGTAATGTCCTTGTCTCTTGTTACAGACTCTGTTTTAAGGTCTATTTTGTCTGATATAAGTATTGCTACCCCAGCTTTCTTTTCATTTCCATTTAAATGGAATATTTTTCCATCCCCTCACTTTCAGTTTATGTGTGTCTTTTGATCTAAGTGAGTCTCTTATAGGCAGCATTTATGTGGGTCTTGTTTTCTTGTATCCATTCAGCCACTCTATGGCTTTTGATTGGAACATTTAGTCCATTTACATTTAAAGTAATTTTTGACATCCTTATTGCCATTTTATTTGTTTTAGGATTGTTTTTGCTCTCTTTCCTTGTGATTTGATGACTATCTTTAGTGTTATGTATGGATTCCTTTCTCTTTCTGGTATATCTATTACACATTTTTGGTTTGTGATTACCATGAGGTTTATGTGTGTATCCCTGAACTACTTATTGTGGATGTAGACAATTTTACTACTGTCTTTTAACCTTCCAACTACCTTATAAATTGCAGATCTAGTCCCTTTACTGTATGTTTGCCTTTACTAATGATATTGTGTGTTTGTAATTTTCATATTTCTAGTTGTGGCCTTTTCTTTTCCACTTAGAGAGGTCTCTTTAACATTTCTTGTAAAATTGGTTTAGTGGTACTGAACTCTTTTAGGTTTCTATTATGAAACTATTTATCTTTCTTTTAAATCTAAATGAAAGTCTTGCCAGTTAAAGTATACTTGGTTGTAGATTTTTTTTGCCTTTCATCATTTTAAATATCATGTCTCTCCATTATAGCCTGCAAAATTCCTGCTTAAAAGTCAGCTAAGAGTCTTATGGGAGTTCCCTTATTCATAACTAGTTGCTTTTTCCTTGTTGTTTCAAAAATTCTCTTTCATTTTTGCCATTTTGATTACAATTTGTCTTAGTGTAGATCTCTTACGTTTCATTTTGTTTGAAACTCTCTGGACTTCCTGGACCTGGATATCTGTTTCCTTTTCCAGGTTAGGGAAGTTTACCATTATATATCTTCATAGAAGTTCTCTGTCCCTTTCTCTCTCTATATTCTCTTTATGCACCCTTATAATGCAAATGTTAGTACACATGATGTTGTCCCAGACATCTCTTAAACTATCCTCAGTTTTAAAAATTCTTTTTTCTGTTCAGCTTGGGTGACTTCCACCACTCTGTCTTCCAGTTTGCTGATTCTTTCTTCTGTATCATCTAATCTACTGTTGACTTCTTCTAGTGTATTTCTTTTCACTTATTGTATTTTTTGGTTCTGTTAGATTCTTCTTCATAATTTCTCTTCTTTGAAAATCCCACTGTGTTTTCCATTCTTTTCCCAAGTTTGGTAGGCAATTTTATGATCATTACCTTGAACTCTATATTGGGTGGATTGCTTATCATCACCTCATATAGTTTTTTTTCTGAGGTTATGTCTTGTTCCTCCTTTTGGAAGATATTCCTCTGTCTCCTCATTTTCCCCAATCCTCTCTGTTTATTTCTATTTTTAGGTTGGTCAGTTATATTTCCCAATATTAGAGAAGTGGTCTTATGTAGAAGTGGTCCTATGGGGCCCAGCAGAATGCTCCCCTCTGGTCATCAGTTATATGTTCTAGAAGAGCCCATGATGTGGGCTGTGTGTGCCCTTAGGTTGCAGTGGGGCTGACTACGCTGGGTGTCTTCATAGGAAGGGCTGGACCCTGGCTCAGCTGGCTGAGTCTGAGTCTTTTGAAGAGGCTGTTGGCCTACTGGAGGTCAGAACCTGGTCCTCATGCAGCTATCTACGTGGCCTGAGGGGAGTTAAGGCTGGTACCGGCCTGCTGGTGGGCAGTGCTGGGTCCCTGTGTGGTTGACTGCTTGGCCTTGGGGGGACTTGATACTGGTGTCATCCTGCTGGTGGACATGTTAGCACCCAGTGCTACTAGGCTAGAGGGATTATTCCAAAGTGGCATTTGCCATCACCATTGTTATTGCAGTAAAATGATTACCTCCAAATGGCTGCTGCCATGTTTCCATCCCCAAGGGGAGTTTAAGCCGACTCCTGCCTCTCCAGGATGTTGTCCAAGATCAATAAATGGGTTGGACACAGGCTCCTTTCAAACTACTGCCTCCATGGTGGAACTCAGAGCATGTGAGATTTTTTGCATGGCTTTAAGAATGGAGTACCTTCCTGGGAAAGAAAAACAGGACTGGAGGGATCAGGCTCCCTGACTTCAGAGTATACTACAAAGTTACAGTTATCAAAACAGTATGGTAGGGCTTCCCTGGTGGCACACTGGTTGAGAGTCCACCTGCTGATGCAGGGAACACGGGTTTGTGCCCCAGTCCGGGAGGATCCCACATGCCACAGAGCAGCTGGGCCCAGGAGCCATGGCTGCTGAGCCTGCGCATCCAGAGCCTGTGCTCTGCAAGGGGAGAGGCCACAGCAGTGAGAGGCCCGCGTACCGCAAAAAAAAACAAAAACAAAAACAAAAAAAACCACCAAAAACAGTATGGTACTGGCACAAAAATAGAAATGTAGATCAATGGAAAAGGATAGAAAGCCTAGAAATAAACTCATGTACCTATGGTAAATTAACCTATAACAAAGGAGGCAAGAATATACAATGGAGAAAAGACAGTCTCTTCAATAAGTGATGCTGGGAAAACCAGACAGGTACATGTAAAAGAATAAAATTATAACATTCTTTAACACAATACACAAAAATAAACTCAAAATGGATTAAAGACCTAAATGTAAGACTGAATATTATTAAACTCTTAGAGGAAAACATAGCTAGAACATTCTTTGACATAAACTGCAGCAATATCTTTTTGAATCCACCTCCTAGAGTAATGAAAATAAAACAAAAATAAACAAATGGTACCCAATTAAACTTAAAAGCTTTAGCACAGAAAAAGAAACCATAATCAAAACGAAAAGATAACCCACGTAATGGTAGAAAATATCTGCAAATGAAGCGACCAACAAGGGATTAATCTCCCAAATATACAAACAGCTCATGCAGCTCAATATCAAAAAAACAAACAACCCAATTAAAAATGGGCAGAAGACATAAATAGACACTTCTCCAAAGAAGACATACAGATGGCCAAAAGGCACATGAAAAGATGTTCAACATCACTAATTATTAGAGAAATGCAAGTCAAAACTACAATGAGGTACCACCTCACACCAGTCAGAATGGCCATCATCATAAAGTCTACAAACAATAAATGCTGGAGATGGTGTGGAGAAAAGGGAACCCTCCTACACTGTTGGAGGGAATGTAAATTGGTACAACCACTATGTAGAACAGTATAAAGGTACCTTAAAAAACTAAAAATAGAACTACCATATGATCCAGCAATCCCACTCCTGAGCATATATCCCAAGAAAACCATAATTCAAAAAGACACATGCACCCCAATGATCATTGCAGCACTATTTACAATAGCTAAGACATGGAAGTAAACTAAATGTACATCGACAGACGAATGGATAAAGAGGATGTGGTACATATATACAATGGAATATCACTCAGCCATAAAAATGAAATAATGTCATTTGCAGCAATATGGATGGACCTAGAGATTATCATACTAAGTGAAGTTAAGTCAAAGGAAGACAAATATGATATCACTTATATGTGGATCTAAAAAAATGAACTTATTTACAAAACAGAAAGAGATTCACAGACTCTGAAAACACACTTATGGTTACCAAAGTGGAAAGGAGTGGGGTGGGAATAAATTAGGAGTTTGGGATTAACATATACACACTAAGACTTCCAAAAGTAATTATCGGGCTTCCCTGGTGATGCAGTGGTTGAGAGTCCGCCTGCCAATGCAGGGGACACGGGTTCATGCCCCAGTCCGGGAAGATCCCACATACCGCACAGCAGCTGGGCCTGTGAGCCATGGCCGCTGAGCCTGTGCATCCGGAGCCTGTGCTCCACAACGGGAGAGGCCACAACAGTGAGAGGCCCGTGTACCGCAAAAAAAAAAAAAAAAAAAAGTAATTGTCTCTTCTTTACGCTTCTTGACAAAATCAAGAAGCATATCAGATGTAAACATACAGCACAGTTAGAATTTATTTAGTTATTTGTACAAATCCAAGGCAGATTTTTGTTTTGTTTGGTTTTGGTTTTGGCTGTGTTGGTTCTTCATTGCTGCATGTAGGCTTTCTCTAGTTGTGGCGAGTGGGGGCTACTCTTCATTGCGGTGCACAGGCTTCTTATTGTGGTGGCTTCTCATTGTGAAGCATGGGCTCTAGGCACACAGGCTTCAGTAATTGTGCCACATGGGCTCGGTAGTTGTGGCTCACAGGCTCCAGAGCACAGGCTCAGTAGTTGTAGCACACAGGCTCAGTTGTCCTGTGGCATGTGGAGCCTTCCCAGACCAGGGCTCAAACCCATGTCCCCTGCATTGGCAGGCAGATTCTTAACCACTGTACCAGCAGGGAAGTCCCCCAAGACAGATTTAATGGCACTTTTAAGATTACCTAAAATATAATATATGTTACATTAAATCTAAGTAAGGAATTTATTTTATGTTTTATTAATTCAATAAATATTGCCTGAGTATCTCCTTCAGGCATTATACTTCCAAAGATGATGTAAAAGGAGAAATTATTCAAGTGGATGTAATACACATATTCACTAAAACAAGTAAGTTGTCGTTAATTAGAAGGCACTGTTGGTAGTGTTATGGAGTTAGCAGGTGTGATACTTTTTACAAAAACGATATGCTAGAGAACTAGAATTTGAAGATTCCATTGTAATTAGGGATTTCAAAAAGTAAAACATAAAAACATTCCAAAGTCTAAAGTAGTTGTTCTCAATTAGGGATGATTTGGCAATGTCTGGAGATAGTCTGGGTTGTCACAACTGGGGAGGTGCTACCAGCCCACTAATTCTACCTACTTCTACCTACTTCTACCAGTAGGTAGAAGCCAGGGATATTGTTAAACATCCTCCATTGCATAGGACAGCCCTTCACAGCAAAGAATTATTTGGCCAAAAATGTCAATAGTGCCAAGGTTGAGAAACCCAGGCCTAAAGTGACTTAAGTGATTGAATGTGATTTAATAAGTATTAATTTATTTTCTGAAAGACACAATGACATGTAAGTGTATTTTCATAAATATGAAAAATGATGTAGTTAGAACAAACATAATATATTTTATACAACATAGACCCATTGCTGTGCATTTATAATTACAAAAATACCAATGGAAAAAAATTTTGAATAGCATTATATTGACTTTCTTAGATGAGCAGTGATTTTTACCTTCTGAAGATTTTACAATGCAGATATTTCTTTCATTTCTTCAGCAAATTTTTAAAGAACATCTATTTTCTAGATGTTCTATGTAAGATGCTGAAATTCAAATAACAGCTTTAATCAGAAACTAAACAGAAAATTACAATCAATGTGACTAGTGCTATTATAGAGTAATGAACAAGCTATAGTGTTAGGACAGAAGAGGGAGTGATAACTCATGTAGCTGTTCAAGAAATCTGGGGTAAGAGAAGAATATCAAAGATAGCATCCCAGAGGAACAAATGTCTGATCTGAATCAATGTTTATATCTGAAGATAGGAGGGCCTTATATGTATGTCATGCTAAATAAAAAACTTCTATTTTAGAGATACTAATTAAAACTCACATCCAAGGTGGTAAGAATCTGAAATAAGGCAGTCATCCAGTGGGGGGATGAGGGGAGGAGAAGTTGCACTGAAGATATGTTAAGAAGAATCAGTAGAACCAGTCAGAAGATACTTCCTGAGAACTAATATAAAGAAATTGACTCTAGTGGTAAAAAGTAAGACTAAATCATGCTGTGAGATGCTTTGAGGGTAAGCCAAAATAAACATGTAAATATTTATAATATAAAAATTTCCATCAACATATGTATTTATTTATTGTGTCATTAATAATTAACTAGGAAATTATTCTTAATTTTATTTTAAGAATAAAACTGACTATAGAATAGTTTAAAATATTGGCGTGAAGCTTCAGAGTCCCCATCCAACATGTAAAGAGCTTAGAAGTCATCATTACCACCCTCACAAAAAGAAAAAAACTAAACAAACTGAAAATCAAGAACTCTTCTTGTACCCTACTAACAACTGTGGTAACAGGGTAAACTGCTGCTTCTAAAACTGGAGAGGTAGACAGGCAGAAACAGAATCACAGCTTACCAGAAGCAGAAATCCAGGAGCAGAAGCCAGCAGCTGGACCTAATTTCAGTAGGAAAACTTTATTTATTTATTTAAAATTTTATTTTATTTTTTTATACAGCGGGTTCTAGTTAGTCATCCATTTTATACACATCAGTGTATACATGTCAATCCCAATCTCCCAATGCATCAAACCCCAACCCCCCCCGCCCCCCCCCGCCACTTTATCCCCTTGATATCCATATGTTTTTTCTCTACTTCTGTGTCTCAATTTCTGCTCTGCAAACCGGTTCATCTGTACCATTTTCTAGGTTCCACATATATGCGTTAATATATGATATTTGTTCTTCTTTTCTGACTTACTTCACTCTGTATGACAGTCTCTAGATGCATCCATGTCTCTACAAATGACCCAATTTCATTCCTTTTTATGGCTGAGTAATATTCCATTGTATATATGTACCACATCTTCTATATCCATTCATCCGTCGATGGGCATTTAGGTTGCTTCCATGACCTGACTATTGTAAATAGTGCTGCAATGATCATTGGGGCACATGTGTCTCTTTGAATTATAGTTTTCTCTGGCTATATGCCCAGTAGTGACATTGCTGGGTCATATGGTAATTCTACTTTGAGTTTTGTAAGGAACCTCCATACTGTTCTCCATAGTGGCTGTATCAATTTACATTCTCACTAACAGTGCAAGACGGTTCCCTTTTCTTCACACCCTTTCCAGCATTTGTTGTTTGTAGATTTTCTGATGATGCCCATTCTAACTGGTGTGAGGTGATACCTCATTGTAGTTTGGATTTGCATTTCTCTAATAATTAGTGATGTTGAACAGCTTTTCATGTGCTTCTTGGCCACCTGTATGTCTTCTTTGGAGAAATGTCTATTTAGTTTTCTGCCCATTTTTTGATTGGTTTGTTTGTTTTTTAAATATTGAGCTGCATGAGCTGTTTATATATTTTTGTTTGTTTGTTTTTTTTTGCGGTATGCGGGCCTCTCACTGTTCTGGCCTCTCCCGTTGCGGAGCACAGGCTCCGGACGTGCAGGCTCGGCGGCCATGGCTCACGGGCCCAGCTGCTCCGCGGCATGTGGGATCTTCCCGGACCGGGGCACGAACCCGTGTCCCCTGCATCGGCAGGCGGACTCTCAACCACTGCGCCACCAGGGAAGGCCCTGTTTATATATTTTGGAGATTAATCCTTTGTCCAATGATTCGTTTGCAAATATTTTCTCACATTGAGGGTTGTCTTTTCGTCTTGTTTATGGTTTCCTTTGCTGTGCAAAAGCTTTTAAGTTTTATTAGGTCCCATTTGTTTATCTTTGTTTTTATTTCCATTACTCTAGGAGCTGGATCAAAAAATACATTGCTGTGATCTATGACAAAGAGATTTCTTCCCATGTTTTCCTCTAAGAGTTTTATAGTGCCCAGTCTTATATTTAGGTCTCTAATGCATTTTGAATTTATTTTTGTGTATGTTGTTAGGGAGTGTTCTAATTCATTCTTTTACATGTAGCTGCCCAGTTTTCCCAGCACCACTTACTAAGGAGGCTGTCTTTCTCGCTTATATATCCTGGCCTCCTTTGTCATAGATTAGTTGACATAGGTGTGTAGGATTATCTATGGGCTTCCTATCTTGTTCCATTGATCTATATTTGTGTTTTTATGCCAGCACCATATTATCTTGATTACTGTAGCTTTGTACTATAGTCTGAAGTCAGGGAGTCTGATTCTCCCAGCTCCGCTTTCTTCCCTCAAAACTGCTTTGGATATTGGGGGTCTTTTGCATCTCCATGCAAATTTTAAGATTTTTTTTGTTGTACTTCTGTTAAAAAATGCCATTGGTAATTTGATAGGGATTGCAGTGAATCTGTAGATCGCTTTGGGTAGTATAGTTATTTTCACAATATTGATTCTTCCAATCTAAGAACATGGTATATCTCTCCATATGTTGGTATCAGCTTTAATTTCCTTCATCAGTGTCTTACAGTTTTCTGCAGACAGGTCTTTTGTCTCCCTACGTAGGTTTATTCCTAGGTATTTTATTTATTTTGTTACAATGGTAAATGGGAGTGTTTCCTTAATTTCTCTTTCAGATTTTTAATCAGTAATGTATAGTAATGCAAGAGATTTCTGTGCATTAATTTTTTATCCTGAAACTTTACCAAATTCATTGATTAGCTCTAGTAGTTTTCTGGTGGCATCTTTAGGATTCTCTATGTATAGTATAATGTCAAATGTAAACAGTGACACTTTTACTCGGTCTTTTCCAATTTGTATTACTTTTATTTCTTTTTCTTCTCTGATTGCCATGGCTAGGACTTTGAAAACTATGTTGAATAACAGTGGTAAGCTTGGACATCCTTATCTCGTTCCTCATCTTAGAGGAAATGCTTTCAGTTTTTCACCATTGAGAATGATGTTTGCTGTGGTTTTGTCATATATGGCCATCATTATGTTGAAGTAGGTTCCCTCTATGCCCATTTTCAGAGAGTTTTTAGCATAAATGGTGGTTGAAATTTTTCAAAAGCTTTTCCTGCATCTATTGAGATGATCATATGGTTTTTATTCTTCAACTTGTTAATATGGTGTTTCACATTGATTGTGTATATTGAAGAATCCTTGCATCGCTGGGATAAATCCCACTTGATCATGGTGTATGATCCTTTTAATGTGTTGTTGGATTCTGTTTGCTCCTATTTTGTTGAGGATTTTTGCATCTACATTCATCAGTGATATTGGTCTGTAATTTTCTTTTCCTGTAGTATCTTTGTCTGATTTTGGTATAAGGGTGATGGTGGCCTCATAGAATGAGTTTGAGTCTTCCTTCCTCTGCAATATTATGGACGAGTTTGAGAAGCATGGGTGTTAGCTCTTCTGTAAATGTTTGACAGAATTCACCTGGGAAGCTAAACGGTTCTGGACTTTTGTTTGTTGGAAGATTTTTAAACACAGTTTCAATTTCATTACTTGTGACTGGTCTGTTCATATTTTCTGTTCCTTCCTGGATCAGTCGTGGAAGGTTATACCTTTCTAAGAATTTTTCCATTTCTTCCAGGTTGTCCATTTTATTGGCATAGAGTTGCTTATAGTGGTCTCTTAGGATGATTTGTATTTATGCAGTGTCTGTTGTAACTTCTACTTTTTCATTTCTAATTTTGATTTGAGTCCTTGCCCTCTTTTTCTTGATGAGTCTGGCTAATGGTTTATCAATTTTGTTTATCTTCTCAAAGAATCAGCTTTTGGTTTCTTGGTCTTTGCTATTGTTTCCTTTGTTCCTATTTCATTTATTTCTGCTTGGATCTTTATGATTTCTTTCCTTCTGCTAACTTTGGGTTTCGCTTGTTCTTGTTTCTCTAGTTCTTTAGGTGTATGGTTAGATTGTTTATTTGAGTTTTTTTCTTGTTTCTTGAGGTAGGCTTGTATAGCTATAAACTTCCCTCTTAGATGTGCTTTTGCTGCATCCCATAGGTTTTGGATCATTGGGTTTTCATTTTCATTTGTCTCTAGGTATTTTTTGATTTTCTCTTTGATTCCTTCAGTGACCTCCTGGCTATCTAGTAACGTATTTTTTATCCTCCATATGTCTCTTTTTTACGTTTTTTCCCCTCTAATTGATTTCTAATCACAAAGTGTTGTTTGTGGTCAGAAAAGATGTTTGATATAATTTTAATTTTCTTAAATTTTCCGGTGCTTGATTTGTAACCCAAGATGTGATCTATCCTGGAGAATGTTCCATGTGCAGTAGAGCAGAAAGTGTAATCGGACAACAGAGGTAAGAAGAACTGCCATCCTGCAGCCTGTGGAACAAAAACCACATTCACAGAAAGACAGACAAGATGAAAAGGCAGAGGACTATGTACCAGATGAAGGAACAAGAAAAAACCTCATAAAAACAACTAAATGAAGTGGAGATAGGCAACCTTCCAGAAAAAGAATTCAGAATAATCATAGTGAAGATGATCCAGGACCTCGGAAAAACAATGAAGGCAAAGATCGAGAAAATGCAAGAAATGTTTAACAAAGACCTAGAAGAATTAAAGAACAAAGAAACAGAGATGAAAAATACAATAACTGAAATGAAAACTACACTATAAGGAATCAATAGCAGAAAACACTGAGGCAGAAGAAGGGATATGTGACCTGGAAGACAGAATGGTGGAATTCCCTGCTGTGGTACAGAATAAATAAAAAAGAATGTAAAGAAATGAAGACAGCCTAAGAGATCTCTGGGACAACATAAAACGCAACAACATACGCATTACAGGGGTCCCAGTAGGATAAGAGAGAGAGAAAGGACCAGAGAAAATATTTGAAGAGATTATAGTCGAAAACTTCCATAACAAAGGAAAGGAAATAGCCACCCAAGTCCAGGAAGTGCAGAGAGTCCCATACAGGATAAACCCAAGGAGAAACACACTGAGACACGTAATAAGCAAATTTGCAAAAATTAAACACAAAGAAAAATTATTGAAAGCAGCAAGGGAAAAATGACAAATAACATACAAGGGAATTCCCATAAGGTTAACAGCTGATTTCTCAGCAGAAACTCTAGAAGCCAGAAGGGACTGGCATGATATACTTAAAGTGATAAAAGGGAAGAACCTACAACCAAGATTACCTGGCAAGGATCTCATTCAGATTCGATGGAGAAATCAAAAGCTTTACAGACAAGCAAAAGGTAAGACAATTCAGCACCACCAAACCAGGTCTACAACAAATGCTAAAGGAACTTCTCTAAGTGGGAAACACAAGAGAAGACAAGGACCTACAAAAACAAACCCAAAACAATTAGGAAAATGGTTACAGGAACATACATATCAATAATTATGTTAAACGTGAATGGATTAAATGCTCCAACCAAAAGACACAAGCTTGCTGAATGTATACAAAAACAAGACCCATATATATGCTGTCTACAAGAGACCCACTTCAGATCTAGGGACACATAGAGACTGAAAGTGAGGAGGTGGAAAAAGTTACTCCATGCAAATGGAAATCAAAAGAAAGCTGGAATAGCAATACTCATATCAGACAAAATAGACTTTAAAATAAAGACTACATAAGGCAATTGCTAACAGCTATAAAAGAGGAAATCGACAGTAACGCAATAATAGTGGGGGACTTTAACACTTCACTTACACCAATGGACAGATAATCCAAAATGAAAATAAATACGGAAACAGAAGCTTTAAATGACACAAAAGACCAGATAGATTTAATTGATATTTATTGGACATTCCATACAAAAACAGCAGATTACACTTTCTTCTCAAGTGCGCATGGAACATTCTCCAGGATAGATCACATCTTGGCTCACAAATCAAGCCTCAGTAAGTTTAATAAAATTGAAATCATATCAAGCATCTTTTCTGACCACAAACAACACTTTGTGATTAGAAATCAATTAGAGGGGAAAAAACATAAAAAACACAAACACAGGGAGGTTAAACAATACGTTACTAAATAACCAAGAGATCACTGAAGAAATCAAAGAGGAAATCAAAAAATACCTAGAGACAAATGAAAATGAAAACACAATGATCCAAAACCTATGGGATGCAGCAAAAGCACTTCTAAGAGGGAAGTGTATAGCTATACAAGCCTACCTCAAGAAACAAGAAAAAAACTCAAATAAACAATCTAGCCATACACCTAAAGGAACTAGACAAAGAAGAACAAACAAAACCCAAGTTAGCAGAAGGAAAGAAATCGTAATGATCCAAGCAGAAAGAAATGAAATAGGAACAAAGGAAACAATAGCAAAGACCAGGAAACCAAAAGCTGATTCTTTGAGAAGATAAACAAAATTGATAAACCATTAGCTAGACTCATCAAGAATAAGATGGTGAGGACTCAAATCAAAATTAGAAATGAAAAAGTAGAAGTTACAACAGACACTGCATAAATACAAATCATCCTAAGAGACCACTATAAGCAACTCTATGCCAATAAAATGGACAACCTGGAAGAAATGGAAAAATTCTTAGAAAGGTATAACCTTCCACGACTGATCCAGGAAGAAATAGAAAATATGAACCGACCAGTCACAAGTAAAGAATTTGAAACTGTGTTTAAAAATATTCCAACAAACAGAAGTCCAGGACCAGATGGCTTCACAGGGGAATTCTATCAAACATTTATAGAAGAGCCAACACCCATCCTTCTCAAACTCTTCCAAAAGATTGCAGAGGGAGGAACACTCCCAAACTCATTCTATGAGGCCACCTTCACCCTGATACCAAAACCAGACAAAGATACTACAAAAAAAATAATTACTGACTAATATCACTGATGAATATAGACGCAAAAATCCTCAACAAAATAGGAGCAAACAGAATCCAACAACACATTAAAAGGATCATACACCATGATCAAGTGGGGTTTATCCCAGGGATGCAAGTATTCTCCAATATATGCAAATCAATCAATGTGATACACCATATCAACAAATTGAAGAAGAAAAACCATATGATCATCTCAATAGATGCAGAAAAATATTTTGACAAAATGCAACACCCATTTGAGATAAAAACTCTCCAGAAAGTGGGCATAGAGGGAACCTGCCTCAACATAATAAAGGCCATATACGACAAACCCACAGCAAACATCATTCTGAATTGTGAAAAACTGAAAGCGTTTCCTCTAAGATCAGGAAGGAGACAAGGATGTCCACTCTTATCACTATTATTCAACATAGTTTTCAAAGTCCTAGCTACGGCAATCAGAAAAGAAAAAGGAATAAAAGGAATAAAAATTGGAAAAGAAGAAGTAAAACTATCACTGTTTTCAGATGACATTATACTATACATAGAGAATCCTAAACATGCCACCAGGAAACTACTAGAGCTAACCAATGTACCTGGTAAAGTTGCAGAATACAAAATTAATGCACAGAAATCTCTTGAATTCCTATACACGAATGATGAAAAATCTGAAAAAGAAATTAAGGAAACACTCCCATTTACCATGGCAACAAAAAGAATAAAATACCTAGGAATAAACCTAACTAGGGAGACAAAAGACCTGTATGCAGAAAACTATAAGACACTGATGAAAGAAATTAAAGATACCAACAGATGGAGAGACATACCATGTTCTTGGATTGGAAGAATCAATATTGTGAAAATGACTATACTACTGAAAGCAATCTACAGATTCACCACAATCCCTATCAAATTACCTATGGCATTCTTTATGGAACTAGAACAAATCATCTTAAAATGTATATGGAGACACAAAAGACCCTGAATAGCCAAAGCAGTTTTGAAGGAAAACAACGGAGCTGGAGGAATCAGACTCCCTAACTTCAGAGTATACTACAAAGCTACAGTAATCAAGACAATATGGTACTGGCACAAAAACAGAAACATAGATCAATGGAACAAGATAGAAAGCCCAGAGGTAAACCCACACACTTATGGTCAACTAATCTATGACAAAGGAGACAAGGATATACAATGGAGAAAATACAGTGTCTTCAATAAGTGGTGCTGGGAAAAGTGGACAGCTACATGTAAAAGAATGAATTAGAACACTCCCTAACACCATACACAAAAATAAACTCAAAATGGATTAGACCTAAATGTAAGACCAGACACTATAAAACTCTTAGAGGAAAACATAGGAAGAACACTCTTTGACATAAATCACAGGAAGATCTTTTTTGATCCACCTCCTAGAGTAATGGAAATAAAAACAAAAATAAATAAATGCAACCTAATGAAACTTAAAAGCTTTTGCACAGCAAAGGAAACCATAAACAAGACGAAAAGACAACCCACAGAATGGGAGAATATATTTGCAAATGAATCATTGGGCAAAGGATTAATCTCCAAAATATATAAACGGCTCATCAGCTCAATATTAATGAAACAAACAACTCAATTCAAAAATAGGCAGAATACTTAAATAGGCATTTCTCCATAGAAGACATACAGATCGCCAATAAGCACATGAAAAGCTGCTCAACATCACTAATTATTAGAGAAATGCAAAGCAAAACTACAATGAGGGGGGCTTCCCTGGTGGCGCAGTGGTTGAGAGTCCACCTGCCGATGGAGGGGACACAGGTTTGTGCCCCAGTCCGGAAGGATTCCACATGCCGTGGAGCAGCTAGGCCAGTGAGCCATGGGTGCTGAACCTGCGCATCCGGAGCCTGTGCTCTGCAATGGGAGAGGCCACAAGAGTGAGAGGCCTGCATACCACAAAACAAACAAACAAAAAACTACAATGAGGTATCACCTCACACCAGTTAGAATGGGTATCATCAGAAAATCTACAAACAACAAATGCTGGCAAGGGTGTGGAGAAAAGGGAACCCTATTGCACTGTTGGTGGGAATGTAAATTGATACAGCCACTATGGAGAACAGTATGGATGTTCCTTAAAAACTAAAAATAGGGCTTCCCTGGTGGCGCAGGGTTTGAAAGTCCACCTGTCGATGCAGGGGACATGGGTTCATGCCCCGGTCCGGCAAGATCCCACATGCCACAGAGTGGCTGGGCCTGTGAGCCATGGCCACTGAGCCTGCACGTCTGGAGCCTGTGCTCCGCAACAGGAGAGGCCACAACAGTGAGAGGCCTGCATACTGAAAAAAAAAAAACAAAAAAAACCACCTAAAAGTAGAATTACCATATGATCCAGCAATCCCACAACTGGGCATATACCCAGAGAAAACCATAATTCCAAAAGACACATGCACCCCAATGTTCATTGCAGCACTATTTACAATAGGCAAGTCATGGAAGCAACATAAATGCCCATCGACAGACAAATGGATAAAGAAGTTGTGGTACATATAAGCAATGGAATATTACTCAGCCATATAAAGGAATGAAATTGAGTCATTTGCTGAGATGTGGATGGATCTAGAGACTGTCAAACAGAGTGAAGTAAGTCAGAAAGAGAAAAACAAGTATCGTATATTAATGCATGTATGTGGAACCTAGAAAAATGGTACAGATGAACTGGTTTGCAGGACAGAAGTTGAGACAGAGATGTAGAGAACAAACATATGGACACCAAGGGGGGAAAACCACGGTGGGTTTGGGATTGTTGTGTGCTCTATTGGGCGATTGGGAATGACATGTATACACTGATGTGTATAAAACTGATGACTAAGAAGAACCTGCAGTATAAAAAAACATACAAACAAAAAGACAACTAGTACTAAACTTTCTTTGGGTTATTTGTATGGAAATATGTTAATATAAATGTTTCAGACATTACATGAAATTTCTAAAAATCTTATATGTTCTGGTATTATGATACAAGTCATAATTCTAGTTATTACTTTAAAATGTATATCTCAGAAATAACTACAAAAAGAAGAAGAAAGTGTAATCTGCTGTTTTTTTGTGGAATGTCCTATAAATATCAATTAAATCTATCTGGTCTATTGTGTCATTTAAAGCTTGTGTTTCCTCATTAATTTTCTGTTTGGATGTTCTGTCCATTGGTGCATGTGAGGTGTTAAAGTCCCCCACTATTATTGTGTTACTGTCAATTTCCTCTTTTATAGCTATTAGCAGTTGCCTTATGTATTGAGGTGTTCCTATGTTGGGCACATATATATTTATAACTGTTATATCTTCTTGGATTGATCCCTTGAGCATTATGTAGTGTCCTTCTTTGTCTCTTGTAACATTCTTCGTTTTAGTCTATTTTATCTGATATGATTGTTGCTACTCCAGCTTTTGATTTCCGTTTGCATGCAATATCTTTGTCCATCCCCTCACTTTCAGTCTCTATGTGTCCCTAGGTCTGAAGTGGGTCTCTCGTAGACAGCATATATATGGGTCTTGTTTTTGTATCCATTCAGCAAGCCTGTGTCTTTTGGTTGGAGCACTTAATCCTTTCAGGTTTAAGGTAATTATTGATATGTATGGTCCTATGACCATTTTCTTAATTGTTTTGGGTTTGTTTTTGTAGGTCGTTTTCTTCTCTTGTGTTTCCCACTTAGAGAAGTTCCTTTAGCATTTGTTGTAGAGCTGGTTTGGTGGTGCTGAATTCCCTTACCTTTTGTTTGTCTGTAAAGCTTTTGATTTCTCCATCGAATCTGAATGAGATCCTTGCCAGGTAATCTTGGTTGTAGGTTCTTCCCTTTTATCACTTTAAGTATATCATGCCAGTCCCTTCTGGCTTCTAGAGTTTCTGCTGAGAAATCAGCTGTTAACCTTATGGGAGCTCCCTTGTATGCTATTTGTCATTTTTCCCTTGCTGCTTTCAATAATTTTTCTTTGTGTTTAATTTTTGCCAATTTGATTATTAAGTGTCTCAGCATGTTTCTCCTTGGGTTTATCCTGTATGGGACTCTCTGTGCTTCCTGGACTTGGGTGGCTATTTCCTTTCCCATGTTAGGGAAGTTTTCAATTATAATCTCTTCAAATATTTTCACTGGTCATTTCTCTCTCTCTTCTCCTTCTGGAACCCCTGTAATGCGAAAGTTGTTGCATTTAATGTTGTTCCAGAGGTCTCTCAGGCTGTCTTCATTTCTTTTCATTCTTTTTTCTTTATTCTCTTCCGCAGCAGTGAATTCCACCACTCTGTGTTCCAGGTCACTTATCCGTTCTTCTGCCTCAGTTATTCTGCTATTGATTCCTTCTAGCTTAGTTTTCATTTCAGTTGTTGTATTGTTCATCTCTGTTTCTTTGTTCTTTAATTCTTGTAGGTGTTTGTTAAACATTTCTTGTATCTTCTCCATCTTTGCCTCCATTGTTTTTCTGAGGTCCTGGATCATCTTCACTATCATTATTCTGAATTCTTTTTCTGGAAGGTTGCCTATCTCCACTTCATTTAGTTTTTTTGAGGTTTCTTCTTGTTCCTTCATCTGGTACATAGCTCACTGCCTTTTCATCTTGTCTATCTTTCTGTGAATGTGGTTTTTGTTCCACAGGCTGCAGAACTGTTGTTCTTGTTGCTTCTGCTGTCTGCCCTCTGGTGGATGAGGCTATCTAAGGGGCTTGTGCAATTTTCCTGATGTGAGGGACTGGTGTTGGGTAGAGCTGGCTGTTGCTCTGGTGGGCAGAGCTCAGTAAAACTTTAATCCGCTTGTCTTCTGATCGGTGGAACTCGGTTCCCTCCCTCTTGGTTGTTTAGCTTGAGGCAATCCAACACAAGCCTACCCGGGCTCTTTGATTTGGCTAATGGCAGACTCTGGGAGGGCTCACACCAAGGAGTACTTCCCAGAGCTTCTTTTGCCAGTGTCCTTGTCATCACAGTGAGGTACAGCCTCCCCCTGCCTCTGCAGGAGACCCTCCAACACTAGCAGGTAGGTCTAGTTCTGTCTCCTGTGGGGTCACTGCTCCTTCCCCTGCGTCCCAGTGTGCACCCTACTTTGTGTGTGCCCTACAAGAGTGGAGTCTCTGTTTCCCCAAGTTCTGTTGAAGTCCTACAATCAGATCCCACTAACCTTCAATGTCTGATTCTCTAGGAATTCCTCCTCCCGTTGCCAGACCCCCAGGTTCAGAAGCCTGATGTGGGGCTCAGAACCTTCACTTCAGTGGGTGGACTTCTGTGGTATAAGTGTTCTCCAGTTTGTAAGTCACCCACCCAGCAGTTATGGGATTTGATTTTATTGTGATTGCATCCCTCCTACCATCTCATTGTGGCTTCTCCTTTGTCTTTGCATGTGGGGTATCTTTTTTGGTGAGTTCCAGTGTCTTCTTATTAATGATTGTTCAGCAGTTAGTTGTGATTCTGGTTTTCTCAAAAGAGGGAGTGAGAGCATGTCCTTCTAGTCTGCCATCTTGAGCCAATCTCCTCAGTAGGAAAACTTTAAATGGTAGTTGATGAATTTCTCAAGGCTCAGTGTAGAATAGCTTGAGAGTTAAAAATCCAAGGGGGCCCCTAGCTTCCATACCCTCCTCCCTGCCCCATCACCACATTCTTGAATTTTACTTCCAGGAGCTCCACTGGGTTCTCATTGTAAAGATCAGAGAAAAATCCCCTCCTGCTTCTGGTATGGGGAAGTATAGAGAAACCATACTGGAATACACCCAGAGTTCTCTGGTCTTCCTAACAAGGCCTGCCCTGAAGAGAAACTATTTTGCCAAAGCCTAACAGACTGTTGTTTTCCCATAGCCTAACTGACATGGGAGAAGGGAAATACCCAACTCAGGGTCACTAACGGACTGAGATCTACTCAGGGGACTAGAAAACACTTTTTATCTCACATTCTACTACCACATTAATGGTGCTCCTGTATAATAACAGGGATTACAGATAAAAGAACTGCAAACCTCAGACCCTATGAAGGAATCTCTAGGAAAACCCAAAACAACAGAGGAGATAAAAAATAAGGAGAGGAAATTTCAGCCACTAACACCACAGCTATAGCAAACATTAAATACAGCCTAACTCCTAGCCAGATAAACATAAAACCTCACACACTAAGTGCCCATATGCCTCAGTTCCTTTTACCTGATGCATCATATGTCACTTTCAACAAAATGCTACAAAGCATGCTAAAAGGCAAAAAAAAAAAAACACAGTATGAAGAGACAAAAAGCAAGCATCAGAATCAGACTCAGATATGGCAGAGATTTTGGAATTATCAGACCAGCAATTTATAATAACTATGATTAATATGCTAACAGATCTAATAAAAAAGTGTACAATATGTAAGACCGTCTGAATAATGTAAGCAGAGAGATGGAAATTCAAACAGAGAATCAAAAGGAAATGCTAGTAATTGAAAACACTGAAACAGAAATGAAGAATGCCTTGGATGGGTTCATCAATAGACTAGATACAGCTGTGGGAAGAATCAGTGAGCTTGAAAAGAGGTCAGTAGAAAATTCCAAAACTGAAATGCAAAGAGGAAAAAAGCAATGAAAAAGACAGAATAGAATATCCAAGAACTATGGGACAATTACAAAAGTTGCAAGATATATGTAATAGAAATAGCGGAAGAAAAAAAAGAAAGGAACAGAGGAAATACTTGAAGTAATAATGACAGAATTTTTCAAAATTAATGACAGACATGAAACTACTGATCCAGTAATCTCAGAGATCACAAGCAGGACATATACAAAAAAATCTACACCTAGACATATAGTATTTGAATTGTGGAAAATCAAAGATGAAGAGAAAATCTTGAAAGAAGCTGGGGGACAAGAAAAGAATTGCATTTGCCTTCTCTTCAGAAACCATGCAAGCAAGAAGAGAGTGAAGTATTTGAAGGGTTGAAAGAAAAAACCCCACTAACCTAGAATTTTTTATCTGGTGAAATTATCCTTCAAAAGTTAAGGAGAAATAAAGATGTCCTAAGGCAAACAACAGACCTTCTTTGAAAGAAATTTTAAAAGAAGTTCTTCAGAGAGAAGGAAAATGGTATGTCAGAAACTCAGATCTACACAAAGAAGAAAAGACCATTAGAGAAGGAATAAATGAAGGTAAAATAATAACTTTTATTTTTCTTATTCTTTATTGACCTAGGAGAAAACAGTTTGCTCAAAATAATGACAGCAATAATGCAGTCAGTGATTACAGCTTATGGATAAGTGAATTCATTGACAGCAATATAAGCGACAGGAGGGAGAAATTGGAAAATTCTGTTAAAAGGTACTTGCGTTACCCATGAAGCAGCAGAGTGTTATTTGAAAGTGGATTTTTATTAGCTGTAAATGTATATTGCAAACTCTAGGGGCAACCAACAAGAAAATTTAAAAAAGAAGTATAATTGATATGCTGAGAGAAAATGGAATCACATAAAATGATCAGTTAAAATCAAAAGAAGGCAGAAAAGGAATGGAATAAAAAAAAAAAAACAAAGGCAATGAATGGAAAAGAGATACAAACTTCTTGGCCAATATGGGGTATAGAGGAGTATGGGAGCAGAGGCAACTACAGGGTTCTAATGCTTTAAAAAAAAAAGTGTCCAAAAACCACTGCTTTAGAAGAAAAATGATCTTTGAAGTGTGCCTCCTGATACTTCCCCGCTTTACAATGTCTAACTCTTTATAGAGAATTAGGAATGGTAGTTCCTATTTTGAATATACTTTCTGGGATCATAATAAGGTGAAAGTCTAAGGCTTCCAACCTGCTAAGCCAGGTCACAGTCCTTGGAGCTTCTGAGTCCTGAGGCCAACAGATGGTGAAGGTTCACCCTCCCAGATCATTTATTTCAGATTCTCCTTTCCCTCCAGGAAAGAGGATAGGAGGATGTATGTCTGGGTTCTCTCTGCTATAAGTGTAACTCCAGTTAATAAGAGGACTTTTGCCTTTTAAAGGTCTTCTCTTGCTACCCTAACAGTTTATCTCAAAGAGTGGTCTGTGGAATGCCCATATCACACACACAACTAGGATGTCCATTAAAGAGGGAGATTCCTGGGTTCTGCTCAAGAATTATTGAATCAGACTCTCAGAGAGTGAGCCCAGGAATCGGCATTGCTAGCAAATGTTACAGTGAGTCTTATATACACTAAAGTCTGGTTCTCAGTGCTTTAATACACGGTTTCTTTAGAGTGGGATAGGGATAGGGAAGGCTTTTCCCTCTATGTTTTGGGTCAATTTATTGCTAGGAATATTAGTCTCCTAACCACTTGCTGAATATACCTGCTAACCAAATACAGCTAACCCTTGAACAACACAGAGGGTAGGGGTACTGAACCCTTCACAAAGTTGAAAATCTGTGTATAACTTATAGTAAGCCCCTGTATCCACGGTTCCTCTGTATGTGCAGTTCTGCATCTGTGGATTCAACCAACCACAGATCTTGTAGTAATGTAATGTTTACTATTGAAAAATATCTGCATATAAGTGGACCCGTGCAGTTCAAACCTGTGTTGTGCAAGGGTCAACCGTATAGTGAGTGCTCAAGGAATATTTGTTGAAAGACTACTTGAGGAGCAAAACATAGTTCCTTAACGTGGGTGATAAGCAAAACATTTTGAGTCTTCTAACCTAGATAGAAGTCAGTTTATCCTAAATAAGTTAAAAAAATTTTTATAGTCTTGTATGTCGTGTATACAGAAGAGACGTCGTTTTCAAACTGTGGAAGTAAAACAAGCTAAACTTTATTTAGATGATAGGCTTGCTCTAAAGCAGACCGTCAAAAACTCACTTGAGCTTCCATGTTAGTTAAATTTGGTTTAAAGAATTCCTGCAAAAAAAAAAAAAGAAGAAATGATTGAAACATAAGCTGCTAAATTTAAATTCCAACCAACAAAAACAGAAACGCACACAGAGTTGTAAGAAGGATCAAAAAAGTTAACAAATGTATCAGCACACCCTAAATGTTGGAGGGACTGTGAGGTTGGTCTGTGGGGTGGGGGAACTGACAGAGGGCACAGTGGGTAGGATAAATCAGAAGAGAAAAAAGATGAGCAGGCTAAGAGCATAAAGGCCTGCTCATCAAACCCTCCCAAGACAGAAAACTAAGGATTTTCAGAAACAAAGATCTAAGCTACAAGATGGAAGATAAGAGAAAGGGGGCTTTTACAGGGTTCTTTAAGTATTAGGTCAATGGGTTACACATACATTACATTATACTAGTATACTACTTTGTAAGGGCATTGTTAAACTCTAACGCTAGTATCAAAACTGTATAATCACATCAGTATCTGTATGAGAGAAGGACCCCAGTTTGATTTTCAGTTCTTTCTTATATTCCCATCTTGGGAAAGTGGAACTTAGAAAAATTCAGCTTGGGAAACCTTGGGAAACTAAGCCCACTCTTCCATAAATGCTCTTTGTGGAAGAGAAGACTAGATAAGGAGTAGATAGAAGCAATAAATTATCATTCCCCAGGGGCCTTCCTATTCAGGAGACTGTGCCATTCAGAAGGGAGGCAAGGTGCTCCTAGCCATCAATTTGTTACTGGAGAGTGTAAGTGTATGTGTGTGTGTTGGTGTGTGTTGTGTGTGTGCACTGTGCAGGTGTGCACGTGCATTAGTGCGTGAGTCAGAGGGACATGGATGGGACTGATCAATTCAGTCTATGACTTATCTTGTACCTATCAGCAGCAGTGTATACACTTCCATGAGTGCTGTCACTCTGGAAATAGGATGTAGTGTTGGGTGTATGTCATAGTCTTTCCTCATCAGCAGAGGAGAAAAAAAGAGAGACAGACGGAACACACACACTCTGAAATCCTCCTGACTTGGGAGTCAGAGCAGTTGGGAAGGAATCAGTCCTCATCTCTTCCTATCCTCTCCAGATGGCCAAGTGAGAAGTAGAGTTCTAACAATAAGAAAGAAAGAACTGAAGATAGACTATCACATGAAACTCACTCTTGATGTTGTGGGAAGATATGGTCTCTTTCAAAGACATAGCAGAAGCAGTAGACTTGAAATTTGTAAAAGATGGTGTGGCTGCACAAAAATAAGAGAAATAAGGGAAACAGTGAAGTAATAATTAACAAAGTCTGCTAATATTAATCTGTAATAGAAGATAACAAAGCAACCCTGTAAGCAAAGAACAAAAATTACCTGCAAACAACTTTCTTTCTAGTTCTTCTTGAATTTTAAGAAGAATCCTTTCCTGTTCTAAGGCTTCTATGTACTTTGAGTAGCACCAGGTTGGCTAAGAAAACAATTTTCAAAGTTAATTTTGGAAATATTTGCCCCAGTAAATAAACTGAAGGTAAGATAATATCAGCTCCCTCATTTAAACCGTTTACGCTAGAAGAACACATATAAAGAAACGTGCACATTTCAAAAATTTATATGAATTTTCATAAACAGAACTTACTGATTTAAACTTTTAACTGGGTACCAAAAATTATTACGGATCTACATTTATGTAGATATGTTTATGATGAAGTAAAGGGATTTTTCTATAGCCTTGACCTAAATTTTTAATAATTTAAATTTTCTTCTAGTTTTATTGAGATGTAATTGACATATAGCACTGTTTAAGTTAAAGGTGTACAACAATAATGATTTGACTTACACACATCATGAAATGATCACAAGAGGTTTGGAAAACACCTATAATCTCATATAGATATAATATTAAAGAAATAGAAAAAAGAATTTTTTCCTTATGATGAGAAGTCTTAGGAGTTACTCTCTTAACAGTTTTCATTTGTAACATACAGCAGTGTTCATTATTTTTACCATGTTGTACATTACCTACTTAGTACTTACCTTATAACTGAAAACTTGTACTTTAGATTACATTCATCTAATTCACCCTCCCTCCACCCTCCACCTCTAGTAGCCACAAATCTGATCTCTTTATCACCGAGTTTGTTTGTTTTGGAAGTATAATTGACCTACAACACCACGCTAGCTCCTGGTGCACAACACAGTGATTCGATATTTCTATATGTTAAAAATGATCACCATGGTAAGTCTAGCTGTCATCTGTCACAATATATTACATAATTATTGACTATATTCCCACACTATACATTTCATACCTGTGACTCATTTATTTTGTAACTGAAAGTTCATACCTCTCACTACCACTTACCTATTTCTCTCCTCCTACCAATACCCTCCCCTCTGGCACCTGTTTGTTCTCTGTGTCTAAGACTCTGTTTCTGTTTGGTTCCGTTTGTTCATTTGTCTGTCTCTGACTTATTTCACTTAGCATAATACACCATAGGTCCATCATGTTATCACAAATGGCAGGATTTCATTCATTTTATGGCTGAGTAATATTCTGGTGTGTGTGTGTGTATGTGTACCACTTCTTCTTTATCCTTTCATATATTGATTGGCACTTAGGTTGCTTCCATATCTTGGCTACTGTAAATAATCTTGCAATGAACACAGGGGTGAATGTATCTTTTAGAATCGGTGTTTTTGTTTTCTTCACAAATACTCAGTAGTGGAACTGCTGGATCCTATGGTAGTTCTAGTTTTACGTTTTTGAGGACTTTCCGTACTGTTTTTTCAGAGTGGTTACACCAACTTACATTCTTACCAACAGTGTACAAGTGTTACATTTTCTGCACATCCTTGCAAAACTTATTTGTTGTTTCTTGTTTTGTTTTTTAATTTACTTATTTTTTAACATCTTTATTGGAGTACAATTGCTTTACAATGGTGTTAGTTTCTGCTGTATAACAAAGTGAATCAGCTAGATGTATACATATATCCCCATATCTCCTCCCACTTGCGTCTCCCTCCAACCCTCCCTATACCACCCCTCTAGGGGGACACAAAGTACCTAGCTGATATCCCTGTGCTATGTAGCTGCTTCCCACTAGCTAACTATTTTACAATTGGTAATGTAAATATGTCCATGCCACTCTCTCACTTCGTCCGAGATTACCCTTCCCCTTCCCCATGTCCTCAAGTCCATTCTCTATTTCTGCGTCTTTATTCCTGTCCTGACCCTATGTTCTTCAGAACCATTTGTTTTTTTTTTTAAGAATCCATATATATGTGTTAACATATGGTATTTGTATTTATCTATCTGACTTACTTCCCTCTGTAGGACACTCTCTCGGTCCATCCAACTCACTGCAAATAACGCAATTTCAGTTTTTTTATGGCTGAGTAATATTCCATTGTATATATGTGACACATCTTCTTTATCCATTCATGTGTCGATGGACACTTAGGTTGCTTCCATGTCCTGGCTACTGTAAATAGTCCTGCAATGAACATTGTGCTACATGACTCTTTTTGACTTACGGTTTTCTCAGGGTATATGCCCAGTAGTGGGATTGCTGGGTCGTATGGTAGTTCTTTTTTAGTTTTTTAAGGAACCTCGATACTGTTCTCCATAGTGGCTGTATCAATTTACATTCCCACCAACAGTGCAAGAGGGTTCCCTTTTCTCCACACCCTCTCCAGCATTTATTGTTTGTAGACTTTTTGATGATGGCCATTCTGCCTGATGTGAGGTGATATCTCATTGTAGTTCTGATTTGCATTTCTCTAATGATTAGAGATGTTGAGCATCCTGTCATGTGTATGTTGGCAATCTGTATATCTTCTATGGAGAAATGTCGATTTAGGTCTTCTGCCCATTTTTGGATTGGGTTGCTTGTTTCTTTGATATTGAGCTGCATGAGCTGCTTGTATATTTTGGAGATTAATCCTTTGTCAGTGGCTTGGATTGCAAATGTTTTCTCCCATTCTGAGGGTTGTCTTTTCTTCTTGTAATAGTTTCCTTTGCTCTGCAAAGCTTTTAAGTTTCATTAGGTCCCATTTGTTTATTTTTCTTTTTATTTCCATTTCTCTAGGAGGTGGGTCAAAAAGGATCTTGCTGTGATTTATGTCATAGAGTGTCCTGCCTATGTTTTCCTCTAAGAGTTTGATAGTGTCTGGCATTACATTTAGGTCTTCAATCCATTTTGAGTTTATTTCTGTGTATGGTGTTAGGGAGTGTTCTAATTTCATTCTTTTACATGTAGCTGTACAGTTTTCCCAGCACGACTTATTGAAGAGGCTGTCTTTTCCCCATTGTATATTCTTGCCTCGTTTATCAAAGACAAGGTGACCATATGTGTGTGAGTTTATCTCTGGGCTTTCTATCCTTTTCCATCAATCTATATTTCTGTTTTTTGTGCCAGTACCATACTGTCCTGATTACTGTAGCTTTAGAGTATACTCTGAAGTCAGGGAGCCTGGCTCCTCCAGCTCTGTTTTTCTTTCTCAAGATTGTTTTGGCTATTCGGAGACTTTTGTATTTCCATACAAATTGTGAAATTTTTTGTCCCAGTTTTTTGAAAAATGCCATTGGTGGTTTGATAAGGATTGCATTGAATCTGTAGATTGTTTGGGTAGTATAGTCATTTTCACAATGTTGATTCTTCCAATCCAAGAACATGGTATATCTCTCCATCTGTTTCTATCATCTTTAATTTCTTTCAACAGTGTCTTATAGTTTTCTGCATACAGGTCTTTGTTTCCTTAGGTAGGTTTATTCCTAGGTATTTTATTCTTTTACTTGCAATGGTAAATGGGAGTGTTTTCTTAATTTCTCTTTCAGATTTTTCATCATTAGTGTATAGGAATGCAAGAGATTTCTGTGCATTAATTTTGTATCCTGCTTCTTTACCAAATTCATTAATTAGCTCTAGTAGTTTTCTGGTGGCATCTTTAGGATTCTCTATGTACAGCATCATGTCATCTGCAAACAGTGTCAGTTTTACTTCTTCTTTTCCAACTTGGATTCCTTTTATTTCTTTTTCTTCTCTGATTTCTGTGGCTAAAACTTCCAAAACTCTGTTGAATAATAGTGGTGAGAGTGGGCAACCTTGTCTTGTTCCTGATCTTAGTGGAAATAGTTTCAATTTTTCACCATTGAGAACGATGCTGGCTCTTGGTTTGTCATATATAGCCTTTATTATGTTGAGGTAAGTTCCCTCTATGCCTACTTTCTGGATGGTTTTTTATGATAAATCGGTGTTGAATTTTGTCAAAAGCTTTTTCTGCATCTATTGAGATGCATCTATTGATATGGTTTTCATCCTTCAGTTTGGTAATATGGTGTATGTATCACATTGATTGATTTGTGTATATTGATGAATCCTTGCATTTCTGGGATAAACCCTGCTTGATCATGGTGTATGATCCCTTTAATGTGCTGTTGGATTCTCTTTTCTAGTATTTTGTTGAGGATTTTTGCATCTATTTTCATCAGTGATATTGGCCTGTAGTTTTTTTTTGTGACATCTTTGTCTGGTTTTGGTATCAGGGTGATGGTGGCCTAATAGAATGCGTTTCAGAGTGTTCCTCCCTCTGTTATATTTTGGAAGAGTTTGAGAAGGATAGGTGTTAGCTCTTCTCTAAATGTGTGATAGAATTCGCCTGTGAAGCAATCTGGTTCTGGGTTTTTGTTTGTTGGAAGATTTTGAATCACAATTTCAATTTCAGTGCTTGTGTTTGGTCTGTTTATATTTTCTATTTCATCCTGTTTCAGTCTCAGAAGGTTGTGCTTTTCTAAGAATTTGTCCATTTCTTCCATATTGTCCATTTTATTGGCATATAGTTGCTTGTAGTAATCTCTCATGATCCTTTGTATTTCTGCAGTGTCAGTTGTTACTTCTTCTTTTTCATTTCTAATTCTATTGATTTGAGTCTTCTGCCTTTTTTACTCAATGAGTCTGGCTAATGGCTTATCAATTTTGTTTATCTTCTCAAAGAACCAGCTTTTAGTTTTATTTGTCTTTGCCACAGTTTCCTTCATTCTTTTTCATTTATTTCTGATCTGATCTTTATGATTTCTTTCCTTCTGCTAACTTTGGGTTTATTTTTTTCTTCTCTAATGACTTTAGGTGTAAGGTTAGATTGTGTATTTGAGATGTTTCTTGTTTCTTAAGGTAGTATTGTAGTGCTATAAACTTCCCTCTTAGAACAGCTTTTGCTGCATCCCAAAGGTTTTGGCTTGTCGTAGTTTCATTTGTTTCTAGGTATTTTTTGATTTCCTCTTTGATTTCTTCAGTGATCTCTTGGTTATTTAGTAGTGTATTGATTAGCCTCCATGTGTTTATATTTTATAGATTTTTTCCTGTAATTGATATCTAGTCTCATAGCTTTGTGGTCGGAAAAAATACTTGATATGATTTCAATTTTCTTAAATTTACCAAGGCTTGATTTGTGACCCAAGATATGATCTATCCTGGAGAATGTCCCATGAGCACTTAGGAACAACAGTGTATTCTGTTGTTTTTGGATGGAATGTCCTATGAATATTATTTAAGTTCCTCTTTTTTAATGTATCATTTAAAGTTTGTGTTTCCTTATTTATTTGCATTTTGGATGATCTATCCATTGGTGAAAGTGGGGTGTTAAAGTCCCTTACTGTGATTGTGTTACTGTCGATTTCCCCTTTTATGGCTGTTAGCATTTGTCTTATGTATTGAGGTGCTCTTATGTTGGGTGTATAAATATTTACAATTGTTATATCTTCTGCTTGGATTGATCCCTTGATCATTATGCAGTGTCCTTCTTTTCTCTTATGATAGTCTTTATTTTAAAGTCTCTTTTGTCTGATATGAGTATTGCTACTCCACTTTCTTTTGATTTCTATTTGCATGGAATATCTTTTTCCATCCCCTCACTTTCAGTATGTATGTGTCCCTAGGTCTAAGGTGGGTCTCTTGTAGACAGCATATATACAGGTCTTGTTTTTGTATCCATTCAAGGCAGTCTATGTCTTTTGGTTGGAGCATTTAATCCATTTACATTTAAGGTAGTTCGATATGTATGTTCCTATTACCATTTTGTAAATTGTTTTGGGTTTGTTATTGTAGGTCTTTTCCTTTTCTTGTGCTTCCTGCCTAGAGAAGTTCCTTTAGCATTTGTTGTAAAGCTTGTTTGGTGGTGCTGAATTCTCTTAGCTTTTCTCTGTAAAGGTTTTGATTTTCCGGTGAATCTGAATGAGATTCTTGGTGGGTAGAGTAACCTTGGTTGTAGGTTTTTCCCCTTCATCACTTTAAATATGTCCTGCCACTCCCTTCTGGCGTGCACAGTTTCTGCTGAAAGATCAGCTGTTAACCTTATGGGGATTCCCTTGTATGCTATTTGTTGCTTTTCCTTTGCTCCTTTTAATATTTTTTCTTTGTATATAATTTTTGATAGTTTGATTAATATGTGTTTTGGCTTGTTTCTCCTTGGATTTACCCTGTATGGGATTCTCTGTGCTTCCTGGAGTTGACTATTTCCTATTCCATATTAGGGAAGTTTTCATCTATAATCTCTTCAAATATTTTCTCAGTCCGTTTCCTTTTTTCTTCTTCTGGGACCCCTATAATTAGAATGTTGGTGCCTTTAATGTTGTCCCAGAGGTCTCTGAGACTGTCCTCCATTCTTTTCATTCTTTTTTCTTTATTCTGCTCTGAGGTCGTTATTTCTACTATTTTATCTTCCAGGTCATTTATTCATTTTTCTGTCTCAGTTATTCTGTTATTGATTCCTTCTAGAGAATTTTTAATTTCATTTATTGTGCTGTTCATCATTTTTGTTTTCTCTTTAGTTCTTCTAGGTCCTTGTTAAACGTTTCTTGTATTTTCTCCACTCTATTTCCAAGATTTTGGATGATGTTTACTATCATTACTCTGAATTCTTTTTCAGGTAGGCTGCCTATATCCTCTTCATTTGTTTGGTCTGGTTGGGTTTTTACCCTGCTCCTTCGTCTGCTGTGTATTTCTCTGTCTTTTCATTTTGCTTAACTTACTGTGTTTGGTGTCTCCTTTTTGCAGGCTGCAGGTTCGTAGTTCCCATTATTTTTGGTGTCTGTCCACAGTGGGTAAGGCAGTTCAGTGGGCTCTGTAGGCTTCCTGGTGGAGGAGACTGGTGCCTGTGTTCTGGTGCATGAGACTGGATCTTGTCTTTCTTGTGGGCAGGACCGCGTCCGGTAGTGTGTTTGGGGGTGTCTGTGACCTTATTATGATTTTAGGCAGCCTCTCTGCTAATGAGTGGGGTTGTGTTCCTGTCTTGGTAGTTGTTTGGCATAGTGTGTCCAGCACTATAGCTTTCTAGTTGTTGAGTGGAGCTGGGTCTTAGTGTTGAGATGGAGATTTGTGTGAAAGCTTTTGCCGTTTTATATTATGTGGGGCCGGGAGGTCTCTGGTGGACCAATGTCCTGAATTTGGCTCTCCCACTTCAGAGGCTCATGCCTGACACGTGGCCAGAGCACCAAGGTCCTGTCAGCCACTCGGCTCAGAAGTAAAGGGAGAAAAAAAGAAAGAAAGATAGGAAAAAATATAATAAAATAAAATAATGTTAGTAAATTAAAAAAATATTATTAAAAATAAAAAAGTAATAAAAAATCAGGAAGAGAACAACCAAACCAAAAAAGAAATCCACCAATGATAACAAGTGCTAAAAACTATACCCCCCCAAAAAAAACAAAGACAGATCTGTAGGACAAATGGTAAAAGCAAACCTATATAGACAAAATCACACAAAGAAACATGCACATAAATACTCACAAAAAAAGAAAAAGGAAAAAAAAAAATATATATATAAAAAAGGAAGAGAGCAACCAAATCAATAAACACATCTACCAATGATAATAAGCTCTAAATACTAAACTAAAGTAATCATAAAACCAGAAACAAATTAGATGAAGAAAGCAAACCCCAGGTCTACAGTTGCTCTCAAAGTCCACCGCCTCAATTTTGGGATGATTCGTTGTCTATTCAGGTATTCCACAGATGCAGGGTACATCAAATTGATTGTGGAGATTTAATCCGCTGCTCCTGAAGCTGCTGGGAGAGATTTCCCTTTCTCTTCTTTGTTTGCACAGCTCCTGGTGTTCAGCTTTGGATTTGGCCTCGCCTCTGCGAGTAGGTCGCCTGAGGGCGTCTATTCCCCACCCAGACAGGACGGGGTTAAAGGAGCGGCTAATTAGGGGGCTATGGCTCACTCAGGCCAGGGGGAGGGAGGGGTATGGAATGCAGGGCGAGCCTCTGGTGGCAGAGGCCAGCGTGATGTTGCAACAGCCTGAGGTGTGCCGTGTGCTCTCCCAGGGAAGTTGTCCCTGGATCACGGGACCCTGGCAGTGGTGGGCTGCACAGGCTCCTGGGAGGGGTGGTATGGATAGTGACCTGTGCTTTCACACAGGCTTCTTGGTGGCTGCAGTAGCAGCCTTAGTGTTTCATGCCCATCTCTCGTGTCTGTGCTGGTAGCCGTGGTTCGTGCCCATCTCTGGAGCTCGTTTAGGCAGTGCTCTGAATCCCCTCTCCTTGCACACTCCGAAACAATGGTCTCTTGCCCCTGAGGCAGTTCCAGACTTTTTCCTGGACTCCCTCCTGGCTAGCTGTGGTGCACTAGCCCCCTTCAGGCTGTGTTCATGCAGCCAACCGCAGTCCTCTCTCTGGGGTCTGATCTCTGAAGCCCAAGCCTCAGCTCCCAGCCCCCACCCACCCTGGCAAGTGAGCAGACAAGCCTCTCAAGCTGGTAAGTCCTGGTTGGCACCGATCCTCTGTGTGGGAATCTCTCCGCTTTGCCATCTGCACCCCTGTTTCTGCACTCTCCTTGTGGCTCTAAAGCTTTCCCTCCACCCACCCCCTGTCTCTGCCAGTGAAGGGGCTTCCTAGTGTGTGGAAACTTTTCCTCCTTCACAGCTCCCTCCCAGAGGAGCAGATCCTGTCCCTATTCTTTTGTCTGTGTTTTTCCTTTTCTCTTTTGCCCTACCCAGATACCTGGGGAGTTTCTTGCCTTTTGGGAAGTCTGAGGTCTTCTGCCAGCGTTCAGTAGGTGTTCTGTAGGAGTTGTTCCACATGTAGATGTATTTTTGATGTATTTGTGGGAAGGAAGGTGATCTCCACGTCTTACTCCTCTGCCATCTTGAAGGTCCCTCATTGTGATTTGCATTTGCATTTTCCAGTGGTTAGTGATGTTGAGCATCTTTTCATGTGCCTGCTGGCCACCCATATGTGTTCTTTGAAAAAATGTCTATTCAGGACCTCTGTCCCATTTTTTACTTGAGTTGTTTGCTTTTTCAATATAGAGTTGTATGAGTTCTTTGTATAGTTTGAATATTAACCCTTTGGATATATTGTTTGCACATATCTTCTCCAATTCAGTAGGTGACCTTTTTGTTTTGTTGATAGTTTCCCTCACTGTGGATAAGCTTTTTAGTTTGATGTAGTGCCATCTGTTTATTTTTGCTTTTGTTTCCTTTGCCTAAGGAGACATATCCAAAAATTTTACTAAGACGGGGGTATAGCTCAGTGGTAGAGCACTTGACTGCAAAAAATTTACTAAGACGGGGGTATAGCTCAGTGGTAGAGCATTTGACTGCAAAAATTTTACTAAGACAGATGTCAAAGAATGTACTGCCTATGCTTTCTTCTAGAAGTTTTATGGTTTCAGGTCTTATAATTAAGCCTTTAATCCATTTTGAGATTTATGTATATGGTGTGAGAAAGTGGTCCAGTTTGATTCTTTTGCATGTAGCTGTTCAGTTTTTCCAACACCATTTAAAAAAAATATTTATTGATTGATTGATTATTATTTATTGATTGATTGATTGATTGATTGGCTGCACCGGGTCTTAGTTGCGGCATGAAAACTCTTAGTTGTGGCATGCGAACTCTTAGTTGTGGCATTCATGAGGGATCTAGTTCCCCAACGAGGGATTGAACGTGGGCCCCTTGCATTGGGAGCACAGTCTTACTCACTGGACCACCAGGGAAGTCCCAACACCATTTACTGAAGAGGTTGTCTTTTCCACATTACATATTCTTGCCTACTTTGTTATGGATTAATTGCCCATATCATTGTGGAATCATTTCTGGGCTCTTTATTTGGTTCCATTGATATATGTGTCTGATTCTGTGCCAGTAACATACTGTTTTGAAAACTGTAGCTTTGTAGTATAGTTTGAAATGAGGGATGTGTGATATCTCCTGTTTTTGTTCTTTTTTCTTAAAAGTGTTTTGGCTATTCGAGGTCTTCTGTGTTTCTCACAGAATTATTTCTTCTATTTCTGTGATGAATGCCATTGGTATTTTGATAAGCATTGCACTGAATCTGTAGATTGCCTGGGTATGTGGTCATTTTAACAATATTAATTCTTTCAATCCATGAGCACAAAATATTTTCATCTGTTTGTGTCATCTTCAATTACTTTCATAGGTACCTTGTAGTTTTCTGAGTACAGATCTTTTATCTCCTTCGTTAGATTTATTCCGAGATATTTTATTCTTTTGAATGTGAATAGGATTGTTTTCATTTCTCTTTCTGGTAGTTTGTTGCTATTGTGCAGAAATGCAACAGATTTCTGTATATTAATTTTGTATCCTGCAACTTTACTGAATTCACTGACGAGTTCTAGTAGTTATTTCGTGGTGTTTATAGGATTTTCTATATATAGTATCATGCCATCTATAAACAGTGACAGTTTTACTTCTTCCTTCCCAATTTGGATTCTATTTATTTCTTTTTCTTGCCTAATTGCTGTGGCTAGGACTTTCAATACTATGTTGAATAAAAGTGACCAGAGTGGGTATACTTGTCTTTGTCCTGATCTCAGAGGAAATGCTTTTAGCTTTCCATCACTGAGTTGATGTTAGCTGTGCACCTGTTATATATAGCCTTATTAAGTTGGGGTATGTTCCTTTATACCCACTTTGTTGAGTATTTTTATCATAAATATGAATTTTGTTAAAAGCTTTTTCTTCATCTATTGAGATGATTATATGATTTCTATTCTTCAGTTTGTTAATGTGGTGTATCACATTGATTGATTTGCAGATACTGAACCATCCTTGTATCAGTGGGATAAATGCCACATGATCATGGTGTACGATCCTTTTAATGTATTGTTGAATTTGGTTTCCTAATATTTTGTTGAGGATTTTCGCAGCTATGCTCATCAGTAATATTGGCCTGTAATTTTTTCATGTGTGATAACTTTTTCCAGTTTTGGTATCAGGGTGATGCTGGCCTCATAGATTGAGTAGGGAAGCATTCCTTCCTCTGCAATTTTTTGAAATAGTTTGAGAAGGATAGGTGTTAACTGTTCTCTAAATGTTTGATAGATTGAAATGTGAAACCATCTGGTCCTGGAACTTTTTGATTACTGAATCAACTTCTTTACTATTAATTGGCCTGTTCATATTTCCTATTTCTTTTCAATTCGGTCTTGAGAGATTGTACATTTCTAGGAATTTGTCCATTTCATCTGGGTTGTCCGCTTTAATGACATGTAATTGTAGTAATCTCTTATACTCCTTTGTATTTCTATGGTGCCAATGTAACTTCTCCTTCATTTCTGATCTTATTGATTCGAGCTCTTTCTCATTTTTTCTTGGTAAGTCTTGCTAAAGGTTTATCACTTTTGTTTATCTTTTCAAAAACCAGTATTTGGTTTCATTGATCTTTTATTTACATTTTTTGGTCTCTATCTTATTTATTTCCTCTCTGATCTTTATTATTTCCTTCCTTCTGTGACTTTGGGCTTCATTTATTCTTCTTTATCTAATTCTGTTAGATGGTAGGTTAGGTTGGTTATTTGAGATTTTTCTTCTTTCTTGAGGAAGGCCTATATGGCTATAAACTTCCCTCTTAGAACTACTTTTGCTGCATCCCATATAGTTTTAAAAAATTGAAGTATAGCTGATTTACAATGTTGTGTTAATTTCTGCTGTACAGCAAAGTGATTCAGTTATATATATATTATACATATACACACATACATACAATCTTTTAAATATTGTTTTCCATTATGGCTTGTTACAAGACATTGAACATAGTTCCCTGTGCTATACAGTAGTAGGACCTATTGCTTATCCATTCTATATATACTAGTTTGCATTTGCTAGCCCCAAACTCCCTCTCCATTCCTCCCCCACCCCCAACTTCCTTGGCAACCACAAGTCTGTTCTCTATGTCTGTGAGTCTGTTTCTCTTTTGTAGGTAAGTTCATTTGTGTCATATTTTAGATTCCATATATAAGTGATATCATATGGTATTTGTCTTTCTTCTTCTGACTTACTTCACTTAGTATGATAATCTCTAGTTCTACCCATGTTGCTGCAAATAGCATTATTTCATTCTTTTTTATGGCTGAGTAGTATTACATTGTATATATGTACCACATTTTCTTTACTCATCTGTTGATGGACATTTAGGTTGTTTCCAGGGCTTGGCTATTGTAAATAGTACTGCTATGAACATAGAGGTGCATGTATCTTTTTGAATTATTGTCTGCATATATGCCCAGAAGTGGGATTGCTGGATCATATGGCAACTCTATTTTTAGTTTTTTGAGGAAACTCCATACTGTTTTCCATAGTGGTTGTACCAATTTACATTCCCATCAACAGTGTAGGACGGTTCCCTTTTCTCCACACCCTCTCCAGCATTTGTTATTTGTAGATTTTTTTTAATGATGGCCATTCTGACTGGTGTGAGGTGGTACCTCATTGCAGTTTTGATTTGCATTTCTCTAATAATTAGAGATGTTGAGCGTCTTTTCATGTCTGTTGGCCATCTGTATGTCTTCTTTGGAGAAATGTCTATTTAGGTTTTCTGCCCATTTTTCAATTGGGTTGTTTTTTTTGTTGTTGTTGAGTTGTATGAGCTGTTTGTATATTTTAGAAGTTAAGCCCTTGTTGGTTGCATCATTTGTAAATATTTTCTCCCATTCCATAGGTTGTCTTTTCCTTTTGTGTGTGGTTTCCTTTGCCATACAAAAGCTTGTCAGTTTGATTCACTCCAATTTGTTTATTTTTGCTTTTATTTCTATTGTCTTGGGAGACTGACCTAAGAAAACATTGCTATGATTTATGTCAGAGAATGTTTTGCCTATGATATCTTCTAGGAGTTTTATGGTGTCTTACGTTTAAGTCTTTAAGCCATTTTGAGTTTATTTTTGTGTATGGTGTGAGGGTATGTTCTAACTTCATTGGTTCACATGTGACTGTCCAACTTTCCCAACAGCACCTGCTGAAGAGACTGTCTTTTTCCCATTGTATATTCTTGCCTCCTTTGTCAAAGATGAATTGACCATAGGTATGTGGGTTTATTTCTGGGCTCTCTATTCCATCGAGCCATATGTCTGTTTTTGTGCCAATACCACGCTGCTTTGATTACTGTGTCTTTGCATCCCATACAGTTTTGAGTGTTGCATTTCCATTTTCATTTATCTGGAGGTATTTTCTAGTGTCCTCTTTGATTTCTTCATTGACCCATTGGTTTTTTAGTAGATTGTTGTTTAGTCTCCACGTGTTCATTCTTTTCCCACTTTTCTTTCTTTAATTGATTCCTCATTCCATAACATTTGTTAGAGAAAATGTTTGATATAATTTCTATCCTCTTAAATTTGTTGAGACTTGTTTTGTGGCCTAACATGTGATCTATCCTTGAGAATGTTCCATGTGCACTCAAAAAGAATGTGTATTCTTCTGCTTTAGGATGTAATGTTCTGTAGATATCTAGTAAGTCCAACTGGTCCATTGTGTTATTTAAGACCACTTATGCCATATTGATTTTCTTTCTGGATGATCCGTCCATTGATGTAAGTGGACTACTCCTACTATTTATATTATTGTCAATTTTTCCCTTTAGGTCTGTTAACATTTGCTTTATATATTTAGGTGCTCCTGTATTGGGTGCATATATGTTAATGAGTATACTATTCTCTTCTTGTATTGATTCTTTTATCATTATATAATGCTCTTCTTTTTCTTTTGTTATAGTCTTTATTTTAAAGTTTATTTTGTCTGAGTATTGCTACTGGAAGTTTGTCATTTCCATGAAATTCCTTTTTCCATACCCTCACTTTCAATCTGTGTGTCTTTAGCTCTGATATGAATCTCCTGTGAGCAACATGTAGCTGGATTTTTTTTTTTAATCCAATCAGCCACCCTATGACTTTTCATTGGAGTATCGAGTCCATTGACATTTAAAGTGATTATTGATAAGTATGTACTTATTTTGTAACTTGTTTTCTGATTGTTTCTGTAGTTCTTTTCATTTCTTCTTCTTTTAGTTTATTCCCTTGTGGTTTGATGATTTTCTTTAGTGGTATGCCTGTGTTCCCTTCTCTCCAATTTCTATGTATCAATTGTGGGGGTTTGATTTGTGGTTTTAATGGGGTTCATATATGTTGATGTAAAACTATATTTGTTTTAAACTGATAATCATTTAAGTTCAAACATATTCTAAAATCTCTACATTTTTTACTCCCCTCCCCCAGGTTTTGTGTTTTTGATTTCATATTTAACATCTTCATGATTATCCCGTTTATTTAGTTATAATTGATTTTACAAGTTTTGTCTTTTAATCTTCATACTAGCTTATTTAGGTGGCTGATCCACAGCCTTTACTATATATTTGACTTTATTAGTGGGATTTTTCCTTTTCTATAAACTCTTCTTGTTGTAGCCTTTTATTTCCTCTTAGAGAAGACCCTTAAACACTCCTTTTAGGGCTAGTTTCATATTAAGAAACTCTTTCAGTTTTTGTTTGTTTGATAAGTTCTTTATCTCTCCTTCAGTTCTGAATGATAAACTTTCCAGGCAGATTATCCCAGGTTGTAGGTGTTTCCCTTTCGGCACTTTAAATATATCATGTCATTCCCTTTTGGCCAGCAAACTTTCTGCAGAAAAATTAGTTGATTGCCTTATGGGGCTGTATGTGGTTTTTCTCTTGCTGCCTTTAAAATTTTCTCCTTATTGTTAACTTTTGCCAATTAATTATGATGTCTTGGTGTGGGTCTCTTTGGGTTCATCTTGTTTGGGACTCTCTGTATTTCCTATATCTGTATATCTATTTCCTTCTTAAGGTTTGGGTAATTTTCAGCCATAATTTCATGAAATACATTTTCAATCCCTTTCTCTCTTCTCATTTTGGGACCCATATAATGCGAATGTTACTACACTTGACGTTGTCTTAGAGGTCCTTTAAACTGTCCTCATTATAAAATTTTGGTGTTCTTTTTATTATTGGGTGATTTTAATTTTTCTCCCTTCCAGGTCACTTATGCATTCTTTTGTATCACACAGTCTCCTGTTAATCACTTCTAGTGTGTTTTTCATTTTAGGTGTTGTATTCCTCAGCTCTGACTGGTCCTTTTTTACATTTTCTAGTCCACTGTTAAAATGTTCACTGTGTTTTCCATTATTTTCACAAGTTCAGTGAACATTCTTATTACTAATGCTATAAATTCTCTATGTGGTAAATTATTTATCTGTTTCATTTTTTTTCAGAGATTTTTCTTGTTCTTTCATTTGAGAAAAATTCCTCAGTCTTCTCATTTTAACTTTTTATATCTCTATGAAATTAGGTGAAACAGTTTACCTATCCTGGTCTTGAAGGGGTGTCCTTTTATGGGAGTGTCCTTATGCAGTCATCATGTGCCCAGTTGTTTGATGGGAGAGCTGGATATGAAGTGAGCACAGGTCACGTCTTCCCCCAGGTTGCTGTGGCAGCTATCACCTTTGTGGACTGAAGCCAGCACCAGGTATAAGCAAGGGCCTCTCCTATACTCAGTGTCCATCACCACCCTATCAGGGGTGGGGGTGGGTCCAAAATTGCTGGAGCAGAAGCACTGAGGATCAGTGCTTGTTGATCAGTGCTTGTTGATCAGTTGCTTTGTTGATTCTGAGCTGGTTCCTTTCCCTCTAAGTGTGCACTCTCCTCCCTCCTGATAATGGCACCTTCATCTTAGAAGGAAATAGCACCAAACAAAGAGGGGCCAGAGCAGGTGCCTGGTGCAGGCTGGGGCATGTGCTGGGATGGCCATGGGAAACTGGCCAGAGCACTGGGTAGCTTCAATCTGCTTCCTCCACCTTGTTTTGTGAGTAAGCAAGCATGAGTGGAGTCTAGGCTTCTTACAGCCCTCCAGTAAGTCCTGCTGGTTTTCAAACCAGCTAAGGGGACTTGTCCTCCTGATGTTGGGTCTCAGAGCTGGGGTTCCCAACATGTACTTTGAACCCCTTACTCCCCAGGGAGGGTCTCTGAGCCCATGATATCACCCCCTCTTCTGTGTCTCCTTCTAGGGGTGCAGGTCCTGACCTGATTGCTTCCCTTCACTTCCTACCTGACTCTGTAGATCTTTCCTTACAGCCTTGGTTGTAGAACTGTCTTTCTGCAAATCTAGTTTGTTTTCACAAGTAGATGTATTTTTGATGTGTTTGTGGGGGACCTGAGTTCAGCATCCTCCTACTCTGCCATCTTGATCTCCCAATCAAAAGTAATTTTTGATTGGTATGTTTTTATTGCCATTTTATTATTTGTTTTGGGGTTGTTTTGTAGTTCATTTTCTTTCCTTTCTTCTTTTGTTCTCTTCCTTTTTTATTTGATGACTACCTTAATATTATGTTTGTATTCCTTTTTCTCTTTTGAGTGTGTACGTGTTATAGATTTTTGGTTTGTGGTTACCATGAAGTTTATATATAGCAATCTCTCTATACATATGGTTATCTTATGTTGCTGATCTCTTAAGATCAAATGCATTTTAACAACCCTGCATTTTTTTTACTGCTCCCCCCAAATTTGCTAGTTATGACTCCATATTTTATATCATTTTGTTTTTTTGTACCCCTTAACTACATATTGTGGATATAGATGATTTTATGACTTTTATTTTTTAACTTTTCTACTAGCTTTATAAGTGGTTAATACACTACCTTTACTATATATTTGCCTTTAACAATGGTATTTTTCCTTTTGTAATTTTCACATTTCTAGTTGTAGCCTTTTCTTTTCCATGTAGAGGAGTCCCTTTAACATTTCTCGTAAGGTTGGTTTCGTGGTGCTAAACTCTTTTAACTTTTGCTTTTCTGTAAAACTTTTGATATCTCCTTCAAATCTGAATGAAAGCCTTGCTGGGTAGGTTTTAGGTTTTCCCTTTCATCACTTTAAATATATCATGCCATTCCCAATTGGCCAGTAGAGTTTCTGCTGAAAAGTCAGCTGATAGCCTAATGGGAGTTCACTTATATATAACTTGTTGCTTTCTCCTTGAGCTTTTTTTTTTTTTTTTTTTTTTTTTTGCAGTACATGGGCCTCTCACTGCTGTGGCCTCTCCCGTTGCAGAGCACAGGCTCCGGACATGCAGGCCCAGCGGCCATGGCCCACGGGCTCAGCCGCTCCGCAGAATGTGGGATCCTCCCGGACCAGGGCACGAACCTGTGTCCCCTACATTGGCAGGCGGACTCCCAACCACTGCACCACAAGGGAAGCCCTCCTTGATGCTTTTAATAGCCTCTTTTTATGTTTAATTTTTGTCATTTTATTTTATTTTAGGTAAGAAGTGGGTTTATTTAGAGAGAAACACATCCACAGACAGAATGTGGGCCATCTCAGAAGGTGAGAGCGGCCTTGGGAGAAACACATTCCACAGAGTGCAAGCCATCTTAGAAGGTGAGAAAGGCCTAATTTCTGCCATTTTAAATAGAACATGTCTTGTTACAGTCCTCTTTGGTTTGATCCTGTTTGGGACTCTGTGCTTCCCAGACCTGGATGTCTGTTTCCTTTCCCAGGTTAGGGAAATTTTCAGCTATTATGTGTTCAAATAAGTTCTCCACCCCTTTCTCTCTCTTTCTTCTCCTTCTGGGACCTCTATAATGTGAATGTTAGTGTGGTTGATGTTGTCCCAGAAGTTTCTTAAACTGTCCTCATTAAAACATTTTTTTTCTTTTTTCTGTTCCACTTCAGTGATTTCCACTATTCTTTCAGTTCGCTGATCTGTTCCTCTGTATCATTTTGTTGATTTCTTCTAGAGTATTTTTAATTTCTATTATTGCATTTTTCAGCTCTGTTTGGTTCATCTTTATATTTTCTAACTTTGTTAAAAACTTCTAACTCTGTTCATCCATTCTTCTCCCAAGTTCTTTGAGCATCTTCATGATCATTATCTTAAACTCTTTATTGAGTAGATTGCTTATCTCCACTTAGTTCTTCTTCTGGAGTTTTATCTTATTCCTCTGTTTGGAACATATTTCTTTGTCACCTCATTTTGACTATTCACTGTTTCATTTCTATGCATTTTGTAGGTTGGTTATGTTTCCTGATATTAGAGAAGTGGTCTTATGTAGGAAACATACCATGGGGCCAGAAGTGCACTCCTGTCTGGTCACCAGACCTATATGATTTAGGGATGCTCTCTCTGTGGACTGCCTGGGTCCTTCTGCTGTGGCAGGCTGACTGCTACAGGTGTGCTGGTAGGCGTGGCTGGCCCTGTCTGGTTGGTTGCCAGGACCTGCCTTGTGTAGGGGCCGTCAGCCACTGGTAGGGGGGCTAGGTCCTGGCACAGCTGGCTGCAAGGTCAGGGAAGTCCTGGTCTTGGTCTACCGGTTGGCAGGACTGGGTCATGAGACTGGTTTTGGAGCTAATTTAGGCTTGCTGATTGGTGGGGCTATGTTCCAGGGCATCCCAGGATGGTGCTGGTCTATGAGTTGGTGGGTTAGGTCTTACAGCTGGCTGTGGGGCTGCTGTGGTCTTGGGGCTGTCTAGGTCCTTGATGTAAAGTTTTAAACTCCCTGGCCCTAGGTTGGTGGGGCAGGGATGTGAGTGTTTTGGTGTACTATTTCTCAGTGAATCAATGTTGAAAAAGTTTTATAGATTTCTTGACAGCTATTCAGTCACATTTATACATTCAATTTGACTATGAATTTAGGTGCTTAGGAAAGATCCAAGTTTTTCTTTGGGGGGGGTAGTTATGCTTTTGGATCAATTACCATTCTTCAGTGTGCAAAATCTACCTGAAACAGATGCATATACAGAGCAGCCACACTTGCAAAATCATAGTGTATTATTATTTTACCAATTACTAGAGTAATTCAACATGTGTACCTTAATAGCAATAAGAATAAGAATAATTTATATTTATAAAATGCTTTTTGTTTCCCAAAGCTTTTTCGTTTCTTACAAAAGTCTTGAGATATATGACCACCACCACCACCACCACCACCACCACCACCATCATCATCATCATCATCATCATCATTCCTTTCTCTCTCTCTCTTTAACAGATAAGGAAACAGGCTCAAAGGAGAAGTGATTTTTTTTAAGGCTTCAAAGTAATACTGACTTGTAAGTGACAGAATAAAAATTAGAAGCCTAGTATCTCTAATTCCACATCTCCTCCCTTTATTTTTACACAGTGTTTCTGAAACTTAATGCTAGTCATTTGCTAATAAATGTACTTCCAAATGGCATTATTAGGTATCACGCACTCTTAGACATGTCTTTTTCAATATACGGTTCCACAAAATTGGGCATTTCTCTTCTCTTAATAATATCTTTGTAGTCTATTGGTTATCTTAGCTGGGTAGCTGAACACATTTGACATTCTCAAGTGTCAAAAAGATTGTTTCTTAAGCTAGTATTATCATATGATACAAACAATTTCAATACCAGTCTTTAAAAATGGACATAAATTAAACTTATGAAATTTCTGGGACATGATATTAATGTATGTTATAAATGTAAATATAAACATAAAAACTCTACATGTATTAGTTGATGATGATGTATTAGTCAATTTTATGACTTCAAAGATTTAAAAAACTGAAACTAGCATCTGACATTCTTTCTTTTCTTGACCCAAGATACCAACCTATATATATTCTTATTCTATATCATTATCTCTTTTCCAATAATATAGTTATTTCAACTTCTGCCACTAAAATCTTCTTCATATGTATCAAGAAATCATTTCCCCTGAGTATGTTGTCCATGATCAGCTGAAATTTTAATGTTCTCTGAAGGCTCAAGGAAATTCTTTTCCAATCTCTCTTAGTGATATAATTTTAGCCTCATTTTCAAACAAACACAACTTTACTACTATAAAATGACTCAGTTATTGCATTCTGCTATCCAATGCTCTACAGAAGAAGTGATATCTTTCCTGCTTACCTGTTGGCTGTATGCTTGCAGGCCTAAACCTGGGTCACTGATTAAAGCAGCTGTTTTGATAGCAGATCCTGAAGTACTTGGATATTGTTTGATTCCATCCTGTAATTATATTAAATTAAATTATTCCAAAAAATGGGTAACACTATATTAACATAAACTTACAGTTCAGAAGTCATAACATCATATGAAAAAATATTTTGTGGTAAGCACCGCACCACAAGGTTTCATCAAGTCAATGTCATGAATGACATATTCTACTGTTATGATCTTTCTTTCATACTAATATAAAAATATTAAAAAATAAATGAGAGAAATTATAAAGTAGAATGTAATAATCATCTCCAAATTCTAGCTTCCAAGAAAAACCACTACATTTTCATGAACATCCATCCAAACTTCTCAGTAGACAAATGCTTAGATATAATCTATAACTTGAATATTGATATTTTATTACCTAAATTTCATATAAATGGAATCACAGTATACAAGCTCTTTTAAAATCTGCTTTTTCATGAAAAATATCATGAAAACATTTCTCTGTGAATAAATAAAGAACAGGAATATAAGGGCAGGGTCTTTGTATCATTTACCAAGTATGCCTACTGCAGAACACAGAGTATATACTGAAATATTTGTTGGATGATGGAATGCATAAATTACATCATCATTTTCACTGGATGAATGGTCTTTTTTAAAACTTTAATTTTATTTTTGGCTGTGTTGGGTCTTCATTGCTGCACACGGGCTTTCTCTAGTTGCAGCAAGCGGGGGTTACTCTTCCTTGCTGTGTGCGGGCTTCTCATTGCAGTGTCTTCTCTTATTGCGGAGCACAGGCTCTAGGCATGCGAGCTTCAGTAGTTGTGGCACGTGGGCTCAGTAGTTGTGGCACATGGGCTTAGTTGCTCCGTGGCATGTGGGATCTTCCCGGACCAGGGCTTGAACCCGTGTTCCCTGCATTGGCAGGCAGATCCTTAAGCACTGTGCCACCAGAGAAGCCCTGAATGGTCTCATACACTCAAATATTTGTTGAATGATTAAAGAATAAACTACATTATCAGTTCAACAGGTGAATAATATTCTAGTAAAGGAATGTACCATAGATGATTTAACCAATACCTGCTATTAGAAATTTAAGTCATTTAAAATTTTTACTATTATAAACAATGCTGTATACAAACATCTTTCTGCACTTTTAAAATTCTCTCCTTTAGAATAAATGTCTAGAAGTCTATCTGCCGGATTAAAAAGAACGAACATTTTAAATAAAAGTTGTCAAATTGCCCTTCAGAAACAAAGCACCATTTTACACTTTCTCCAATAATGCATGAATTTGCAGGCCTCTTCCTCATACCCTCAACCAACACTGGATATTTTCTTCTTTGCCAGTCTACATGTCTTTGGTTACTACCCTTTTAATGCCTTTTTTTTCTTTTTGCGGTACGCGGGCCTCTCTCTGTTGTGGCCTCTCCCGTTGCGGAGCACAGGCTCCAGACGCGCAGGTTCAGTGGCCATGGCTCACGGGCCTAGCCGCTCCACGGCATGTGGGATCTTCCCGGACCGGGGCACGAACCCGTGTCCCCTGCATCGGCAGGCGGACTCTCAACCACTGCGCCACCAAGGAAGCCCCCTTTTAATGCTTTTAATCATTTGTATTTCTTTTGAGAATTGCCTGTTGATGCCCTTTGCCCTATTTTTTTGTTAAGAGTATTTATGATTTATTTTTATAACATATCATACATTTTGTTTTCCCAATTTGTATTTTAACCTTGTTTTTTGCCATTTAAAATTTTAAAAATTTTACTGATCCTTTGTTAATGAATTTGCCACTGTTCATTTTAAGTATCTGATATTAAACTACATGAAAGTTTTCCATGAGATTGATTCTCCTGTCATAACTTTCTTCAGATTACCTAGTTTCATTTGATTCCTTTATAAGAATGAGAGATGAAGGATATAATTGATATTAGTATTTTTATTATAAAGAAGGCCAATTACTGCTATAATATTAAAAAGATAATAACATTTACTTTATGACATGTATTATTCTTCACATACTATATTTAATTCTACCCTGTGATGTAATTTCTATTTCCATTTTCCTGAAAAAAAAAAAATGAGGTTTTTGGAAGTGAACTGGTTTCCCTGAGATATTAGAACTGATCGATGATAAGGCTAGGATTCAAAACCAGGCAGTCTGACTCTAGAAATTGCACTCCTAACCACTATTCTATGTTATCTCAGATCAAATGATACCTTACAATTGTACAGTGGAATACCTTACATGTTCTTCTATTCATATTTCAATGAATCCCTCTCAAATCATATGAGATTAATATCATCACCACTAGCTGATAGATGAATTTGAGGTTAAGAGGGTTATGAGTCATGCCCATGGTTACCTAGGGAAATCCAATATTTTTCATAGTAAGTGATTTTTTTCAGAGGATACATTTTCACGTTACAAAAAAAATTATGAGTTTCCCATATTCACGTTTTCCAACATTTCCTCATACGTCTTCATTGACAATAAAATCCTGGAACAAATGTCGACTCTACTGGTCTTCCTTAGCTTACACTTTCTGTGTTAAAATAAATGCATGTGCAAAATTTGTAGTTACTAATAAGTGATGGCAATATGTTTATTGTGTAAAATAAGAATATTCAGAAGTAGAATTCCTATGTTTTCTTTAGGATTATTCACCCTACAAAACGAATGTCAACATTTGTACCTAACCCTGTTAGCAGTTACCAGTTGACAGATATGGACAGATCAGAAGATCACTTAAGGATATTTGCATTTCCATAACTGAAGTATAATATGGACGATATAAAGATACATCCTGAATTTTCTGAAAAAGCAGCAATTTCAGATTTTCTCTACCCTCATCACACTGTATATTTCAACTTTTGTTTCAGACAATATGTTTATCATATATCTAAGCAAACTGAAAATACTTGCGATGACATTTAGAGAGCTGTGAAGTTCTTCCTAAGTGTTTAGGATACAGTAAGAGATCTTTATATCTCTTTATATCCTTTATATCCTTTATATAGATCTTTATATCCTCCTTACTTCTATATCCTTTATTCAATAAGTATATATTTAGAATCATTTGTTAAAATCCTACTATTTAAGACTAACTCAAATTTACCTTTTCTTTGAGATCCTTTACCTTTCCCCCACAAATAATTAATTCCTCATTTTCTGGGATTTCAGTTTTTGTTTATATTCTTTTAAGTGTATGTGTGTATCTATCTATCCTTACACTATATGTAAATTATATTCATATCCCTAGCATATGTAGTAGGGATCAATATGAATAGATGATCAATAAAACTCTATGTAGTACATGATCAGTAAAAGTCTGGTGAAAGAAGCAGGAAAAGGATTAGGAGGGGAAGCTCTTTTGAGAGACTATTTAGGCCACATTAGTAGAAAATGCAGCAGACTCACGTGAGACTCATCTGATTGGTGGAGTTATTCATGTGCCACAGGTGGAATCAGAAAAGAGCTCCAAGCATACATGTTAGACAACATTCTATTTTTTTCTCCCTACATCAACCCTTCAAATATATTTCCTTCCTGAGCCTACCAACTTAGGATCACATTCAAGCAGCTCAGTCAGACATGGACTTGCCTCAAGGGATGGAGAAGGTAAATGAGAGGATTTTTATTTAGTGAACTCTGTTTTTTGTCAGATTACATAGATTGGGCCAGATGCATAGTTGGTTTGAGGGGGAAATCAGCTTTTGTATTATTTGATCTATCATTTATCACCTAAACCACTGGAAGGGAAATAACTGCAGAAATTGTTAAAATAAATAATCCAAAAATAATTATATTTAAGTTTAGTAACATTTCATTTCCATACATGGGATATATATGTGTATATATTTGCTCCATGGTTAAAGAACTCACAATACATCTACAAAAATATGTGAAGCCACACTGAAGAACTGATTCAGTAGAAGCAAGATTTTGCAGACACCTCTTCCTATTTTCTCACTCTTATGTCTTCCCTGATTCTCATTCCCTGAGGGTAGTGGAAATACCCTCAACCTCCAGATGATAGAATACATCAACCAAAGATAAGCTTCTGAAAATATAATGTTTTGTAGCATCATTCACATAAAAATGTTATTATATACTAAATACTTACAAAAACATTTATAACACTCACATAAGATATGAATAACAATTACCACCAAAGCTTAAGAAATGCAATATCACCAGTACCTCTGCTCCCCTTTGTGTCACTCTCCAATCCCATCATCTATCTCCACCCAACCCATGAAGGTACCCGCTATACTGAATTTTTACGTTTATCATTCCTTTTTCTTATTTATAGTTTCCCACATTTGTACTGATTAGTTTTATATGAATTTTAACTTTATATAAGCAGAATTGACTGGTTCTATTCATTTGCAAATTTTCCACTCAACATTATACTCCTGCTATACATCTATGTTTATTATTGTGGTTAGTTTATTTGTTTTCCATCACAGCACAGTATCCTACTACATGAATTTGTTTTTCCAGTCTCCTGTTAACAGACATTTGAATAGCTTCTGATTTTTTGCTATAGAATGCCATGGGTGCTATAAACCATGTGCATGTCTCCTGATATTTGTGTCCATAAATTATTCAAGGAGATTTGATAAGTTGAAGGCTAAGTGCATCTTTTAATTTACTGGATAAAGTCAAATTGTTTTCTAAAGTGACTATCAATGTACACTCCCATCCATAGTGTATAAGAGTTCTGATTGCTCCCTATTATTGGTGGTTGAGGAAAATAGAAGACATTTCAAAATGAGCAGAAAATGGCAGGTGATATGCATATAAAACCATTACAAGAATAAAACAGAAAATGAGAACTCCAATATTTTAGCTGATGACACTACTGTCCAAGAAATCTAATCATGAATCAGAGGAAAACTCTAACATAGGAGTCCAAAGTGGATAAAATATCCCTACACAAACATTTTCATATATGAAATACTCCAAATCATAAATGCAGAAACTCAGGAACACCAAATAGCCAAAGCAATCTTTTTTTTTTACTTTATTTATTTTAAATATATTTATTCTTTTTGGCTGAGTTGGGTCTTTGTTGCTGCACGCAAGCTTTCTCTAACTGCAGTGAGCGGTGGCTACTCTTTGTTGCGGTGCATGGGTTTCTCATTGCAGTGGCTTCTCTTGTTCCGGAGCACAGGCTCTAGGCGTGTGGGCTTTCAGTAGTTGTGGCTCGTGGGCTTCAGTAGTTGTGGCTTGTGGGCTGTAGAGTGCAGGCTCAGTAGTTGTGGCACACAGGCTTAGCTGCTCCGCAGCATGTGGGATCTTCCCGGACCAGAGCTCAAACCCGTGTCCCCTGCATTGGCAGGCGGATTCTTAACCACTGCACTACCAGGGAGGTCCCCAAAGCAATCTTGAGAAAGAAAAATGGAGCTGGAGGAGCCAGGCTCCCTGACTTCAGGCTATACTACAAAGCTGCAGTAATCAAGACAGTATGGTACTGGCACAAAAACAGAAATACAGATCAATGGAACAGGATAGAAAGCCCAGAGATAAACCCACGCACATATGGTCACCTTATCTTTGATAAAGGAGGCAAGAATATACAATGGAGAAAAGACAGCCTCTTCAATAAGTGGTGCTGGGAAAAGTGGACAGCTACATGTAAAAGAATGAAATTAGAACACTCCCTAACTCAAAATGGATTGAAGACCTAAATGTAAGGCCAGACACTATCAAACTCTTAGAGGAAAACATAGGCAGGACACTCTGTGACATAAATCACAGCAAGATCCTTTTTGAGCCACCTCTTAGAGAAATGGAAATAAAAACAAACATAAACAAATGGGACCTAATGAAACTTAAAAGCTTTTGCACAGCAAAGGAAAGCATAAACAGGATGAAAAGACAACCCTCAGAATGGGAGAAAATATTTGCAAATGAAGCAACTGACAAAGGATTAATCTCCAAAATTTACAAGCAGCTCATGCAGCTCAATATCAAAAAAACCAAACAACCCAATCCATAAATGGGCAGAAGACCCAAACAGACATTTCTCCAAAGAAGATAATACAGATTGCCAACAAACACATGAAAGGATGTTCAATATCACTAATCATTAGAGAAATGCAAATCAAAACTACAATGAGGTATCACCTCACACCAGTCAGAATGGCCATCATCAAAAAATCTACAAACAATAAATGCTGGAGAGGGTGTGGAGAAAAGGGAACCCTCTTGCACTGTTGGTGGGAATGTAAATTGATACAACCACTATGGAGAACAATATCGAGGTTCCTTAAAAAACTACAAATATAACTACCATACAATCCAGCAATCCCAGTACTGGGCATATACCCTGAGAAAACCATAATTCAAAAAGAGTCATGTTCCACAATGTTCACTGCAGCTCTATTTACAATAGCCAGGAAATGGAAGCAACCTAAGTGTCCATCGACAGATGAATGGGTAAAGAAGATGTGGCACATATATACAATGGAATATTAGCCATTAAAAAGAAATGAAATTGAGTTATTTGTAGTGAGGTGGATGGACCTAGAGTCTGTCATACAGAGTGAAGTAAGTCAGAAAGAGAAAAACAAATAACACATGCTAACACATATATATGGAATCTAATAAAAACAAAAAAGGGTTCTGAAGGACCTAGGGGCAGGACAGGAATAAAGATGCAGAAGTAGAGAATGGACTTGAGGACACTGGGAGGGGAAAGGGTAAGCTGGGGTGAAGTAAGAGAGTGGCATTGACATATAAACACTACCAAATGTAAAAGAGATAGCTAGTGGGAAGCAGCCACATAGCACAGGGAGATCAGCTCTGTGTTTTGTGACCACCTAGAGGGGTGGGATAGGGAGGGTGGGAGGGAGATGCAAGAGGGAGGAGATATGGGGATATATGTTTATGTATAGCTGTTTCATTTTGTTATAAAGCAGAAACTAACACACCACTGTAAAGCAATTATACGCCAATAAAGATGTTAAAAAAAAAGAAACTCAGAACAGAAACAGATAAAAAAATTTTAAAAGCCAGTGTGAAATGACAGTTACTGAACTTAAAAAAAGACTGAAAAAAATAAAAATCTCTCAGAAATGAAGCTATAAGGTATCCAAGGGTTCATGAATATCGATCATAAAGAAAGTGTATATATACACATATATACACACACATATATAATATGAATATAAATTCCCCTCTTCCAAAGTTGGCAAAAGATATAAACATACAGACTCAAGAACTTGAGTAATGTTCAAACAGAATCAACCCAAAGAAATCTACACAAGACACATCATAATCAAAATTCTGAAAACTAAAGACAAAGAAAAGAATTTTGAAAGCAGTAAGTGAGAAACAGTACCTTACTTACAGGGAAAAAAGAAAGAAGAAAATAATAAATCTTGGAACATCAAAAAGGAAGAAAAATAGCAAGAGCAAAAGTAAGGGTAAATACAGTAGACTTTTCACCTTGAGTTTCCTGATTTATGTTTGATGGTTGAAGCAAAAATTATACAATTGTCTGATGTGGTTCTCAATATATGTTGAGAAATAGTTAGGATAATTATAAACAGGTGAGGGGAAAGAGACTTAAAGGGAGGTAGTTTCTAGACTCAATCTGGTAAAATGTCAACACCAATAGACTGCGATAAGTTACGCATGTATAATGTGATATCTAAAGCAACCACTGAAACATCCAAACAGAGATACAGCAAAATGAAATTCTAAGAAATGTTCAAGTAAATCCACAGGAATGCGAGACAAAGGAAATAGAACAAAAGAAACAGGGAACAAATAAAACAAAAAATAAAATGGCAGAGTTAAGAACTAACATATCAATAATGACATTAAAGATACACAGACTAAATACACCAATTAAAAAACAGAAATTCGTAGACTAATACCAAACACCACCACGACACAACTATATGCTATTTACAGGAAACTTAATTAAAATATAATGATATAGGCAGTAAAGGAATGGAAAAATATACCATGTGAAAATCAAGATAGCAAGATGGTTCTGTAGCTTTGCAGAAGTTTGGCAGTTCCTCAAAAGGAGCCAACAATTCAACTTCTAGGTCCCAAGAAAAATAAAAACATGTCTATACATAAGGTTGTACAGAATGTTCATAGCAGCATTATTAATAATAGCCAAAAAGTACATTAACTGATGAATGGATAAGCAAACTGTAGTACAGCCATATAGTACAATATTAGTCGGCCGTAAGAAGAATAAAGTAGTGAAACATGCTACATAATGGATGAACCTTGAAAATATCATGCTAAGTGAAAGAAGCCAGCCATAAAAGGCCACATGCTGTATGATTTAATTTACATGAAATGTCCAGATATAGAAAGTAGATTAGTGGCTTCCAGAGGCTGAGAGGGAAGGAGTAAAGGGGAGTGACTGCTAATGGGTACAGTTTCTTTTGGAGGTGATGAAAATGTTCTAAAATTAAGTAGTAGTGATGGTTGCACAACTCCGTAAATATACTAAAACCACAAAATTGTATATTTTAACAGTGTGAATTTTATGGTATGTGAATTAAATTTCAGTAAAGCTATTATTAAATAAAAGCACGCAAATAAAAGAAGAAGAAGAAGGAGGAGGAGAAGAAGAAGGCAAGAGTGACTACATTAGCATTTTATTGTAATAGCTCAAAATAGAAACCAACTCAAATGTCCTCTAATGAGTGAATGGTTAAAATGTGGTACAATGTACCACAGAGCACTACTCAGCAGTTACAGAGGACGAACTACGGATATACACAACAACGTGGATGGATCTCAAGGGTATTTATGTAGAGTGAAAACTGCCAGTCTCAAAGAGTCACATATTGTATGATTCTATTTATATAACATTCTCAAAACGACAAAATTTTATAAATGGGGAACAGATCCATGGCTAACAGACATTATAATGGGTAATTGGATGGATATGACTTATAGTCACGAGGGATATCTTTGTGGTGCATCTTGAATATCGTGTTGGTTACTTGAATCTACACATGTGACAAAATGGCATAGAACTATACACACACCTTGTATCAATATCAATTTCCTGATTTTACTATTGTATATAGTTAATGTAAGGTGTAGCCACTGGGGGAAACTGGGTGATGGGTACATGGGACTTCTCTACTATCTTTGCAACTTCCTGTGAATGTTAATTATTTCAAAATAAAAATTTTTCTAAAAAATAATTTGGAATTTTAAATTTAAAAATATTATAGCAATAGCATTATTTTGAACATGAAATACTTTGGTATAAATTTCACAAAATATACTCAAGACCTGTCATTGAAAATGACAAATCATCGATGAGAGAAATGAAAGAATAACTAAACAGAGATAAACTGTGTTCATGGAGCAGAAGACACAGTATTGTTACGACGTCAATTCTCAAACTGACCTATATGTTCATTACAATACAATCCTGATCAAAATATCTGAATAGTTAACATGTGAAAAGTTGTTCCACCTTACTAATAATTAGGTGAACGTAAATAAAGGCATCAGCATGATGACATACTACTTGTCATCAACAGACTGACAAAAATTTCAAAGTCTGAACAAACCAAATGGGGAGAAGTAGGAATATAGATTGACACACGCTCATACTCTCTTACTCAGCCATTCCAAAAACATTTTTATACATGTGAATATGAAGACGTTTACAGGAATGTTGTCTGCAGTGCTGTTTGTAATGGTAAAAATTGAAAAAACTCCAACTATAAAGAAATAGTTAGGGACTTCCCTGGTGGTGCCGTGGTTAAGAATCCGCCTGCCAATGCCGGGGACACGGGTTCGATCCCTGGTCCGGTAAGATCCCACATGCCGCGGAGCAACTAAATCTGTGCACCACAACTACTGAGCCAGCGCTCTAGAGCCCGCGAGCCACAACTACTGAAGCCCTCACACCTAGATCCCGTGCTAGGCAACAAGAGAAGCCACTGCAATGAGAAACCCACGCACCGCAACGAAGAGCAGCCCCCACTCACCACTACTAGAGAAAGGCCGTGTGCAGCAATGAAGATCCAACGCAGCCAAAACTTAAAAAAAAAAAAAGTTAAATAAAAATAGTATATTTATTCATATGATGGAAATGCAGCAATTAAACTGAATAAATGAGATCTAAGTAGAGCAGTGTGGGTAGAATTAAAAGACAAAATTGAATTTTAAATGCAAGATGTAGAAAGCACAATATGTGCTATGGAATGAATTGTGTCTCCTCAAATTCATATGTTGATGCCCTAACTTCCACTGTGTCTGTATCATGAGATAGGGTCTTTAAGAGGTACCTAAGGTTAAATGAGGTCATAAGGGTAGGGTCCTAATCCAAAGAAACTGTGGCTTTATAAGAAGAGGAAGAGAGAGAGAACTCTTTTTCTCCCCAACTTGTGAGGACACAACAAGAAGGTGGCCATTTTCAAGCCAGGAGGAGAGGTCTCACCAAGAATCGTATTAGCTGGCACCTTGATCTGGGACTTCTAGTCTCCAGAACTATGAGGAAATTAATTTCTGTTGTTTAAGCCATCCAGTCTCCGATATTTTGCTATGGTAGCCTGAGAAGACTAATAAAATATGGTACCATTACGTAAGTTAAAATACACACAAAACAGTCCTCTGGATTGTTTATGACTCCATACACCATATAAAACACTATCTTAAAGAGGAGCTGGGAGAACATACCGCAAACTTAATGGTTGCTCTTGGAGATGGGGAGGGTAATAGAACTCAGGGCTGGAGTTAAGAGAGTTTACTGTTCTGCAGTATTTCACTTCTTAAGGAAAAAATGAAAAGCAAATGAGGAAAATGTTAACAGTGTTTATTTTGACCTGCGCAAATATGGGTGTTATAATTATATTACTTTTATATCTTTAGATTTTTTTTTTTTTGAGGTACGCGGGCCTCTCTCACTGTTGTGGCCTCTCCAGTTGCGGAGCACAGGCTCCGGATGCGCAGGCTCAGCGGCCATGGCTCACGGGCCCAGCCGCTCCGCGGCACGTAGGATCCTCCCGGACCGCGGCACGAACCCGTGTCCCCTGCATCGGCAGGCGGACTCTCAACCACTGCGCCACCAGGGAAGCCCCTAGATTATCTTTTAAATTTCTTTTAAAAAACCCAATAGGGATAAACTTACAAATAAGATGAAATATATTACTTGTTATTCCTTTTCAAGTCAAGGAAAATAGGTAAATATAAAGATAGAGGAACTGATAAATGAATGGTCAGACTAAAAGACAAATAGGCAGGCTGGACAGTTTATGACTTACATTTGTAAATTTCAAAGTCATATATCATTCTCTAATTTTAATATTGAAAATGCTGCCCCCAGTACATAATATTTTTTCATTCATTCCCATATTTATTTAGTAAACAATAATTTATAATTAAGCATGTGCTGGATAGTGGTAGAACTGTTTAATAAGACAGATGGTATCTTTGAGGATCTCAGTCCAGTGAGAAAGAAAGACAAATGCAAAAATTTATTCACAAGACAATATAAAGTGTTCTCCAAGAGAGGTACATAGAAGAGATGACATTTGAGATAAATTTTTTAAAATTCAAAAACAAGTCTGAAACCTCTGACTGAAGGCTTTAAAAACCACTAAAATCTGTATTCTATAACTTCTCTGTATTTTTGCTCAGCCCAAATTCTTCTACACATATCACATAGCTTTTAAAAGTCTGATTGAACCCAAAATGATTCTTGTCTCACCTTTGCAAATTTTTCGTCTTCCGTGACTACCCATTTTTTTTTCTGCTTACTGTATTCTTGTCTTCTCTCCAAAACACTCATAATTTTTTTATCAGTTAAATTCTTCCTAAACTCACAAAACTGAGGCCAAAATTTAAACAGAACTCCAAAAATTGTCATCTGTATATAAAACAAAGTATGTCTCAGATTACAGTTTTATACAAATGTACCAATTTAAACTCTAATTCACCATAATAATGGATTAACTATTCTATTCTTTAATATACAGCATGTTTCCTCCAACTTATTGTCTCCAGACATCTTGGTATAGTTTAGTTCAGCACATGCTTATCATCAATGTTATTTTACTACCAATGAGAAGTCTTTCTTTTAAGAAAAACATACTCTTAAATACAGTTAAAAGTCACTTTATGCTTTATGTTTCCCTATCCAGTTGATTGTATTAATAAAGAATCCATTAGGTCTTTTTAAATAAGACATTTATGTTTTCTTTGAAAACATATACGAGTTGATCTGCCACACACTCTGCTGTTTTATGCAAGTATTCCAAATATTCAGTTCATCAAGGGGAACTCCTCTCCAGTCCCCTTTCCCTTCTTTTAGAGAAAGAAAATACCATTTTGCCTCTGGAAAAGCTCTTAAACAAAGCTGCAGATCTAAGAATAAATCTTGAGTAACTTTTAAATGATACAATCTCTCTTTTATGTGAGAGCAAGAAAAGTAACATTTAAAAAGCAGAGTGGTATCCTGCACAAATGCTTTCTTAGGACACTCTACATTAAGTGATTAATTGTGATATTTATAGAGATAAGAATTGTTGCTCAAATTCCCATGCCAAGTTTTTCCATTAGTTCCAGAGGCATACTTTACTTCCTAGAAGGTAGGACTTGCCACATCAGATCAAGTCCAAGGTTTTGTTGCTGGGAATGGCCTATACCTAATGCCCTGGAGAAAAATGAACTAACCCATTAGGCTCTAAGCCAACTCTTCAGGCAGAAAGTGGAATTTTTAAAAAGTAAATGCTGCAGTGACCAACAGCGTCCTGAATTGATATATTTCACGACTCCTTGTTTCTGTACATGAGTATCATTAGTAAAACTATTCACTCCCTTTACAATACTATCTTGTCATTAAATTCTATAGCCTCTTGGGATTGTGAACACAAAAGCTAAACATACTTTATTTGATGAAGTGCAGGCTTTTAAAAAATTTTCATTTACATTTATCTGCCATACATTTAATTAAGTAATCCCCTTCTCCAATGTTAAATGATCATGGTACTTTTCATATGCACTTTTTAAACTTAAATACTCCTCCACCTCTACTTACCAACTATATTGACCCTACTTCTCAGTTACCCCTCCAAAACCTGAGTCATTCCCAGCTCTCAAATATATTTATTTTCATTTAGAAGGCTTTCCAGTAAAAGTCACCCTATTAGGACACAATTTTTCAAGGTAGACATAAAATTGCTCTATTTCTAAAAGTTGCAATTAAGGTTAATAACATACATGTTATTCATGAAAATTGTCCTGTACCTCCAAAACCTTAAAAGATAACCAAACTGTGGATAAGTAAATGTTTTAATAAATATAGAGCTACTTTGCTCACTGCCAGCAGATGGGCAATGCTCTAGTATGAGTGAGAAGGGCCAGTGAAAATATGGCTGGGTGATGAAAACTTTCAAGCTATTAGGAATGCAGATGGGGGACAGGCAGATGCTATACTGCAGCGGTCCCCAACCCCCGGGCCATGGACAGGACCGCACAGCAGGAGGTGAGTGGCGGGTGAGCCAGCAAAGCTTCATCTGTATTTACAGCCGCTCCCCATCATTCACAGTACTGCTTGAGCTCCGCCTACTGTCAGATCAGCTGCGGCATTAGATTCTCAAAGGAGCGTGACCCTTACTGTGAACTGCGCATGTGAGGGATCTAGGTTGCGCGCTGCTTGTGAGAATCTAATGCCTGATGATCTGAAGTGGAGCTGAGGCGGTGATGCTAGAGCTCAGGAGTGACTGCAAATACAGATTATCATTAGCAGAGAGGTTTGACTGCACAGAGACCATAATAAATCAATTGCTTGCAGACTCATATCGAAACCCTATCAGTGAGTGGCAAGTGAAAACAAGCTCAGGGCTCCCACTGATTCTGCATTATAGTGACTTGTATAATTATTTCATTATATACTACAATGTAATAGTAATACAAATAAAGTGCACAATAAATGTCATGTGCTTGAATCATCCCCAAACCATCCACCCACGTCCCCGCCCCCGGTCCGTGGAAAAACTGCCTTCCACGAAACCGGTCCCTGGTGCCAAAAAGGTTGGGGACCACTGCTATAGTGAAAACAATACTAAAACAGGCAATTTTTACATTTATTATTCAGCCCTTTCGCTCAACTTTGCTCTCATGTCCAATTTGATCTATTCCTGTCATGATCCATCTATTCTCACATCACTCATTCATATGTTCAAAAATGTTACTGAGTGTCACGCACCCAGGCCACAAAGGCAAATAAGAAACATTCCCTACGCTCAAAGACCTTACAGTCCGATGGGAAAGTGAAGCATGAGAATAGCCATTTTCAATTCTGTGTGATAAGTGTTCTGACAGGGACAAATACAAGATACAATAGAAGCATAAGAGAGAGAAGATGATACTGTAAAAAGCTCTGGAAGCAAGAAAGTAAGCCCTCTTTATGGAAGTACAAATATTTCAGTAAGACTGGGAGACAGATGGCAGGGAGTGGGAAGACATGTGGCTAGAGAAATATGTAGTAAGGAGCTTGGTCTTCATTCTGAAGACAATGGGGAGTAATTGAAATTGAAAGCAGAGAAGTGACATGATCAAATATACATTTTGAAAAGATGGATCTGTCTGCAGTGAGTTAAATGGTTTTGAGAGAGCCTAGAGGCAGGGAATTCTGGTAATCAATGTGAGACATTGCAGATGTGAACTGAGGTAGCGGTATGGAGTTGGAGAAAAGTAGATAGAATAACAGATAAGAAGGAGACAAACGGATACATATTAGTGACTGAACATCTCCAAAGGTAAGGAATGAAGGATAGGGAAGACATGAAGAAGGCAACCAGATCTCTGGCTTGCGTACCTGGGTAGGAGATATGCCATTCTCTGAGCTTCCTTACAGAACACAGAAACAATAGATTTGGTGAGGTGAGGCCCCTAAATATTCTCTTGTTTTCTGATACTCCAAAGTCCATATTTAAGATATGTCTAGGACTTTGTTTTGGGAAATCAGGTAGGAGGCCTAAACTAGAGGACTCCAATAAAGTTCACTGGCTGCAATCCCTGGACAGTGCAGTGGAACCAACCTATGTAAGCAGCTCCAGACATTCACCATCAGACTTGAGGCTAGACGGTCTCCCGGCTATCAGGAGACCTAGGCTAGGCTAAGTGATCTTTTCATTAACAGATGCTACAATTCTGACACCATGTTTTTTCTATTTCTCTCTAGCACATCCTCAATCATTCTTCTTTATTTTTGCCTATTCAATGCATAATTGGATTGTGAGTCTACTTTCAGTTCCTTTTAGGACTTAGAACACAGCTGGCTTGCAAATGAATATTAAGGAATAATGGTCTTTTTCCATGCTCAAAGGCAATCATACCCTAAATCTCTGTTTCATATCACTTAAATTGTGACATGGCCTTCCCTATTACCCCTATTATTATGTATTTTTCTTAATCATTTTTCAGGAACATCACTAAAAGGCTTTTCAAAATGCAAATAAATTATGTTCAGCAAATCACTGTTTTCTATTATTTATCCTAAAAAGAAGTAACTTGAGTAGGTTAACAGCCATGATTTTCCTTTCATGAGCTTGTGTACTTTATGTTGGTTGGGTACTTAAATCTCCTCTCACTTATTTTATGAGCTATGTGAATATTCCAACCTTTAAAAATACACAAATCTTGGGACACACATTTTACACATTTTTGTGGTAGCAGACATTTTAAAAGGAAATATGAATGGTGGGAAAGGAAGGAGGAATTAGCTGTAGTTTTATAAGTTAGAAATAAAATGATAACCATGCAAAGTCGAAGTACAGAATTTAAATAATTGTATTTGCTGTATACTATCATGAACGAAATAGTAAGTTACTAGTTTTTATGTTCTGTGGCATATGCAATATTTTTAAAATTAAATAGAATAACCCAGGATTAGGAGGATTAGAGCCTTGCCAAATATGAATAATGCAAAAACTTTTAAAGAATATCTAGATTGTTTATCTATTTTAAAGTATGCTTACTACATGCCCTGATTTCTTACCTGTGCCTCTCTAAATACATATGGTCCCAACTCCTTCCTGTGTTCAACAATCTTTTGGGCTTGCTCTAATGGAATGTCAATTTGTAAAGCTGGTGGAATACTGGAATTAATAAAGCAGTTGATAATAGTCATGATCTTCTTGTGGATGAGGGATTCACTACAATGAGAATGGCACAAGTCCTAAACAAGGAGGAAAGATAGAACAATATATGATTAATGCATTAATAGAATACTTTATAGAATGTGTCAATATGTCTGTCAGTAAATATATATATATTTTAACTTCAGGTCAAGAGGTTACTAGGACATGTCAAGACTATCTTAAAAGATCATAATAGCTTTTATTTCACTTGGATTTGAAAAACCTAAGAAATTTTTTCTTTATTGTTCCTACCCTGTGTCTTCATATCTATGTGTTTCTCATTGATAGCATCTATCTCCATGTTTTTCCCATCCATTCTGTCAATCTCTGCCTTTTAAAGGAACCTAAGACTTTGATGCACATACCTTACGTAAATACGGGTTTCATTTAATCCTGATTGTTTCTTCTCCTGGCAAAGGAGCAGCTTGAGTGTCTACTTTGACTCATTTAACAAATTCATATTAAGTTCCTGCTACATGCCAGCTGAGCCCCAAGACACAGCACCTGTCCTTTAAAGCCTCAATATCTACTGGCATCATAAAGATCAGATCAGAAATTAATGAAAAAGAAATGAAGGAAACAATAGCAAAGATCAATAAAACTAAAAGCTGGTTCTTTGAGAAGATAAACAAAATTGATAAACCATTAGCCAGACTCATCGAGTAAAAAAGGCAGAAGACTCAAATCAATAGAATTAGAAATGAAAAAGGAGAGGTAACAACTGACACTGCAGAAATACAAAGGATCATAAGAGATTGCTACAAGCAACTCTATGTCAATAAAATAGACAACCTGGAAGAAATGGAAAAATTCTTATAAAAGCACAACCTTCCGAGACTGAGCCAGGAAGAAATAGAAAATATAAACAGACCAATCACAAGTAATGAAATTGAAACTGTGATTAAAAAACTTCCAAAAAACAAAAGCCCAGGACCAGATGGCTTCACAGGTGAATTCTATCAAACATTTAGAGAAAAGCTAACACCTATCCTTCTCAAACTCTTCCAAAATATAGCAGAGGGAGGAACACTCCCAAACTCATTCTGGGGGGCCCCTATCACCCTGATACCAAAACTAGACAAAAGATGTCACAAAAAAAGAAAACTACAGGCCAATATCACTGATGAACATAGATGCAAAAATCCTCAATAAAATACCAGCAAACAGAATCCAACAGCACATTAAAAGTATCATACACCATGATCAAGTGGGGTTTATTCCAGGAATGCAAGGATTCTTCAATATACACAAATCAATCACAGTGATACACCATATTAACAAACTAAAGGATAAAACCCATAGGACAATCTCAATAGATGCAGAAAAAGGTTTTGACAAAATTCAACACCCATTTATGATAAAAACTCTCCAGAAAGTAGGTGTAGAGGGAACTTACCTCAACATAATAAAGGCCATATATGACAAACCCATAGCCAACATTTTTCTCAATGGTGAAAAACTGAAACCATTTCCTCTAAGATCAGGAAAAGACAAGGTTACCCATTCTCCCTGCTATTATTCAACACAGTTTTGGAAGTTTTAGCTACAGCAATCAGAGAAGAAAAAGAAATAAAAGGAATCCAAATCAGAAAAGAAGTAAAGCTGTCAGTGTTTGCAGATGACATGATACTATACATAGAGAATCCTAAAGATGCTACCAGAAAACTACTAGAGCTAATCAATGAATTTGGTAAAGTAGCAGGATACAAAATTAATGCACAGAAATCTCTTGCATTCCTATACACTAATGATGAAAAACCTGAAAGAGAAATTAAGGAAACACTCCCCATTACCATTACAACAAAAAGAATAAAATAGCTGGAATAAACCTACTTAAGGAGACAAAAGACCTGTACGCAGAAAACTATAAGACACTGATGAAAGAAATTAAAGATGATACAAACAGATGGAGAGATATATACCATGTTCTCGGATTAGAAGAATCAACATTGTGAAAACGACTACACTACCCAAAACAATCTACAGATTTCATGAAATCCCTATCAAACTACCAATGGCATTTTTCACAGAACTAGAACCAAAAATTTCACAATTTGTATGGAAACACAAAAGACCCCAAATAGCCAAAGCAATCTTGAGAAAGAAACACGGAGCTGGAACAGTCAGGCTCCCTGACTTCAGACTTTACTACAAAGCTACAGTAATCAAGACACTATGGTACTGGCACAAAAACAGAAATATAGATCAATGGAACAGGTTAGAAAGCCCAGAGATAAACCCACACACATATGGTCACCTTATCTTTGATGAAGGAAGCAAGAATATACAATGGAGAAAAGACAGCTTCTTCAATAAAGTGGTACTGGGAAAACTGGACAGCTACATGTAAAAGAATGGTATTAGAACACTCCCTTACACCATACACAAAATTAAACTCAAAATGGATTAAAGACCTAAATGTAAGGTCAGACACTATAAACTCTTAGAGGAAAACATAGGCAGAACACTCTATGACATAAATCACAGCAAGATCCTTTTTGACCCACCTCCTAGAGAAATGGAAAGAAAAACAAAAATAAACAAATGGGACCTAATGAAACTTCAAAGCTTTTGCACAGCAAAGGAAACCATAAACAAGACGAAAAGACAACCCTCAGAATGGGAGAAAATATTTGCAAATGAAGCAACTGACAAAGGATTAATCTCCAAAATATGTAAACAGCTCAGGCAGCTCAATATCAAAAAAACCAACAACTCAATCCAAAAATGGGCAGAAGATCTAAACAGACATTTCTCCAAAGAAGATATACAGATTGCCAACAAACACATGACAGGATGTTCAACATCACTAATCATTAGAGAAATGCAAATCAAAACTACAATGAGGTATCACCTCACATCAGGCAGAATGACCATCATCAAAAAAATCTACAAACAATAAATGCTGGAGAGGGTGTGGAGAAAAGGGAACCCTCTTGCACTGTTGGTGGGAATGTAAATTGATACAGCCACTATGGAGAACAGTATCGAGGTCCCTTAAAAAAACTAAAAATATAACTAACATAAGACCCAGCAATACCACTACTGGGCATATACCCTGAGAAAACCATAATTCAAAAAGAGTCATGTACCACAATGTTCATTGCAGCTCTATTTACAATAGCCAGGTCATGGAAGCAACCTAAGTGTCCATTGACAGATGAATGGATAAAGAAGATGTGGCACATATATACAATGGAATATTACTCAGCCATAAAAAGAAATGAAATTGATTTACATGTAGTGAGGTGGATGGACCTAGAGTCTGTCATACAGAGTGAAGTAAGTCAGAAAGAGAAAAACAAATCGTATGCTAACGTATATATATGGAATCGAAAAAAAAGTGGTTCTGAGGAACTTAGGGGCAGGACAGGAATAAAGACGCCGACGTAGAGAATGGACTTGAGGATGTGGGGAGGGGGAAGAGTAAGCTGGGATGAAGTGAGAGAGTAGCAATGACGTATATACACGACCAAATGTAAAATAGATAGCTAGTGGGAAGAAGCTGCATTGCACAGCGAGATCAGCTCAGTGTTTTGTGACCACCTAGAGGGGTGGGATAGGGAGGGTGGGAGGGAGACTCAAGAGGGAGGGCATATGGGGATATATGTATACATCTAGCTGATTCACTTTGTTATACAGCAGAAAGTAACACACCATTTTAAAGAAATCATACTCCAATAAAGATGTTCAAAAAAAATTTCTACTGGAAGAGAAGCATGAAAAACGTTTTTCCAATCTGAGATAGTTAATAAGTGGTAATGATAAAGGTATACACAGGGCCCTAGGAGAGCACTGAGAATAGGCACCCTACTCAACTTACTGGTGGATGCAAAAGCTTTTTCTACCATAACTGCTTCTACAGCAAGGTGATTTAGGCTCAAAAAGGCTAGCAACAGAAGCGGGAATGCTGGTGGTTACAGGTGTATTATTATGCATCTCTTAGGATCTATATTTTTTCAGATAACCTATTATATTTTCATCTTTATAGCTAAAGAATTTAAAAATAGTAATTGTACATTAAAAAGACCCAGTTTTATGTCACAGATGTAAGGCTATCACTTTTTAAAATAAAGAGGTAGCTTAGCTTGAATTATGACAGTTTTAATCAAAGACATTGTTCTCTAAATCACTAGAAAGCACACAAATCTGGAAACTTGTAATTCTAGGCCAGAAATAAGCCAACATTTATTAAGTAGTTACTGTATGACAGGCATTGTAATAACTATATTACGGACAGTATTAAAGAAAGAAAATTTCTAGAGCTTGCCATATAAAACTTTACATATATAAATTTGGCATAAGTTATATGTGAAAAATCTTGATATAAATGTTACACTGAGATAACAGTTAGCATTTTTTACTCAATTTAGTATTCCCTCTGAAAATGCCTATTTATAACACATATGTTTGGTATGTTACCAAAAATTAAATTTTTTGCCATTACTAGGGAAATGATCATATATTTGGTGAGCCTGGCTTATCATTATGGAATATAAGGATTATGAAATAAAAACAAATTTGTGAAATTATACGGTTTTAATTTTAAGAGTACAGAGATAGAATTTAGATAGAATCAGGATTGGTATTTTTTCTAGTTGTTCTGCCCTACTATACCTTTAGCGAGTTCACTTTTACCTATCATTAAGGCCTATGTGTTAAGCACACAGTTGACCGTTGAACGACGTGGGGGTTAGGGGCACCAACCCTGCCTAGCAGTTGGAAATCCACGTATAACTTTACAGTTGGCCATCTGCTTCTGTGGTTCCACATCCTTGGATTCAACCAACAGTGGATTGTGAGGTACTGTAGTCTGAATTTATTGAAAAAAATTCAGATATAAGCGGACCTTGCAGTTCAAACCTGTGTTGTTCAAGGTTCAACTGTACTGTCCTCTAGTAAACTTTCTGTGTCTACCTCAGTCCAGGAGATGGCCATCTTAGGTAATTCCATTTTACCCTGTGCTTCTCCCACCACTAATCACACTCTTATAATCACTTTGCCTGTCACTTGTCTGTCCCTCCCCTAACACTGTAAGCCCTGACAGAAAAGACTGTTTTGATCACAGTTGTATCCTCAGGATTTAGCCTGGACCTTGACAGGTGCTGAAAAAGTATTTCTTGGATGTATATTTCCTTCAGGTCTTTTCTCTATGGGGACAGACACACACACACACACACACTTTATATTAAATCATACTGCTTTCTAGTAGCTAGGTTTTAAAAAAATCAATAAGATGAATACCTTTTTTCATTGATTAATCTCCTATAGCATAATTTTTAATGGCTGCAGAGTATTCTACTGTATAGATGTATCATAATTAAAATAACCAATGTCCTGTTGTTGTACATCAGGGTTCTTTCCAATTTTTCACAATTCAGAATAAAGTTTGATTAAGATCACTGTAGCCATCTCTTTACATATTACTACAATCATCACTGGGAGGGAGCATAACTTAGTGATTAAGGGCACAAGCTTTAGCAATAGAATGTCTTGGTTCAAATTCCAGCTCTACTACTTAATTAGCTGTATGATGTCAGAAGTTTCTTAACTTCTCTGTGCCTTAGCTTCTTCATCTGTAAAATGGTGAGAATTAACAGCTTTGACCTAGGATTCTTATAAAGAATAAAGTCGTTATTACATGAAAAGCATTAAGGTAATATCTGACAGATGTAAACAATTAATATGAGTAAGCCATATAAAAGTGAGCACAGTAGGGGCTTCCCTGGTGGTGCAGTGGTTGAGAGTCCGCCTGCCGATGCAGGGGACACGGGTTCGTGCCCCGGTCCGGGAAGATCCCACATGCCGTGGAGCAGCTAGGCCTGTGAGCCATGGCCACTGAGCCTGCGCGTCTGGAGCCTGTGCTACGCAATGGGAAAGGCCACAACAGTGAGAGGCCCGCGTACCGCAAAAAAATAAAAAAATAAAAGTGAGCACAGTAAGACTTGCTAGGTGGAATGCTTTCCCCCTGGCAAACTTCTTCAAGACCCATTTCAAGTATCATCACTTCTTATTTATTTATTTTTAATTAATTAATTAATTTATTTATTTTTGGCTGTTTGGGTCTTCGTTGCTGCGCATGGGCTTTCTCTAGTTGCAGCGAGCAGGGGCTAATCTTTGTTGCAGTGCGCGGGCTTCTCACTGTGGTGGCTTCTCTTGTTGCAGAGCATGGGCTCTAGGCACATGGGCTTTAGTAGTTGTGGCACATGGGCTCAGCAGTTGAGGCTCACGGGCTCTAGAGCGCAGGCTCAGTAGTTGTGGTGCACAGGCTTAGTTGTTCTGCGGCACGTGGGATCTTCCGGGACCAGGGCTCGGGCCCGTTTCCCCTGCATTGGCAGGCGGATTCTTAACCACTGCGCCACCAGGAAAGTCCCACTTCTTTTTTTAAAAACTTTTGTTGGAGTATAGCTGATTTACAATGTTGTGTTAGTTTCTGCTGTACAGCGAAGTGAATCAGTTATGCATATATACATAACCACTCTTTTTCAGATTCTTTTCCCATATAGGTCATTACACAGTATTGAGTAGAGTTCCCTATAAGTATCGTCACTTCTGTTGAGACCTCTCTGAGCTACCACCCTCCCTGAATCATTTTCCCCTCTGTGTCCAAATTATAACTAGTTAGAACAGGGATCATAATCAATGTTATTTCATGATATTTTGTTTTCATGGATGATTCCCTCCTCAAAGGAGGGCAGTGTATTTTATCCATTTTTTTATTCCTACAATCTAGCATAATAGTTGGCACATTAGTGATTTAGTAAATGCTTACTGAATAAACAAATTCACCCTTGAAGCATGATTTTTAAAAGCTACCTAGTATTATATGTCCTCCGTTCTATACCACAGAAAAGATATTTAAATGAAGACCAAGGGCAGCCTTGAAGGAGAAACAGTCACAAAGTTAAGGGCTGACTATGTATGAGTCTATGTTTTCTTAAATGCTTATTTTGCACAGTTTATCTCATTACCTCTTATCCTAGCAGGGTTGGACTTACTCATGTTCATTTTAGCTTAAAGACTGTTCTGCTCACTCATAATAATTTCCTGTTATGGAAAACAGACTCTACCTCCTTTTTAATTTTCAAAACAATTATCTTAGTATTACTTATCTTGTGATAGATTTAAAAAAAACTTATCTCAAAATACTTTTTTTTTTTCCTGAGGAAATTTCTATGTTGACAAAGGTACAAAAACTGGTGATAACAGAAAAGGGTAGAAAACAGTTTCATGGAATGCTGGAGAAAGTCTGGAAGTAAGATTGTATTGAGCAACTATTAACTATATAGAATAAATATGCTGCAGAGTATTAGTACTGTATAATATTATACATACGTAGATTATAGGCCAATTGAAAGCATTATCCTCTTAAATTTCAGCTTTAGTTTTACTCCCTACTTTTATAATGGGATTAAATAGGCTGCTTGCAAGGAAATGAGCCTGCTAACCCTGGGAGCAAGGATGCCTACTCTTAGGTATTTCTAGACAACGTTCCTGTATTCAAGTCTAGATTACATAACCTAGGAAGTCCTTTCCTCCTCCTCAATGCACAGATTCTATATGATTCCATCAAACACTTAAACCTGACAATAAAATGCTTTTGCACCTAATAACTTGTTCTTTCACTTATTTATTTTAAGAATTTGGCCATTCTAATAGTAAAGCCTCTCTCATCTCTGTTGGTTTATTTATCTGTAATCCACTATCTTTTATTACTATTGCTGCAAATATGGTTAGGAGGAATTCTTGTAAACAGGTCTTGGTTAAAGTACTGAATATGAATATCTTCAGCAAAAATGTGTACAGTACATTTATAGATAAGCAATATGCAAAAATATAGTTAAAACTTTTCAGGAAGAGTCTCATTAGATCATAATATACGTGAAACCTTGAAAAACCTAATACTATCATTTCAGGGCTAACTCTTACTTTTCACTGTATAATAATAAATGTATCTAACACAGAACAATAGATACCTCAATATTTACACATTGGTATAAAAACATCGAAGTTGGGATATCTTATACAAATCTTGTCCAAAAAGTTAGGAAACTGATATGTTGATGCATCTCCTCCTTAAAAAGAGGTGGTTTTCTCCAGCTTCGAATACAATACCTTATACTTTTGTACTTCTTGCCAAAAGAGCACCCCATTTTCCAATAAATCTCCTTTTAGAGCCACAAACCGTTGAAACTCTCTTGCGGTAATTGGATTCAATAATGCTTTACGGAAAGCAATGATTTCACAAGATGACGATATCCACTTACTCTCCACAGGCTGTCCAAATCAGAGAATACAGAAAATTAGCTGTGTTCTAAAAGTCAATAATAAAGTCATTTATTAGGCTGAAAATTACCAACTTCTATCTCCTTTATTTTTGGCTGTTGAAATTTACGGCATGGATAAATAGAATTTGGCAGCTTTCCTCTGTTCTCCCTTTTGTCTCCTTTGTATTTTTATGGCATCAGTTTTTTAAGAGGTGGAGAGAAAAAGAAACGATTGGATGACTTAGAACATACGAGTACATTAAGAATGTTAACAATCATTACAGTTTGGGACTATGGTGAAAAGCTACACTTTGGCGTACAGTATGAGTTCTGTGCTTAAACAGAACAAAGTAATCATAATGTTATAATTATACATTATTATTTTATAATTATATATATTATATGTTATACATTAATATATAATTTTCCTGTCTTTTAAAAAGTAAAAACAGTTGAACATTTAAGATATTTTTCAAAAATTTTAGAAAAAATTACCAATTAATCTTATTAATTTAAATAGGAAATTTACTGTGGAGCTTCACTATAATTCTATCCTAGAAAGATCATGGGTTTTTTTGGCCACGCTGTGCCCCTTGTGGGATTTTAGTTTCCTGACCAGGGATTGAACCTGGGCCACAGCAGTGAAAGTGCTGAGTCCTAACGACTGGACCGTCACGGAATTCCCAAAAGTATCATGTTTTTAGGCAAGACATCTTTATATTATGTTAATAATAAATTACTATTAATAATTAATAACCGGAGGAAATAATTATCAGTGCATATTTTTAATAATAAACTTTCTCTGACCCAGGATTCACTTTACACAACAAAAAAGCCATGTTGTTTTACTAATGCTTAAAGGTATTACTTATTTTATCTTCACAATTCTGAAGTATACGATGTCTACTTTTTTTACCTTGACCATTTTAGATCACATATTCATCCTCTTTTAGCCTCTCAGATTAAGGAAAATAATAGATTTTACTGAATTTACTGAATAGTTTTTTTTTCATTTGATAAATTTATTGAAGTGCCCCAAATCTGAGTTTAGCCTACAACCATGAAAGGAAGCATCACTCTAAAGGTAATATTTTAGATGAACTTAGGAATTATAGTAACAATCAATGACAAACATCCATTGCACACGATAAATATCCATTACTGACAATGCATAAAATAAGTTTCTTGAAACAAATCATATGTGACCAACAATATAAGTGTTTTAAGAGAGTTATGTAAAAAGTCTATGGGAATGCAAAGGAAGGAGTAACTAATTCTGCCTGGAGGAGTAAGAGCTTTACAGAGAAGGGCTTTGAGGATGACATCTGAGTTGGAAACTGAAAAGCAAAGGCAACTCCAGGCACTCTAGATGAATGGTGGTGCTTTTACCCCAGATAAAGTGAATAGATGTCTATCACTATTTTAGTGAGGCACATGTGGTGTTCCAAGGACAAAAAGTTAAGACCATCACCAGATGGTCCATATTAAAATTATAGCCCTATAAATAGGAACAACTATGTATTAGACTTGGATGTTTATTTAAAACCCACTCAACAAATAATGTTTTAAGACCTGCTTCTTAAGATACTAAAACTTAGTAATTTAACTAAAACCCGCAATTTAACTAAACAGAAAATACCATAATATATAATGTACGATAATATGACATATAAGCCCATTCTATTTAGTATTTTTAAAAAATACATAGCAAAGGACAAATATAAGAACAGTTTGTTTCCTTTCAAGAGGAAAATACAGGAAAAAAAGCATCCTAACAGATACATACACTCCTCTAACAGTCGAATAGATTTTTATCTTTGTTAGGTTGTAGGGGGTCACCTGGGTCTAGTTTGACATTTTATCAAGACCTATAGAAGGACGAATACACATACATTTGTAGGCTCAAAAAGACTGTGTTTATCATGCTTGTTAAGAAGCAAAACAGGCAATTTCTAGGAAGGTATCATATTGTAGTGGTTTAAATAAGTGCCAAAATGATAGCTATCTTAATTCTTTTAAAGTTAAAATGTAATTCTAAATAAAGAGGATAATGTAGTTGCTGATTCTGCTGCATACTCCCCATTCTTTTTGTGTAAACCACTCCCAATAATAAATAAACTACCATATGCTGGAATGATCAGCTTGTCTCAATAAATCCATGACAAGCAAAACAACTAAAAATACACATTTAAAGTCCAATCACACACTTCTAGGGTTGAGCAGGCTAAGGGACTCTTTAAGAAGAGGGCTCTAGTAGAATCACACTTCCCTGAAGATTCCATTAGCTAGTTAAGAACAGTGCTGACACTGTTCTGGTGGCTTAGAAAAAAGCATTATCTACAATGAGGGTCTCTGTACAAGAAGAGGAAGAAAAACAATACTTTGACAGTGGAACTTACAAGAGGAAGAACATAACAAACAAATATTACTTGCCTTCCAGACTCCCATTTTCCTTTCATGCTTCTGTAGTAAAAGCTCTTCAGCTATGTCTCTCACCTGTACCTAGAAGCAAACCAATGATTTTATCCGAGTTATTCAGAATGTCTACAGTATTGAAATCATTTACTGATTTAACAGCTTTAAAAAATGAGGTAAAGGTCAGTGTGAATACGAGAAAGAACAGGAGAAAGAGGATAAGACTTAGAAATGGAAGCCCTTCCCTGGTAGCGCAGTGGTTGAGAATCTGCCTGCTAATGCAGGGGACACGGGTTCGAGCCCTGGTCTGGGATGATCCCACATGCCACGGAGCGACTAGGCCCGTGAGCCACAACTACTGAGCCTGCGCGTCTGGAGCCTGTGCTCCTCAACAAGAGAGGCCGCGATAATGAGAGGCCCGCGCACCGCGATGAAGAGTGGCCCCCGCTTGCCACAACTAGAGAAAGCCCTCGCACAGAAACGAAGACCCAACACAGCAAAAATAAATAAATTAATAAACTCCTACCCCCAACAAAAAAAAAAAAAAAAAAAAAAAGAAATGGAAGCCCTGTCCATGTCCCCGGGCAAGTCACTCAAATTCTCTTAACAGTCTCCTCACCTGCAAAATGGAGATAATAATACCTGAGTGTATTGCCCCAAAGGTAGACAACAGTTTCACTTGGGCCCCATAGAAACTGAAGCTGGAAGGATGATTAGGACTTCCCAAATTTTTGTGTATTTTCTAGCCATGACTAATTTTAGATGAGCACAAAAGTTACTCAACACAGGGAGGTAATACAGTAGGTATTTCTTGAGGCTATTACCTATTCACAATATTTTCCCTTTTTTGGGAACCACTCCTGCCAAATCTGTGCTATGTGACTCTACCTCCCTGTCTATAGCAGGTAGATCCAGGAGTTGACCCTGACAGACAGGGACTAGAATCACTGCTGCTGAGTCTTTTGGTAGTCACAGCCTGGAGAAAAGATCTGAGAATTCTTCTTGCTGGGTTCCCAGGGCTGTCCTGGCCCCTGGCCTTTGTAAAGCTTGGGTGTCAACTCTTCCCCTAAATGTGTGAGATGCTCCAGCATCATTTTATTAAAAATTCTTGATCTTCCTTCTCTTCTGTCTTTGGCTTTAAGGTTGCCAGAATCAGTGAATGTTGCTGGCCACACACAGAATTGCTAAGTTAGGAAGGAGCTGTAAATTACAATAAAGTTATTGTGGTAAACGTAGTGAGAAAACACGGTAAACAATATTAATGAGCCAAATATCTTTCTACTTGGCTTTGGATAGACAATTAGAGTTAGCCTGAAGAAAGGAAATGAGGAAATCTGAGTTGTCCCAAAGCTTACTTCCAGGAACTTTTTGCCTAAAACAAGTCAGGTCTTCTTCCCCATACTGTAAGTTCTATGTTCCCACTGTACTGTGTTTTCCATAACTTAAGGTGTTAAGAAGACTAAGGATATTTCCAGGTAAGTAAGACTCAAAGTGTTTGATAAAATAAATATGGAGGGCAGCTTTTCTACATTCTTCCTGATCAATACTAATGGCATGTGCTTTACACACTGAAGTCCAAAATTACATGCTCTCTACTCCTTGTGTTCTTTTTGTAAAGATCAGGTTTGCCTGTTTTTAGGTGTGATAATGACATTTAAAATTATTGAAGCAATACATGTTTCTTATAAAATAAAAACTAAACAAAGCAAAACAACAACAAAAACCCTACTTTACAAAGTAAAAATCCTTCACACTTCCATACCCATTCCCAGGAGGCAGATATTTTCTTTCATCTTTGTTCATAAACATAGACAGAGAGAAGGAGAAAGAGAAATGCATAAATAGACAGATATATAGATATAAGTACATATAACGGGATTATCTTCTATGTATTGTTCTGCATCCTGCTTGTTTCACTCAATAAATAACATCTTTCATTATCAGTATATGTGGAAATCTCATTTTTATAATCTCATTTTATATGGAAAACTGCATAGTTATCCATAGTATGGAATTCTTATAATTCATTTAACTATTCCCCTTTGTACATCCTTGCCCATTTATATGAAGACTCAATAATAATGTAAAAGATAATAACTATATTAATAGACAGCATGTGAGTGTTTGCTGTGTACCAGGCACCACGCTAAGAAACTACACATATATCATTTCGTTTCCTCTTCATCACAATCTTATGAAGATATTACTCTTATTATCTCCATTTCTTTTCCAAATGAGAAAACTAAGGTTATAAAACTTACTGTTGTACAATTAGTATGTGGCAGTGTTGAGATTAAAACTTGGGAAGTCTGACTTCCTGCTCTTAACCACTATGCCATAGAAGTACAGTGGCTGAGTCAACAGGCTTTCACATTTGAGGCTTTGAGAGGTGCTGTCAGTTGCTATCCCAAGATTATACTAATTTACATACCTTTATCTTTTGACGTGCTGCAAACTGTTCACTTGCAAGAAACAATGGCAACCACACATTTTCTAGCCTATTTAGGACATGCTTCTGAATTTCAATTAGAACAGCTGCATCAAGCTGCTCATGGAGAATCTTTCCGCAGCCACCACTTAAATGCATTATCTAAGAAAATAAAAATGAAACAGAAACAACGAACTTCTGTTAGGTAAAGAAATGCTAGTAGCCATTAATTTATTCATTTACCCCAAGACTATTTGCTGAGCACCTGATAGGTGCCAGAATTGTCATTTTCTGCAAAATAGCTCCTGGTTTTACTGTGTACAGTAAAGACAGATAACTTCCCTAACATCAAACAGAGAATTGTGGTTTATGTGATGGTTGTTTTAGATGTATGATTTTGCTTATGATAATATATTTCAAAGAACACAGGGATTTCTATCCTGTGTGACAACTGCAGTGCCATTTTTTCCTCCATGGCTTCAGTTTCTTCAACTGTAAAATAAGGGCATTAGACTTTTAGTCTTCTAAGGGCTCTTCTAGGTCTAATATTCTATGAATCTCTGATTCTACTCAAATGGACTTGTTTGAGAAGGCATTTTCTTTTGTGTCTGAGAAAAATAAGGCATTAATTAGTTAAGAGACAACCTTGACTCAGACATTATAAATATGCATATTACCAATAAACATTGGGTTGGAGATGGTGGAATGATGGTGGTGGTAGCAATGTAGGGCTGTTCCAACAACTTCAAAGAAGAAAACAGAGATAGCAGGAAGTAGAAAAAGGCCAGGTTATACAGACAATAGTCCCTGACTTGCACAGGTGGCCCTTTTATAAGACAATTTCTCTGTGGCCAAAATCTTCCTTCTATATAATTACCGGCTTCCACGATACTAATGGCCATAAAAATTAATTAATTAAAAAACAATACTAATGGCCAATTCCTACTATAAATCATCCTGTTTCTGCATATATACCACTCAAAATTGGTGAGTTTTTTGTACACAGAAAAAATTGGACTCCTCATTGGAGTCTTAGCTCTCCTTTGATTAATAAGATTAACTTAATCCTAATAATAATATTGTTTTATTTAAAAAAGAGAAACTCTCTCAGCCATCCTTTAATAATATTAATCAAATAATATTAACAATAATACGGTTTCTGTATAAAAATAAGAAGAACAGAGAATAAGAGAAAAGATTACTTTGCTAATCAAACTGCAAATTGGCCACACAACTAGGATTAGAACTAGCATGGTCTGTATAAAACAAAAGGCGATGCAGAAATCCTTAAGTATAAAATAGGTAAATAAAAATAAAAGTGAAGACAAAGATGAGGAAGAAGGGTCATTTGGAAAACTCCTCTATAGTAAGCACAATCATTTGCTATGACAGCAATGGATGACTTTTTCCACTGAATTTTTAATTCTCAGCAAGTTTTACTATGGAAGGTTCACACAGTAGCATCAGATACCATGAAACCTCACACAATGTAGCATAAGTCAAATAGAAAACAAATGCTTTCCATGTGTTTATTTCATACTTATGCTTATTGAGATACTCCCAGCCACTTTTGCTAATACATCCCAGATTTGTATCTCAGGGAACTAATGGCAAGACATTTTTGTTAAAGTTGCTTAATTCTAGAATTTCTTCTCCCTCTTACTCCCAAGAACTTTTGTTTATTTTCCCCCCAAAGATCTAGACTTTTAATTTGGTATGCCCTACTTGTGAACAGCTCTGAATTTTTCTTTAATTTACTGAATTAATCTGCGATTTGTATTTTACAAATGTATGCCATCAGGGTACACATCCTTTTAAACTACGAAAATAAAGAACTCAAATGCTACACATTTGATCTAGCAAACTTCTAATAGTAGCAAACTTCAGGTTAAATAAATTATAACACTTAATTTTATATTTCAAAGGCATTAAAATTGAGCCATATCTCATGTGATCAATTACATGAACACTCAAAACCACTGTTGAATCCCAATCTGACATTTTTGCTGTAAATAATGACACCGTCTAGTTATTAATAAGTTGTAATTAAAGCCATATGATCTTGGCTCAACAAAATGGAAAATCTATGTTCCTGGTCAATAAAAATTGTTTTGGGAGACAGTACAATGGCAAACAGGATTTTTCAAAAATCAGTTATGTCTGGAGTAATTTCAGGTAAGAGAAGAACAGAAAAGAGGTAGAGATGGGGTTTAATGGCTGATAATGGCTGTTTTTCTGCTTTTGAAAGGTGCAAGGACTTTGTCCTCCTTGTTTACCACTTATCCTGAGCACCTAGAACAGCGTCTGGCATACCACAGGCACCCATATTTGCTGAATGAATGGGTGAGTGGATGAATCAAAGTTATTTTTATTCCATAGATTACTTCAAAAATAACACAGTTTTAATAATATATAATACTTGAGTGAACTTTAAGGCATCTGTAGAGGGACTTCCCTGGTGGTCCAATGGTTAAGACTCCACGCTCCCAATGCAGGGGGCCAGGGATCGACCTCTGGTCAGGGAACTACAGCCCACATACTGCAGCTAAGAGTTCGCATGGCTCAACTAAAGATCCCACATGCCGCAAGTAAAGACTCAGCATGCTGCAACTGAGACCTGGTGCAGCCAAATAAATAAATGAATAAATAAATTTTTAAAATAAGTAAATAAAGGAAAGCAGCCTTTATTTTAAAAAAGACATTTGTAGATAATTATGAATACCTAAAAAAAGATATCAAAAGTGTCTAACATACAAGTCATAAAAGCAAAAGAAAAAAGAAGACGTTGAGATTGTTGGCAAAAAGAAATAAATTACTAGTTTTCATACTTAAATGTAGAAAATATGTCTCCATGTTGATACCTGGTCCTGTTGATATAGAGAAGCTGGACTGCTGGGTCCAAAGAAATATTTTTTATTAAGGTACTTGTTTTTAATGTACATAGATTTTGCCTCCCTTCGCTTTCGATCTCTGTAAGTTATTCTTCGGAACTGTTCAATGTCTGTCCAGCACATAAGGTCCATGCTAAAATGAAAAAGTACAGCCCTTCTTATTTATTTCTTTCAATTCTATTAAACACCAAACAAGTTGTTGTTTTGACAGAATTTAGAAAATGCTGTATTGAGCAGTTAGCACAACCGATTAGACCACAGAACTAATGAGTATGATATTATTAATATTATTATTAATATTGTCTTATCCTAGCTAAATATATGAATGAATACAAGGAGTGCTGGGATCAGAGAAGAATCTACCACCATACTGGGAGGGTGGGTCTCAGAGTTCTTCCATTAATGATGAACTAGTATTATCAATTTCAAATATGGAAAAATTTCCACCTATTGCATGTCTATTTGGCAACCTGCTAAATTTAGAATAATTATCATGACAAAGGGGAACTATATAGGTGAAATTTGGCTCCCAGGTCTAACCAGTTTTTGTTAACTTGGGAGAAAATTATTGGAAAAAATATGATTAACACTTCAGTTTATATTAGATAAATGTGTCATAAGGTACCAAGATTCTATGCAAAACTATAATGTTTCATTTATGTATTAACTAATGAAAATCACAAAATAGTAATTTCAATAGCTTAGTGAAATATAAAAGAGAAACTTCTCAGAAAGAGTCATTAGAGCACCTGTTTAGAAAAATGCAAAAGAAAGAAACATCAGAATAGGGAAAAATAAAATGTACTGGTGTTTTAATTTAGCCAATGGTAAAAGTATCAACAAATATTGTTTGACCACTTAAAATAACATTTTGGAGGCTGTTATTATCAAAATGCAATTCCCAACAAAAGGTTATCCGTACAGGTTTCATTAATCTTTACTGAAATGGGTAAAATCTAGCACCAAACCGTTTTTATCATATGTTGAATCCAAACAAGTATCTAACAGTTTAGAAGAATATTTTAAGAGAGAAATAAATTTTAAAATGGTTATGTTCCTCACCTTGAAGAATGAGCCTCAAGAAACTGATGGAAATGTTCAAACTCCAGTTTGTTGTTAAGCAGATCATTAAAATTAAAATGCCTATATTCTGCAGGAACATTATTCCAGTATTCTGTTTGTTTAGAGACATGAGGAAATGGTGAAATACCAGATCCAATTTCACAAGTAGTGTCCTAGTGAAATAACACTTCTCATAAAAATCTCTTAAATACAACAAATTATTTTCCAAATTTAAAGAGAAACTGAAATAAAAATTAACTATTAGGCCAATGGCATTTATCAGTCCAATGGTAGAATCTGGTTCTAACTCACATCAAATTCTGTTCTGTTCCTTTCCATTCCATTCCTTTCTTTTCAGGAACATTAGTAAGTATTTACTATACACTTGCTTATAAAATATTAATTTTATTATTTTTGTTGGTACAGAAGTAATATGTCTTTTGTAATAAAAAGAAAACAAAAAGCAGACATTGTACTACCATTCAGAGATAACCACCACAAACATTTTTACGTGTATCCTTTTAGTCTTTTTTGTACACACATGTAGTTTATTACAAACGGAAACAGGACTATACAACCATGTATGGTTTTTGGTTCTTTTTCTTAACGATATATCATGAACATAAAACATTAGTTTGTTTATAAAAGTTTTTTATGTTATAGAGTAGTAAAAGATACTTTAGATGTAATCTCTCTCATATAACAGTTAATTGTTAGGTATTTTTAATACCTCTGATGTTTTGCAAACAGTTTACAAGTCCTTCAGGGCAAAGAGCTAGAGAGGCTTATTCTTCAGAAATCCTTCCTATGTAATTCCCTATATAATTAATTCACCTCCCTATTTGCTTTTGAAAAGCATCAGACCATGAGATAAACTACCTATATTTAAAAAATCAATTTTTGATAGGTATAAGTATTATGAATAGTATTATAACTTTAAAAAAATTTAAAGATACTTTATGAATTTTTATGTGTCCTTTCCAGATATTAATTAATAGAATTTCAAATAAAGAACTTCTGTGTTTATAAGGCAATAACATGAAGGTTACATTTAAAAAACAGCTTTACTGTCTGTGTAAAACTTTACTGCAAAAGAATAAAGATTTCAGATAGGTACAAAGTAGAAAATTAAAAAATCACCTGAAACCTTACCACTCAGAGCTAACTATTTTTAATATTTTGATGAACATTTTTCCAGACAGCCCTCTTTGCATATATGTATACACCTAGGAATGCATGTATAATTTTAGTTGAATAGGATTAACCGATACCACTGTTTTTGTTCCCCACATTTTTATAAAATAGTATGTTGGGGGCATTTTCGATGTCAATAAATATGAATCTGTCATTTCTAAGTAGATACACACATTTAATCTTATGGCCTTATGGATCTATCGCGGTTTACTTAGCCAATCACAAATTTGCAAATAACACTTTAATATCCTAGTCAATCCTATGATATTTTTATTGACCCTGTTAAAGCCTTTCCATATTTTTTCTTTATTATTTTGCTTACTGCTATCACACAACACTTCTTTTTCTGTTTGGAAAACTCAATTTAATTCTTTTGTGACTTGAACAAATAGCGCTGCTGCCATACAGAAAATAACCAGTAACATTCAAAGGAATATAATGTGGCTTGAAGGCTCTTAGCTAAGGCAAACGTGTATCTTGGCTCCCTATGCTACTACAACTGCTTTATTTTTCTGGCTTTTTTGTTAAATGTGTCAAAAAATGTGATACCTGTCAAATGCAGCATGTTGGGCAAAGAAGCAGCAGAAAATGAAACTGCCTGACCCCTACTTTATCAATATATGATTTCCTCAATATATGATTCCTACTCCCCCCTGCTCCCCCCCAATATATGCAGTGATAATCCTTTCTAGGTTAAAATCTTTGTTTTTCTAAGTAGAGAGTTTCTTACCTCAGCTTTCTTGGAAACTGTCTCTTTATGCAAAGCCTGTAGCTTTCTGAAGTATGTGGAATTTAGCTGTCGAGTTTCCTCCACCAGCTCCACCTATAATAACACAATAATAAAGTTTGTAACATCAGAAGAATGTGCATTATGAAAAAGTAGGGAAAGCATGCACAATTTGCCAAAAACAGTGGGCTAAAAAAACAAATACACTTGCCAATAAAGTAATTTAGTTTGGAGGCAGAAGCAAGAAGACCCACATAGTGAAAAACATTAGCTACAGGGCTTCCCAGGTGGCGCAGTGGTTGAGAGTCCACCTGCCGATGCAGGAGACACGGGATCGTGGCCTGGTCTGGGAAGATTCCACATGCCGCGGAGCGGCTGGGCCCGTGAGCCATGGCCAATGAGCCTGTGCGTCCAGAGCCTGTGCTCCGCAACGGGAGAGGCCACAATAGTGAGAGGCCTGCGTACCGCAAAAAACAAACAAACAAAAATCATTAGCTACAATTGCTATAGGTGCAAGGTTAGGTTGTTTTTTTGAGATGTTTCCTGTTTCTTAAGGTAGGACTGCATTGCTATAAACTTCCCTCTTAGAACTGCTTTTGCTGCATCCTGTAGGTTTTGGGTCGTCATGTTTTCATTGTCATTTGTTTCTAGGTATTTTTTGAGTTCCTCTTTGATTTCTTCAGTAATCTCTTGGTTATTAAGTAGTGTATTGTTTAGCCTCCATGTGTTTGTATTTTTTACAGATCTTTTCCTGTAATTGATATCTAGTCTCACAGCATTGTGGTCGGAAAAGATACTTGATAAAATTTCAATTTTCTTAAATTTACCAAGGCTTGATTCGTGACCCAAGATACGATCTATCCTGGAGAATGCTCCATGAGCACTTGAGAAAAATGTGTGTTCTGTTGTTTTTGGATGGAATGTCCTATAAATATCAATGAAGTCTATCTTGTTTAATGTATCATTTAAAGTTTGTGTTTCCTTATTTATCTTCATTTTGGATGATCTGTCCATGGGTGAAGTGGGGTGTTAAAGTCCCCTATTATGATTATGATTGTTACTGTCAATTTCACCTTTTGTGGTTGTTAGTATTTGCCTTATGTATTGAGGTGCTCCTATGTTGGGTGCATAAATATTTATAATTGTTATACCTTCTTCTTGGATCGATCCCTTCATCATTATGTAGTATCCTACTTTGTCTCTTGTTATGGTCTTTATTTTAAAGTCTATTTTGTCTGATATGAGAATTGCTACTCCAGCTTTCTTTTGATTTCCACTGGCATGGAATATCGTTTTCCATCCCCTCATTTTCAGTCTGTATGGGCCCCTAGGTCTGAAGTGGGTCTCTTGTAGACAGCATATATATGGGTCTTGTTCTTGTATCCATTCAGCTAGTCTATGACTTTTGGTGGGAGCATTTAATCCATTTACTTTTTTTTTTTTTTCTTTTGCAGTACGCGGGCCTTTCACTGTTGTGGCCTCTCCCGCTGTGGAGCACAGCCTCCGGACGTGCAGGCTCAGCGGCCATGGCTCACGGGCCTAGCCGCTCTGCGGCATGTGGGATCTTCCCGGATGGGGGCACGAACCCGTGTCCCCCACATCAGCAGGCAGACTCTCAACCACTGCACTACTAGGGAAGCCCAATCCATTTACATTTAAGGTAATTATCGATATGTATGTTCTTATTCCTATTTTCTTAATTGTTTTGGGTTTCTTATTGTAGGTCTTTTCCTTCTCTTGTGTTTCTTGCCTAGAGAAGTTTCTTTAGAATTTGTTGTAAAGCTGGTTTGGTGGTACTGAGCAGAAGGAAAGAGATCATAAAGATTAGATCAGAAATAAATGAAAAAGAAATGAAGGAAACAACAGCAAAGATCAATAAAATTAAAAGCTGGTTCTGTGAGAAGATAAACAAAATTGATAAACCATTAGCCAGACTCATCAAGAAAAAAAGGGAGAAGACTCAAATCAACAGAATTAGAAATGAAAAAGGAGAAGTAACAACTGACACTGCAGAAATACAAAGGATCATGAGAGATTACTACAAGCAATTATATGCCAATAAAATGGACAACCTGGAAGAAATGGACAAATTCTTAGAAATGCACAACCTTGCCGAGACAGAACGAGGAAGAAATATTAAATATGAACAGACCGATCACAAGCACTGAAATTGAAACTGTGATTAAAAATATCCCAACAAAAAAAAGCCCAGGACCCGATGGCTTCACAGGCGAATTCTATCAAACATTTAGAGAAGAGCTAACACCTATCCTTCTCAAACTCTTCCAAAATATAGCAGAGGGAGGAACACTCCCAAACTCATTCTACAAGGCCACCATCACCCTGATACCAAAACCAGACAAAGATTTCACAAAGAGAGAAAACTACAGGCCAATATCACTGATGGACGTAGATGGAAAAATCCTCAACAAAATAATAGCAAACAGAATCCAACAGCACATTAAAAGGATCATACACTATGATCAAGTGGGGTTTCTCCCAGGAATTCAAGGATTCTTCAATATACACAAATCAATCACTGTGATACACCATATTAACAAACTGACGGATAAAACCCATAGGACAATCTCAATAGATGCAGAGAAAGCTTTCGACAAAATTCAACACCCATTTATGATGAAAACCCTGCAGAAGGTAGGCATAGAGGGAACTTTCCTCAACATAATAAAGGTCATATATGAAAAACCCACAGCCAACATCATCCTCAAAGGTGAAACCATTTCCTCTAAGATCAGGAACAAGACACGGTTGCCCACTCTCACCACTATTATTCAACAAAGTTTTGGAAGTTTTAGCCACAGCAATCAGAGAAGAAAAAGAAATAAAAAGAATCCAAATCGGAAAAGAAGAAATAAAGCTGTCACTGTTTGCAGATGACATGATACTATACATAGAGAATCCTAAAGATGCTACCAGAAAACGACTAGAGCTAATTAATGAATTTGGTAAAGTAGCAGGATACAATATTAATGCACAGAAATCTCTGGCATTCCTATATACTAATGATGAAAAATCTGAAAGTGAAATTAAGAGAACACTCCCATTTACCATGGCAACAAAAAGAATAAAATATCTAGGAATAAACCTACCTAGGGAGACAAAAGACCTGTATGCAGAAAATTATAAGACACTGATGAAAGAAATTAAAGATGATACAAACAATTGGAGAGATATACCATGTTCTTGGATTGGAAGAATCAACATTGTGAAAATGACTCTACTACCCAAAGTAATCCACAGATTCAATGCAATCCCTATCAAACTACCAATGGCATTTTTCACAGAACTAGAACAAAAAATTTCACAATTTGTATGGAAACACAAAAGACCCCGAATAGCCAAAGTAATCCTGAGAATGAAAAATGGAGCTGGAGGAATCAGGCTCCCTGACTTCAGACTATATTACAAAGCTACAGTAATCAAGACAGTATGGTACTGGCGCAAAAACAGAAATACAGATCAATGGAAAAGGATAGAAAGCCTAGGGATAAACCCATGCACATATCGTCACCTTATCTTTGATAAAGGAGGCAAAAATATACAGTGGAGAAAAGACAGCCTCTTCAATAAGTGGTGCTGGGAAAACTGGACAGGTACATGTAAAAGTATGAAATTAGAACACTCCCTAACACCATACACAAAAATAAACTCAAAATGGATTAAAGACCTAAATGTAAGGCCAGAGACTATAAACTCTTAGAGGAAAACATAGGCAGAACACTCTATGACATAAATCATAGCAAGATCCTTTTTGACCCACCTCCTAGAGAAATGGGAATACAAACAAAACAAAACAGAAAAACAAATGGGACCTAATGAAACTTAAAAGCTTTTGCACAGCAAAGGAAACCATAATCAAGACCAAAAGAAAACCCTCAGAATGGGAGAAAGTATTTGCAAATGAAGCAACTGACAACGGATTAATCTCCAAAATTTACAAGCAGCTCATGCAGCTCAATAACAAAAAAAACAAAGAACCCAATCCAAAAATGGGCAGAAGACCTAAACAGACAATTCTCCAAAGAAGATAAACAGATTGCCAACAAACACATGAAACAATGCTCAACATCATTAATCATTAGAGAAATGCAAATCAAAACTATAATGAGATATCATCTGACACCGGTCAGAATGGCCATCATCAAAAAATCTAGAAACAGGGCTTCCCTGGTGGCACAGTGGTTGACAGTCTGCCTGCTGATGCAGGGGACACGGGTTCGTGCCCCGGTCCGGGAAGATCCCACATGCCATGGAGCGGCTAGGCCCGTGAGCCATGGCCGCTGAGCCTGCATGTCTGGAGCCTGTGCTCTGCAACAGGAGAGGCCACAACAGTGAGAGGCCCGCATACCTCAAAGAAAAAAAAATCTAGAAAAAATAAATGCTGGAGAGGGTGTGGAGAAAAGGGAACACTCTTGCACTGTTGGTGGGAATGTAAACTGATAGAGCCACTATAGAGAACAGTATGAAGGTTCCTTAAAAATCTAAAAATAGAACTACCATATGACCCAGTAATCCCACTACTGGGCATATACCCTGAGAAAACCATAATTCAAAAAAGAGTCATGTACCAAAATGTTCATTGCAGCACTATTTACAATAGCCAGGACATGGAAGTATCCTAAGTGTCCATCATCAGATGAATGGATAAAGAAGATGTGGCACATATATACAATGGAATATTACTCAGCCATAAAAAGAAACGAAATTGAGATATCTATAGTGAGGTGGATGGACCTAGAGTCTGTCATTCAGAGTGAAGTAAGTCAGAAAGAGAAAAACAAATACCATATGCTAACACATATAGAATCTAAGAAAAAAAAATAGGTCATGAAGAACCTAGGGATAAGACGGGAATAAAGACACAGACGTACTAGTGAATGGACTTGAGGATATGGGGATAGGGAAGGGTAAGCTGTGACAAAGTGAGAGAGTGGCATGGACATAAATACACTACCAAACGTAAAATAGATAGCTAGTGGGAAGCAGCCGCATAGCACAGGGAGATCAGCTCGGTGCTTTGTGACCACCTAGAGGGGTGGGATAGGGAGGGTGGGAGGGAGGGAGACGCAAGAGGGAAGAGATATGGGAACATATATATATGTATAACTGATTCACTTTGTTATAAAGCAGAAACTAACACACCATTGTATAGCAATTATACTCCAATAAATATGTTAAAAAAAACCCAAAAAAACAAAACATTAGCTACAGCAAAGTCAGGCTTCAAATGTTAAAAAAGGTATACATTTCTATGTAATGATATAACGCCACCAAAGATCATTCCTCCTTTCTGGACACCCCATGTGAACTAGCAGACAGTGCAAACATGTTGGGTGGATCACTTTTCCATCTTCTATTCTTTATAACTGGATAATAGTCATGAAGATAGGCACTCTTAGCTTTAGAGACCAAATAATCCACAGTAGAACAAAAAAATGATTGGACACTATTGTTATCAGTCTGTGAGCAAAGGTTTTATTGCTATAGCAAGAGAGGGGAGAGTCAATCATCAAATTAAACCTCACAGTAGGACTTAGCCTTCAGAGTGTGTATTGCGCTGCTTCATACAGTCAGGAGAACAAGATCATTTTCCATTTCTCTATTGAGAAAGATCAGTTTAGCCGACTGAGAACTCCTGTATTTAATAATTAATTTTGGTTAAATCTTCTTGTTTATCCTTTTTGGGAAAGAGTCTACATAATCCAGTCAGCTGGACTTTTAGAGAAGTCCTCTGGGCTGAACTTAAGAAGTTTATAGAATTAAGAGAAATTAATTTTTCCTCTTATTAAAAAGAGTGTATAATTTGTCCCAGGCATTTCTTAAGAATCACTGCTAATGCTAAAACTTCTTGGTTTAGGGAAGTTAGTTATAATTCTGAATCTGTTTTGTCATCCTAGGACCGTATCTTATATCCATTTTCCTCTATACCATATACTGTATTTAAAATTATGACTGGGGACTTCCCTGGCTGTCCAGTGCTTAGGACTCTGCGATTTCACTGTGGAGGGCATGGGTTCGATCCCTGGTTGGGTAACAGATCCCGCAAGCTGTGAGGCGTGGCCAAAAAAATTTAATTAGTTTAAAAAATAATAAAATCATGACTGGAGAGAATTTTTCTTTTCTTAAAAAAATATTTATTTATTTATTTGGCTTCGTCAGGTCTTAGTTGTGGCACACAGGATCTCTGCTGTCACGTGTGGGATCTTCACTGCGGCGTGTGGGATCTTCATTGCGGCATGCGGGATCTAGTTCCCTGACAGGATCGAACCTGGGCCCCTTGCATTGGGAGCACGGTGTCTTAACCACTGGACCACCAGGGAAGTCCCTGGAGATATTTTTTTTAAATTTCATATAATATCTCAATTTTCCTAGTGTAAAATATGTATTTTTGTAGTAGAAAGGATACAAGTGTTAATTTTTCAGGACAAAGAGAAATCAGGACTGAAAAATTCATTAGTTTGGTCAATGAATTTAGTAAGCCGTGGGGTTGTGTTGGTCACTATCCAATAAGGTGGCTCTATCCGAGGTGCTTGGTATTAATTTCATCTTAATTACCTCACCCATCCTTTCTGCGAGAAGACATGACCAAGAAGTTGTTCAGGAGATCTGAATGAAGAAGCGCAATACAGAGACAGCAGGGATCCACCTGAAATGACCTCATGTACAGGGTACATGCATTAACTTAATATTAAAAATACCCACAAATGGTTTTAATTTGTGATTCAAAATAAACATTTAAAGAAATTTCCTCCGCCCATCAATAAGAACAGTGAAAATATTCAAGCCCTGAGACTTAAAATGACCTCTTTTGGAATGAAAAAAGATGTGTTGACACTTTTATCAAATCAAGCAGTCTGACCTGATGAACATCTGAGGGTGCTTTAAGTCAGAGAATGTGCTTTCCACAGTATATATGAAACGTTTATATTTTCCATGGGTGTAATATTTACTGTAATTCATCCAGAATAAAAATAAACAGCCTCCTTCCATTAATCAAAATTAAAGCCACTGCTGAGAAATGGCAAGAAGTGACAAAGCCAGTATATTATCAAATGGCGGCATATTTTATTGGTTCACAGGAAACCAAAACTCAGATTTTTCTCTGCTGACATATTTGTAGACAGACTTAAAAATGACATCAATTTTAGCCTTTTGTTAGGACACAACAGGGAAACTGGCAAAAACTAAGTTAATAAATACTTTCCCTGCCCCAATTTTGTGTCTGCCCAAATCTTAACTCTGAGTCCCCGGCCCACACGAAATCTTTTCCAGCTTTTCTCTCTTGCGAGTTAACAATGTTGCCCATCGTCAGTTTTGGAGTAAACCTGAATCGTTCACACACAATTCATCAGTGCCACGATACCTTTCTGTAAGCAACTTGGTCTGATTTTACCATCTTTGTCCAAGGCTCAAGAAGGAGGAGAAGGATATATTCTTCTGCTGTGTCAAAAAGGTCTTCAAATGGCGGCTGTATTTTCACGTAAATTTCTTTTTTCTTTTCCTGTTGGAGTCCAATGTCAAGAGTGGCTGAAGGAGCAATGTATGTGGCAAAAAGATACTAGGGGAGAAGGGGGAGAAAGGAGAGGATATTAGAAGAAACCATAATGGTTAGTAGATTCCTCAGCAAAGCCATTTTTAAAAAGTTAAGAGAAGCAAATAAGCTCAAGTGATTTTTTTTCTTGAAAAGATGTGTGAAATTACTTAAGACAAAGCAATGTGTTTATGCAAAGCCTTTGCTTTTCATTTTCTTTTCCTATTTCTTGATTGGTTATTAGTCAACTAGTCACTGGATCTTGTATAAGTGTACGTGATTTGGGTATTCTATTTTTTCTCAGATTACTACTATGTATCATTACGATTGATTCCAGGTTATACGTCTCCTTTCCTTATGTTCATGACATTTCTAACACATTTGTGTTACTTTCCAAAGTGGTTTGTAATGCCTTTTTGGGAAAAAGAGGCAAGAATTCACCAGGGCTGAAAACTGACTATCAGTCTAGAGACCCAACAGACTACCTCCCCTACCCAGCTGAGTTCCAGAGTTCTTAAATGTCTCCATCTGGTGTCCAATGCTGTGGAAGAGATACAAGAAGGAAATAAGAGTGAATGGAAAGTTGTACATGGAACTTCTAGCTTCCTAGACAAAGCTGGATAAATGTCTATTCCATTCTACTCATTTGTCTTGTCACTCAATAACAGCTATTTAAATCTGAGAAGCAAGTTAATAACATTTAATTTTTAAAATGTTACATACTGGATATGTCATGCCCTGCACATCACATTTAACTGAAGCTTTTGTAATTGTTTCATACTTAAAATTAATGAATTTTATGGCATGTAAATTAAACCTCAATAAAGCTGTTAAAAATAAAAATTAAATAAAGAAAGACTATTGGTGATTTCTCCCAAAAGCGACACGCTCCTTCCTCCGTTTTAAAGATTGTCTGATCTCTATCATAATTTTTTCTTCATTCTGTTCTATTTACATCACTATATCAAAATAAATAGTTATCTAAAAAAAAGAATCTCTAATTAATTGCATTTTATTTCAATTTTATTTTTATACTTAGACTCTGGAACTGATAATGCCTAGATTCGACCCAGGCGATAAGATAGATAGGTAGATAGATAGAAAGATATTTGTACCAAATACCAAATAACAGTCTTATGTAAAATAATCTTTTAAAAGTTTTAAAGGGTTCACATTAATAACATAAGCATTTACCATGTATCCACTACAGCTTAGACACTTGGATAGGTGCTATGTATGTAAAGATTAATGAATGCCTGCCCTGAAGGAGCCATTTGGTGTGACAAAGAGAAAAAAACCAGTGGCTACAACACAGTATGATAAGTACTACAATAAAGGTATGCATTGAAAATACGATCTTCAATAATTGCCTTTCTTTTTAAGCTCACCTCCATTAATCACCTTTTAAACTTTACACTCAGATACGCATTTTTCTGTAATTCCCTAAACCTTGATGTTTGCCATTCCATACCATTGCACACATTGTTCCTTCAATCTTGTATATATGCCCTACCCCATGCACCTTGTCTGCCTCATAAGCCCTGATTTATTCTTAAAAACCGATACGGATTTCTCCTCTTCTAGGAGCCCTTCATTCATACCCTCCTCCCAAGATCATGCTTTTTACTACTACACTTATCACACTATAATGCAATCCTGTATCATGTGTCTTCTCTTCTAGAACAAGGATCTTGAGGGCAAATACTGCAGTTTAGTCCTCTCTGATTCTCCAACTCCTAAAAACTGTTTTGGTAAAGAGTAGATGTTATAAATGTTTATTGATTTGTACTGAATACACAGAAAAGACTCATTTTTTCTTGGAATGGGGAAGGAAAAGGTTCAGAAACTCTTGCAAGAGAAAGGTAAGCTCCTTGCTAGTCTTTAATCTGAATCTTTAAAGATGAGTTGGAGTAAGTCAGACAAGATAGGGGAGTTGATGAGAAGGACAGTCCAAGAAGAAGGAAAACATGGCCCACGGCATGGAGGCCTAAGGGGGTTTTATAACCTTATAGAGAGCGTCTAGGCTCCAAGTAGAGAACACTGGCTAAAGGAAAGAGGTAGAATAAGAGAGGAGGATATAAAGGGAGGAAGGCTCCACAGCATGGATATGATCTGTTTTCCTTTGGTAAGGAATTTGAATTTTTACCTAAAGATATAAAATGGGGAATCTCTGAGGAGTGACGTCTTTAGATATGAATTTTAGAAATAAATCACTGTGGCATCATACAGGAAAAACGGTTTGAGTAGATCAAGATTTGAGGCAGTTTGGAAGTTATTTTAATAGCCAGACAAAAAATTAAAGGCCACCCTCATCTCGTTTGTATTTTTGCAATAGCTTCCTAACTGGTCTTCTCAGGTTCTTCTTTGCTTCTTCATGGTCTTCCTTTTTTTAAACCACAGCAAACAGAGAAATTATTTTGTGTATCACTCCTCCATTCAAACTTTCCAGTGACTTCCCACCTCACACAGAATAACAGCCAAAGTCCTTATAATTACCTATAATTGGAGTATTTGGACGTTTCTCAGCGCTGAGAGGACAAGGATTATAGTTCATGATCTGCCAGTAGGGAAGCCCCTATAAACACCCCAGGCTCTCAAAACATTCTAAGAGCAGGAGTGGACCTGATATAGACTCTTGCCTTGAATCTTTAAAGGGACCAAAGAAAATAACTGCTAACCTATACTTCTATACTTGGTAAAAAAAAAAAAAAATACCCTTCTAAAATAAAAAGGAAATAAAGATGTCATAAGTCAATAAACAAAACCAGAATTCGTCACCAGCAGACCTACACTAAATTAATTAATTAATTAAAGGGAGGCCCTAGACAAAAGCAGGATGGAATATAGAACAATATAAAGCATAAATATGTAGGGAAATATCAATACATATTGATTGTAAAATATAATAATAATGAATAAGGTCAGAAGAAATCGTAAAAGAGCCTAAGGAAAAGAAGTCAGAATTGACGGTTCAGATTTCAAGTGCAGTTGAAATGACCAACCATGAGGTCCGTTATAGGTAGAAAAGCACATGAGGTTAGAATCAGGGTAGTAATACAATAACAAGCAGGGCAGAGTATCAAAGAACTAGAAGTGAAGATAAAGGAGAAGCCCATGTAGCATAGTTAAAAGAGAGGACTATAAAGTTCAGTGTATAATAGGCACTCAATAAATATCTGCTAAATGAATGAATGGAAGATAGTGGCCTAATCTGAAATTACGATCTGAAAGGGAAATTTCAGAGTTCAAAAATTTTAAGCTGGAGTAGTTCCAAATTATGTTGAATTCTGGTATATGGCCATCCCTATAGTTAACTCAGGAGAAATGGAGATAAAAGACATTAGAATTGGGTAAATTAAGAAACACTCTAGTACATATGTTATAAGGATTATTAGTTTGGGTACTGAAAAAGCTTCAAGGTGATAAAAAAGAAAAAGTAGGGAGAAATTTCATGAGTCATGTATTGAAATTTTCTAGGAAGATAAAGAGAACTGAAAAGGTCTTTAGATAACATTAATGAGGTTAAGGAGGGAGGAAATGAGCAGATAGAGCCAACTCCAAAATTTTTTTTTCTTTTTTTGCGGTACGCGGGCCTCTCACTGTTGTGGCCTCTCCCGTTGTGGAGCCGCTCCGGACGCACAGGCTCAGCGGCCATGGCTCACAGGCCCAGCCGCTCCGCGACATGTGGGATCTTCCCGGACCGGGGCATGAACCCGTGTCCGCTGCATCGGCAGGCGGACTCTCAACCACTGCGCCACCAGGGAAGCCCCAACTCCAAAATTTTTGAAGCTATTAAAAGATGAGTCCTGAAGAGCAGCAAAGAACATCTCTTTCTTCCTAAGGGTTGTGAAATACGGGAGAAGGGGCATATTTAAAAGACATTCTAGATGTTCTATTTAATTAGATAATCTGCAGTCTGGAAACTCCCTTCCCTAAAATGTAGGTACACAGACTGCTGGATTTAATAGTCTAAAGTGAACCATACTCTTACCAAATGATTCTAAAATATTTTAAATGAAATTTGCTTCAGAAACACATGGCAATTTTTCCTAACCTTGGGAGTTATTTAGAAGAATGACCTAAATTTAACCTGTTTAACAAGCTAAGATTGTATCAGATTAAAATCTATTCTTAGGGCTTCCCTGGTGGCGCAGTGGTTGAGAGTCCGCCAATGCAGGGGACACGGGTTCGTGCCCCGGTCCGGGAAGATCCCACATGCTGCGGAGTGGCTGGGTCCGTGAGCCATGGCCGCTGAGCCTGCACGTCCGGAGCCTGTGCTCCGCAACGGGAGAGGCCACAGCAGTGAGAGGCCCCTGTATCGCAAAAAACAAACAAACAAACAAACAAACAAAAATCTATTCTTAAACATTTTCTAAACTGGAAGTTTTAAAAAGTGCACTAATTAATGTCTATACTAAGGTAAATTAAGAAACTAAAAACTAACATGATCAAATTAACAACATTAAAAAATGTCTCTAGAATTTGTTTCAGTAATTTCAAATTTACGCCAAAGGAAAGTAAATCTGACCCCCCAAATCACTTCAGTTAAAATCAGTTCCTATTTAGCAAAAAGAAAAAAGAAAAGAAAAAAAAATCAGTAGTCAGGTTTTATTGGGGCAGGAATATCCTCTAATGGCAAAATAAAGCAACTGTTTTATCACTGAGTCAGCTACATTCAGAACTGTAGTTTAAGGAGACTTGGTGTGCCACATACCAAACTCTTTGTACAGACATCAAGGTGATTCCTTCGATTTAAAAGCGTAACAGTGAAGAGGGTAATGTACAAAAGAGGCTGAAATGGTGACTAGAATAACAGTGATAGAAGTGACTGTCAGCTTCTGGTGGACACCCAAATCTACTCCTTTCCTTTCCACTCCCAGTCTTGCCTTCACTCCTCATGTCTTTTAAAATCTACTGCTATCCACAGTCCTATGAGACCCTAGATGCCATTTATATACTCTATCATACCTTCTGGAATTTTGCTTTATGATTTTCTTCAGAATGACCTTCACTTCACTTTACCATTGACTATATTAATAGCACAGCTTTCTTGCTCTGACCATTACTCTTCATCTTTTTGTACCTCTCACCAAGCTTTGCTTTACTTTCAGTACAATCTGCGGTTTCTTCCTGTCCTCTAAATAAATCATGCACCACCTACTTTGTCTTACTTTCTTACACAATTTGGACTGAAAACTGCCCATCATTTCAACTACACTTTTAAAACATTCTTAATTCCTCCCACCTCGATCTTCTGACTTGTTGAGGCCAAATTCTGGGTCACCTTAACCATTCGTTCATTTTCCAATTCTATACTCAAGCTCCCAATAAAAGCTATGATAGTTGGTTCAATTATAAATACTCTTCAAAATAAAAACAAACAACAACGACAAAAAAACAAAAAAAAAAAACCCTACCTCAGCTGTGACCACAAAACTTGGCAAGATTTTGTTTATTTCTAAACTCTGCCATGCTCCTTAGAGCTCCCAACTGTACCCTTAGGCTTCTCCACATTCAGTGGACTTTATCTTCCACACAACTGGGAGAAACCACTGGTATGGATACCCTCAACTGTCCCCTCAAGAGTTTTCTTCTAAATCTTTCTCTTTCTCTGATGTTTCAAAATTCTCCTTCCCAAGGCTAAATGATTCATGCGTGCTGTTGACTCCATTTCCCCAGCACCATACAACACCAATTACGCCCTCAGTCTACCTTTCCTTTGATTTCATCTCCTTTCTAATGCTTCAAAGGTGTTCTAACAAAGAATCTCTCCTATTCTAATTGTCACCATTTTGTCCACAAACTATCACCCTTTCTCTCTTTCCCTTCCCAACAAATCTTCATACTCACTTTTCTATCATTTCTCAATCTATTGCAATCTGGTGCTCATGCCAAAGAAGCTAATGTCTCAGATTACTAAGAACCACGTAATTGCCAATTCAATGGTTTCTCTCCTTAATCTTCATCCTACTTGATTCCTTAGGCAGCATTTTTTTGCTTTGTTTTGTTTTTAATTCTTGGCTGCGTTGGGTCTTCGTTGCTGCGCACAGGCCTTCTCTAGTTGTGGTGAGCAGGGGCTACTCTTTGTTGAGGTGCATGGGCTTCTCACCGTGGTGGCTTCCCGTTGCGGAGCACGGGCTCTAGGCATGGGGCTTCAGCAGTTGCAGTACATGGGCTCAGTAGTTGTGGCACACGGGCCCTAGAGCATGCGGGCTTCAGTAGTTGTGGTACGTGGGCTCAGTAGTTGTGGCTCATGGGCTCTAGAGCGCAGGCTCGGTAGTTGTGGTGCACGGGCTTAGTTGCTCCACGGCATGTGGGATCTTCCTGGACCAGGGCTCGAACCTGTGTCCCCCGCATTGGCAGGCAGATTCTTAACCACTGCGCCACCAGGGAAGTTCCCTTACGCAGCTTTAACACTGTTGACTCTCTCCTCTGCCTTCAACACTTTCTCCTGATTTGCTGCCTATTTCCATACTTAGGCTCCTTTATTGATTCCTCTTCCTCCATATCCCCTGCTTAAAGGAAGGCATTCATTAAAGTTCTATGTTCAACTATATTTTCTTCCTAATTCACACTCTTTCGGTTTCTCACACATGCCAGGCACTCTCTCACAGGACTTTCACAGTATGTGCTCTGTGCCCTCTCTATACTCCACCCTCCTCCTCTTTTCCCCTTTGTTGGGCTTCTATTCATCCTAAAGGACTGAGTCTTCCTTGACTCCTGAAGTCTGGCTTAGGTATCATTCTTATGTGTGCCCATAGGTCCCTGTATTTGTATGTTTCTTGCACTGGACTATAAACTCTATGAAGACAGATTTGGTCTGCTTTGTTTATTACTGTATCCCTAGCATCTAGCATAATGATGTTTAGAATGAATGAATGAATTAAAGACTTCATCCATTCTCAGAGACTTAACAATCAACTATATGTGGAAGAAACACAAATATATACAGCTTTAGACCTGATTTCCTTCCTGAACTGAAAACCTTTGCTTCTAGTTGCCTACTTATTATAGCCACATGGATAGCCTATGGACCTTCAAACTCAATGACTCAGTAATATAACACATTATCTTTTCCTTTTCCAGTTTTCATACGATTCACAGCACATTCTTTGACTCTTCCCCACTTTCCTCTCCTTCTTCCTCAAATGCAAGTCCTATGAATTTAATTCTCTACAATAAAACAAGGAAAAACTGACAAATATACAACTATGAGGAGGAAATAAGGGGCAGCAGTTCCATCCCAACAAAAACCATAATAAAACACAGTCTTCTGTCCAAGCTAGATCAGACCCTTTCCAAGCTACTGCCTACTTCCTGACCTCACACTCTTAGGGTGCTCTATAAAGCCACAGGGCTCCATGTACACTTTTTGCTGTTGTTTGACTATTTTGTTCCAGTTTTATTGAGATATAATTGACATATAGCACTGTAAAAGTTTAAGGTGTACAGCATAATTATTTGACTTACATACATCATGAAATAATTACAATAAGTTAACATCCATCATCTCATATAGAAGCAAAAAGAAAAGACAAAGAATTTTTTCCCTGTGATGAGAACTATTAGGATCTACTCTCAACTTCCATATATATCATATAGCAATGCTAACTATAGTCATCATGTTGTACATTACATCCCTTGTACTTATTTATCTCATAACTGGAAGTTTGTACCTTTTGACCACCTTCATCCAGTTTTCCCTCCCCACACTCTGCCCACCTCTGGTGACCACAAATCTGATCTCTCTTTCTCTGAGTCTGTTTTTTTCCACAAATGATTTAACTGCATATCCCACAACCCCAAGGAGCTACAATTAGGGTAGCCATATGACTTCATTCTGGTTTAAGCCTACTATCCTGGCATAATTATTAATATTTCCCCTTTTATTTTCAAAAGAATCCTGATTTAGATGATAAATTACATGGTCTCTCTATAATTAACTGCCACCAGTTAGATAAAATGAAAGTTTCTCTAAAACAAGACTCCTGGAGGTGCTCAACACATATTTAAAGCTAAAAATAAAGGAAAGAAAGGCAGAGGAAACTCCTTTCTAAGGAACACACATTTGTCTAATTTGAAATCATATGAATTGAATAGCTGATATCAAAAGCCAAAAATCCCAAAGCAGGAATATTTTATTTAGAACTTGGATTGAAGTTTCACAGACTTCCCTGTTAAGAAAAGACAACCCTCGGGCTTCCCTGGTGGCGCAGTGGTTGAGAGTCTGCCTGCCGATGCAGGGGACACGGGTTCGTGCCCCGGTCTGGGAGGATCCCACGTGCCGCATAGCGGCTGGGCCCGTGAGCCATGGCCGTTGAGCCTGCGCGTCCGGAGTCTGTGCTCCGCAATGGGAGAGGCCACAGCAGTGAGAGCCCCGCGTACCGCAAAAAAAAAAAAAAAAAAAAAGAAAAGACAACCCTCAGAATGTGAGAAAATACTTGCAAATGACGCAACTGACAAGGGATTAATCTCCAAAATTTACAGCAGCTCATGCAGCTCAATAACAAAAAAACAAACAACCCAATCCAAAAATGGGCAGAAGACCTAAATAGACATTTCTCCAAAGAAGATATACAGAATGCCAACAAACACATGAAAGAATGCTCAACATCATTAATCATTAGAGAAATGCAAATCAAAACTACAATGAGATATCATCTCATACCGGTCAGAATGGCCATCATTAAAAAATCTAGAAACAATAAATACTGGAGAGGGTGTGGAGAAAAGGGAACACTCTTGCACTGTTGGTGGGAATGTAAATTGATACAGCCACTATGGAGAACAGTATGGAGGTTCCTTAAAAAACTACAAATAGAACTACCATACGACCCAGCAATCCCACTACTGGGCATATCCCTTGAGAAAACCATAATTCAAATAGAGTCATGTACCAAAATGTTCATTGCAGCTCTATTTACAATAGCCAGGAGATGGAAGCAACCTAAGTGTCCATCATCAGATGAATGGATAAAGAAGATGTGGCACATATATACAATGGAATATTACTCAGCCATAAAAAGAAATGAAATTGAGTTATTTGTAGTGAGGTGGATGGACCTAGAGTCTGTCATACATAGTGAAGTAAGTCAGAAAGAGAAAAACAAATACCGTATGCTAACACATATATATGGAATCTAAGACAAAAAAAAAGGTCATGAAGAACCTAGGGGTAAGACAGGAATAAAGACACAGACCTACTAGAGAATTGACTTGAGGATATGAGGATATGGGACAAAGTGAGAGAGTGGCATGGACATATATACACTACCAAACGTAAAACAGACAGCTAGTGGGAAGCAGCCGCATAGCACAGGGAGATCATCTCGGTGCTTTGTGACCACCTAGAGGGGTGGGATAGGGAGGGTGGGAGGGAGGGAGACGCAAGAGGGAAGAGATATGGGAACATATGTATATGTATAACTGATTCACTTTGTTATAAAGCAGAAACTAACACACCATTGTAAAGCAATTATACTCCAATAAAGATGTTAAAAAAAATAAATGCTCTAAATCAAAATCTTAAAAGAAATTTTAAAATATTTCCTCTCTCTGATTGTACCTAAATGTAGGTACCTACCTAAATGTAGGTATATTTGTTCGCCCTCCCACTTTTTTTTTTCTTGCTTTCTTGCAGCTTGTTCGTTATCACCTAAGTAACTTCTCTTTGTTCAAGTATCAACCCCCGCTATGATAACTAGCATAATCCTTAAGAGTAATATACTCCCCTCGCCTTCTTGACTCTTTACCAGTTTTATTATAAAATTACAGAACTGGAAGCATTAGAAAGGATCTTGAAAGCCCACATTGTGTGTGTTTATTGGCTTCCTTTGAGGCTTGGTCTCTGGTCTCTCCCTCTTCCTCACCTCCCTAGGAGGGTGGGGACAAAAGTGGTTACAGGGGTAAGGAGAAGAAAACTGATTTATCCATCCTTAATTAGGCCACACAGTAAAATTATAGTACATTCAACTTAATTTTGCCATTACATCTGAGAATGTCTTTCTAATATGTGTTTCTAATAATCCAGAGATAATCTTTAAGTGGATAACTGACCAACTGACTATATAATAACAAACATAAGGGATGTAATCATATATATGAAACAAAATTAAAAAGCTAAACAACACATTTAAGGTCTATATAAAGATGGTGAAAATCATCTGTAAGTTGATATTAATTGACTTTATAATGAAATATAAAGATTATGCTTTGTTATAGCTAAGTAATATAGTCTAATCACAGGTTAGAAACATCGTTTAAGTATCCTGCATCATTTGCTTTCTTATTGGCCGCCCAGTTCTTCCTTTTCAGCCACTGACTAAATAACAATGTAGCTAATGTTGGAGGGGACAATGCTCCCTTCATATCTTAGTCAGCTACTCAGATTCACATTAAAGTGGAGATTAACTCACAAACAGCTGTGGCCGACATGATTCCAGTTTAAACATTAACCTATGATTCTTTAACAACCCAGCAGGGAAGTTTCTGAGAATGGATACAAGCCTGTCTGTGATCAGACTGCCTGGCACTGCACTCAGCATGGCTCTCTCTAAACCCCATCTCTCCTGGAGACACTCAAAGGTTATGTAAGCAGGAAATGCACAATGGGCGGCTTGCCCGGCCCTGCTCTATACCTGTGCCTGTGACTCACTTTTCCTGGCATCTGTATCAGATATGCAAAAAAAAGCCATGCCTCCCCCTGAAACATCTCTTACAGTCTTGAAATGCTGGGAGTTAATTCTCTTGTTTAGCTAAACTCTCAAGGCTATGAAGAAAAAAAGGTGTAGGATAGATACCTTGGAGACAGGAGGAAGAATGGAACTGGAAAGTGGAATGGAGAAACAAACTGGGAGAAATGAAGACAGAGAGAGAGAGATTTTGATACACATTTGCCTTCTAAAGGATAGTAAGATGACTAACAATATTTAATTTAAATTATTTTTAATACACATGACCTTGTTGGAATTATAGGAAAAAATACAAAAATGTTTCTGCTTGCCTTTCAAGGAAATCTCAGATGCTTCATTACTTAGAGCTAATATCCTGCACGCAACAACTGTATTGCACTACATAGGAGACGGCTCAAATTAAAATATGATATTTCCCATTGCAATTTATATTTTTTCCAATGCTAAAATATTTTCCATGCAAGGTTTCAGCATTGCCACTTAATAGCTTTCAGAATCATTTTGAAAGTGTATGTGATGAGCATATTCTTGGATGAAAGTGGATCCCAATCTCCTTTCAAATATATCATAATGCATTCCAGGCTTGGCTTTCCGACATTATATTGATTTTCATAGACCCTGAAATGTATTGATGTTTTCTTTACTGCATCATAAAGTCTAGATGAACATACCTGAGGAAGGAGAATTTGGGGTTTAGAGTTTATTCTTGTTTTTAACAGTGTAAAAAGCAAAAAAATAATGAAATAGCCTCCAACACTTTCTGTGCTATTTGGGTTTCTCTTTGTACCAAAGACTAAACGATGCCAGCTATGGGGTTAGATTCCAATTATCACACTGTAGAAGCACCCAGCGAAGTACTTTCGCTGTGCCAAAGGTGAGCACAGTCTTTGCGAAAGCATCTTTTCCATAAGTAGGGGCCATTGGCTGAGCTGCAGCTTGATACTCATCTGTGTTCCAACGAAAATAAGAACAATTTCTGGGGAGCCTTAAAAGGCAAAGTCAAGAATAACACCAAATGCTGTAGCACATGTGTTGATCTGCTATGTTACATTTCAGCTGTTAGTTATGTTAATGGAACGGTTTCACATAATTTGTCTTGATGCATTTATTTTAATGATCATGTATATGTATCTTTCTATGACTGCCTGGTAACACTGATTGCATGATGTTCTGCTGTCACCTCCAGGCCAACTGCCGAACTGTATGATGTAAAATGAGTCCCTCGGTATACTAGGTACAAGATGTGTAAAAACCTATATGCTGTGAGATCTTAATACCGGCTTACAGGACAACTAGCAGAGCATATCACCAGGTTAATAAAACTGGGGACATTTAAAAAGAAGATTTTCAAAATAATTTATTAAAGTATTCCAGAGATTAGGAGAAAACATTCGTGCTTCAGCATTTGGCGTTTTTAGCAAATCCTTTTTTCTTAGACGCATTACTCCACTGCAATAGTAAAAGAAGTAACTCTAATCATGTAAGGCTACACAAAGATATGTATGTATCTTTCACCATCTTCTAGTAACTGTCCAACATGCCCACCAAGAGAGTAGAGGAAATATAAAGCTGTCTGCTGTTGCTATTTCCTTCTACTTATTGGGAGGTAGCATTAGGATCCTGCCAGATGGACTGACAGGGTAGTATCAACAAAGACCTCACTGGCCCCTGAGAAGAAGAAATATCCCATAAAACCCATGACACTATTTCATACACTGGAAAGATAAAAGACGAAAACAACTTTGGCTACTGAAATATACAAAGATTTTTCTTAAACTTTTATTTTCAGTTTATACTAAACAAACTGTGCAGGCTGTGGAGATTCTGGAGCAAAGATACTACGCTTTCTTTGCTAGGTACAAGCGAGGAGTTCATTGGCAGTCTCTAAAGGGTAGAGGAAAAATGTGAAGGTGGAGGGTCAGGGTCTCCAGCGATAACATTAGAGGAATATACGACTGAGAGGATCAGAGTGGTCCTTTGCCCTTGTCATTATCTCTTCCTCCATTGTAAACTGAAGCCAGCTTACAAGAGCTAATTCACGAATTTTCAGGAACTTGGTGAGTAGGTTGTTAAATTCAGTCACTATCAAAAATTATATAAACTTACAATTAAGCAAATTATATTAAAAACAAAGATGATGAATACTCAAAACCGATTACTTCCTGATTTTACTGTTTTACGACTGTCCATGCTCTTGAGGTTATTTACCTCTATTCTATCTGTCTGGTGGAAAATACTGTATAATGGTGGGCTGCTGCACCTCTCCTCCCAACTCTGTGCTCAGTAACACCATGTTGGCAGCTTGTAATCATCCACGGTGAGAGTATTTACACGCAGAGATCAGCAAAAGCTACAAATCAGGGCTGCTTATCCACCGCCCAGAGAGGTGGTTATTAAACATTTATCATCATACCACTGAGTATAAGGCAAAGATAATTCTCTTTTCCTATCATGATTACCAAAGAAAGAGAAATAAAGTAGGAAAAAAGCAAATGACACCAACTAATTCAAATACTCACTGGAGGCAAAGCCACATACCAGAATAAACTAATTCGGGCCAGATTATGCCAGTTTATAACACAGTTTACTTGAATACTGTATAACTGGCATCCATTTTTAAAAATACGGCTACAGTAAAGTTCTTTCTTTCTTTATTTATTTTTGGCTGTATTGGGTCTTCATTTCTGTGCGAGGGCATTCTCTAGCTGTGGCAAGCTCTTCATCACGGTGCGCGGGCTTCTCACTATCGCGGCCTCTCTTGCTGAGGAGCACAGGCTCCAGACGCGCAGGCTCAGTAGTTGTGGCTCACGGGCCTAGTTGCTCCGCGGCATGTGGGATCTTCCCAGACCAGGGCTCGAACCCGTGTCCCCTGCATTAGCAGGCAGATTCTCAACCACTGAGCCCCCAAGGAAGCCCAAGTTCTTTTTAATAGTTAAATTAAAGTCAAACTACAGGAGCAGGGCAAGTAAGTTTTTCTTTAACATTGTTTGTTTACACCCTGAATCGTCTTTATTTGGAAAAGGGCAAAGTTAAACTTCAAATGTTAAATTTAACTTCAGTCGGATTAGGAAACCAGAAGAGTTAAGAGTTTAGTTGGGAAAAGCTTGTTAACTTGTCCTCATGAGAAAGTATAAGGAGAAGCTATGAAGGAGAAACATTAAAGCATCATGAGAAATAAAACTAACTGGTACTAATGGATCTTGATGCAGTGTCTGGACCACAAAGAGACCAAAATCACTTCACAGATAATCTTGAACACAACAGAACAGATGTCCACTATGCTGTAACAACAACAAAAAACATATTACTGTACTTGAAGGCAAATAGCAAGTCACATGGGATCTTCTCAACTGAGCTCAATAATTCCATCCTTGGAGTTCATATAAAAAAATGAAATGAAACTGTGCTCCAAAAAGCTAAGGCAAAGAGTTCCTAGAGGAGTTTACAAAAGGAATGTAAATGTCCTGATATGGGACACTTTCAGAAATCACAAAATATTTACTTCAGCAAAAAGAGAAGTCTGTTTTCATAACTTCACAGCTCTAGCAGACACAGAACAACATTATCTGAGTTCATATGAGGAAGAAGAAAAATAATGAGCAAGTTCAAGCAATCCAATGTTTTTTTTTTTTCTGCAAAAGGAGGAAAAAATGATGATTTATAACGACCTCTCACACCCCACAAGGAACTCAAAAACATTATTGAGGAGCTATGCCGAGAGGGAATAAATTACAGATGGAGCTTTCCACAAATGGATTTTCATGTGAAGGACCTTGGGGTTTTTAGGAATTAGGAATCTTAAAGATGGGATCTAGAGATTGAAACATCCTGATACTGAGAGGCAAACTACTGCAGAGATCAACACAAGATGGAGTTGCACAAAAAAGATAATGTGATGACAATCAAATAGAGAATTTCTGGCAATTACTCAGACTCTACTAAGCAGAATTCAGTGCAAAAGAGAACGTAAGAAAATGGCAATAGGATAAAAGAGTAAAACAAACTTGAATCATTTTGGACAGAATGAAAAATCAAAAGGGAAAACAACATGTTAAATAAAGCCAAAAACAAACCACAAACTCAAGGGACGAAACAGACTAGGCTTGACTGACTCAGGCCATTGCTTAAGGTATTTTAAGCAAAATCGACTCAGTATATGATGGAATAAAATTCAAAAACAAAAAGAGTTATTATTAAGCAGTTTAGGCAACCTAAGCAACAAACAAGGATTTTATTTTTATAATTTTTGGATTCAACTTAAAAAACATTTTAACAGACAAAAGCAAAATAGATATTTAAACTAATGGAATTATTTAACCTCTAATAAAAATAATTCCTTGAAAATCAGTGAACAAAGAATAATTCAGAAAGGAAACCATGACTCTATTAACATTTTGGACCTAAAAAACCTGCCTCACAGAGAAGCTAACCCAGGCCAACAAAGCACAAGAAACTGATACTAAAACCAGGGTGCTGAGGAATTACTCTACAATGAGAAAATCAACCACCAAACAGATGGGATATTTACGTTCACCAGCATGGCACCTTGGAAAGCAAGCTCAAATGTAGCAGGTTGCTTGGAGTCAAAATAAGGGAAGTTAACTATGACCCTATGAATGTTCTTTCCTTCCAGATCTATCAGGCTGACCAGCTGCTCACAGGAGCAGCTGGCTGAGGACAGCGCTTCAAGGGCATGGTCAAGGACTGCCTCTGTAACACCTCTCTTTCTGGATGCTGCTGCTGATCAATGCCTCTTCTTGCCCGGAACACTCTTTTTTTTTAGATGTACTGGCATGTTCATTAGAAGTCTTGAGGCCTGTGAAGCCATTCTGTCTCTAGACAACTGCTCATATCCATTCTGAATTATTACACACTGATTTCATAGTTTAAGTTTCAGAAAGCAACCTTATTTTTAAGTTCCTTGAGTGAGGTGGGAGGAGACAGGGAGATTTCACTGTTGCTCTAGGGAAGCTTGTTAAGGGCTCCTTACTAAGAGAAATCTTGGACTATAAACACAGTATGTCTGGAAAGACAGAATATTGATCATTGTTGAAGCTGGGTGACGGTATATGGGAGCTCACGAAGCTTTTTTTTTTTTTTTTTTTTGCAGTACGCGGGCCTCTCACTGTTGTGATCTCTCCCATTGCGGCGCACAGGCTCCAGACGCGCAGGCTCAGCAGCCATGGCTCACGGGCCCAGCCGCTCCACGGCATGTGGGATCTTCCCGGACCGGGGCACGAACCCATATCCCCTGCATCGGCAGGCGGACTCTCAAACACTGTGCCACCAGGGAAGCCCCATGAAGCTATTTTATTTAAAAATTTTTTAACAATTAAAAGCACCCGGCTGGCAGTCATTTATAAATAATCAATTATTATCTATAATTAGGCTTATAGTATGTTGCTAAGAATATAAGCATGCCAATGAGTTCATTCAAAAAATATTACAGCATCTTTTATATGCCAGCTCCAGTTCTGAATATATGAGGTAAACAAAGCAGACTGTCTTCTTGGAACTTATAGTCCAGTGGGGGAAACTATTAAGGGTGAAATTCGATATTCAACATTCATAAAGATATTTTAAGATACCAAAGTGAAAAATTAAACAAGGTGATAAACAGATACTCCTTTTTTTCTAGAGACAATTAATCAGAAAGCAATGACTTAGAAGTTAAGAGTACAGAGTCTGCAGTCAGAATACTTGGTTCTAATTCCAAGCTCACTAATTGCTAAATGGAAAGTATTGCCTTAGGTAATTACTCAACTCTAAATCTCAGTTTCCTAATCTGTAAAATGGAGAGAACACCAATATCTACCTCTTAGAATTGTCAAGAACTAAATAAAATTATCCATGTAAAGTGATTTCCATAGAACCTGACAGATAGTAAACATTAAATAAATGTCAGGTATAATGATAATTATGGTTTAGAGAAGTTCAGGTGTTGATTTTTCTGGAAACAAAAGGATTAAAAAAGGATCTCGTTTGGTCCATAATCCTATAATATTCAAAATCTTAGGACTGAACATGGGTAGCTCGTATGAACATCAGGAACAGGGGAAACGAATGAATAACTGTAAGCCAGACAGCTGGCTGCTACATGTGTTCTTCCTGAGTCCAATTCACCAGCAAGTGCCACAAAATGGGATGCAGGACAAGAACCCTGTAGATTCCGTGCTCAGTGATTCATAGTGCTCAACAGTCCAAGCCCGAGTGGTACTTGAGACACCATCTCTCTGGTAACAAAAACAAATAATGTAACAAAGCCTGAATAATAACAGGCCTGATACTCAGAAACAACCTAATTATGAAGATTCTGAAATTTACCATTAAGCTATAAAGAGGTACATGATTTTCCACATTTAATCATCACCCCAACCTGACCCCTCACCCATGCCCATTCATCTTTTAAGAAACACAGCTTGATTCTTAATACTACTGCTGTATGAAGAAATAATGATCTCTGTTAGTGCACCTGAAAATACACCATCAGCCTAGAGAAGGAACATTTAGCTCATACCACTTTAATGAAAATGTCAGGACCACCCTGAAGTATTTAAGTCCTGTAAATGCCAAGTAAAGAGAGGAGCTAAACAATTAAGGTAATGGATGACAGCAAGCAAAGAAAAAACTAAGCTGATTATCAAAAAAATCTTCAACACTGCCCCTCTTATGCCATAAAATTTTTTCAAAGGAATTTGTGGTTAACACCCAAGGTTTTGGTAACCTAAAATTAGCTCAGACTTCATTGGAAAACATTGTCAGTACAATGCAAATTTCATAGAGAAAGAGCTACATGGTCTCTTCTTTCTCAATCTTTCTAGCACTCTCTGGAAAAGTAGGCAAAAAAAAGAGAGCATATTCTTGAACTTTGATAGTATTTGGGTGGTAGCACCTGTATGTGTTTTGTTCCTCAAAGTGCCCCCAGCATGGATCAGAGCCTCATGTATACTAGATGCTTATGATAAATATTTGTGGAAATATCTGCAACATTTTTAGGCAAGGGAAAATGTGCTTGTAACTGCTGGTCTAAGTGCTACCCAGTTTATGTTTCTTTCCTGTTTCTACAGTAATAGAAAATGGAGCAGGAGCAAAGGGGCCAAGTACATGGACATTACTGTAGAACCCTGAGGTAGGGCACAACCTGGAATGAACTTCATTTGGATCCACACTGTGCCTAAGATCACCTAATGGAAAATTTAAACGATTTGGGGCCAGAGACGTTGAGAAGGACAGCAATAAAACATTGTTGAATGAAAACATTAATGAATTCTGCATTATTATTATACCACAACTTACAGCTTCCTAAAAACACCAAGAGATGGTATAGGCCTGATGACATTAATTGACTTAGTTTTTTAGTTTCCTTTCTCTCTTGTGAAGTTGTGTAAATGTAAGAGTAAATCCGATCAAGCCACAGTAAATTTAAGAAAACTGAAATCATATCAAGCATCTTTTCCAAACATAACTCTAAGAGATTAGAAGTAAATTACAGGAAAAAAACATAAAAAACACAAAAACATGGAGCCTAAACAATACGTTACTAAATAACCAAGAGATCACTGAAGAAATCAAAGAGGAAATCAAGAAATACCTAGAGACAAATGACAGTGAAAACATGATGATCCAAAACCTATGGGATGCAGCAAAAGCAGATCTAAGAGGGAAGTTTATAGCAATACAATCCTACCTCAACAAACAAGAAAAATTTCGGGGCTTCCCTGGTGGCGCAGTGGTTGAGAGTCTGCCTGCCGATGCAGGGGACACGGGTTCCTGCCCTAGTCCGGGAAGATCCCACATGCCGCGGAGCGGCTGGGCCCGTGAGCCATGGCCGCTGAGCCTGCACGTCCAGAGCCTGTGCTCCGCAACGGGAGAGGCCACAACAGTGAGAGGCCTGCATACCACAAAAAAAAAAAAAAAAAAGAAAAACCTCAAATAATCAGTCTAACCTTACACCTAAAAGAACTAGAGAAAGAACAAACAAAACCCAAAGTCAGTAGAAGGAAAGAAATCACAAAGATCAGAGCAGAAATAAATGAAATAGAAACAAAGAAAACAATAGCAAAGATCAATAAAACTAAAAGCTGGTTCTTTGAGGAGATAAATAAAATTGATAAACCTTTAGCCAGACTCATCAAGAAAAAGGAGAGAGGACTCAAATCAATAAAATTAGAAATGAAAAAGGAGAAGTTACAACGGACACTGCAGAAATACAAAGCATCCAAAGAGACTATTATAAGCAACACTATGCCAATAAAATGGACAACCTGGGGCTTCCTTGGTGGCGCAGTGCTTGAGAGTCCACCTGCCGATGCAGGGGACACAGGTTCGTGCCCCGGTCTGGGAAGATCCCACATGCCACGGAGCGGCTGGGCCTGTGAGCCATGGCCGCTGAGCCTGCACATCCAGAGCCTGTGCTCCGCAACAGGAGAGGCCACAACAGTGAGAGGCCCACGTACCGCAAAAAAAAAAAAAGGACAAACTGCAAGAAATGGACAGATTCTTAGAAAAGTATAACCTTCCAAGACTGAACCAGGAAGAAATACAAAACATGAACAGACCAATCACAAGTAATGAAATTGAAACTGTGATTAAAAATCTTCCAAGAAACAAAAGTCCAGGACCAGATGGATTCACAGGTGAATTCTATCAAACATTTAGAGAAGAGCTAACACCCATCCTTCTCAAAGTCTTCCAAAAAACTTCAGAGGAAGGAACACTCCCAAACTCATTCTATGAGGCCACCATAAACCTGATACCAAAACCAGACAAAGTTAATACCAAGAAAGAAAATTACAGACCAATATCACGGATGAATATAGATGCAAAAATCCTCAACAAAATACTAGCAAACAGCGCTTCCCTGGTGGCGCAGTGGTTGAGAATCTGCCTGCCAATGCAGGGGAGACGGGTTTGAGCCCTGGTCTGGGAAGATCCCACATGCCGTGGAGCAACTGGGCCTGTGAGCCACAATTACTGAGACTGCGCGTCTGGAGCCTGTGCTCCGCAACAAGAGAGGCCGCGATAGTGAGAGGCCCGCACAACGCGATGAAAAGTGGCCACCGCTTGCCACAACTAGAGAAAGCCCTCACACAGAAACGAAGACCCAACACAGCCATTAATAAATAAATAAAAAAATTTAAAAATTCACGACATATGTTAATATTAAAAAAAAATACTAGCAAACAGAATCCAACAACACATTAAAAGGATCATACACCATGATCAAGTGGGTTTTATCCCAGGGATTCAAGGATTCTTCAATATACACAAAGCAATCATATTAACAAACTGAAGAATAAAAACCATATGATCATCTCAATAGAAGCAGAAAAAGCTTTTGACAAAATTCAACACCCATTTATGATAAAAACTCTCCAGAAAGTGGGAATAGAGGGAACCTACCTCAACATAATAAAGGCCATATACAACAAACCCACAGCAAACACCATTCTCAAAGGTGAAAAACTGAAAACATTTCCTCTAAGATCAGGAACAAGACAAGGATGTGGAAGTCCTAGCCACAGCAATCCGAGAGGAAAAAGAAATAAAAGGAATGCAAATTGGAGAAGAAGAAGTAAAACTGTCACTGTTTGCAGATGACATGATACGATACATAGAGAATCCTAAATATGCCACCAGAAAACTACTAGAGCTAATCGATGAATATGGTAAAGTTGCAGGATACAAAATTAATGCACAGAAATCTCTTGCATTCCTATATACTAAGAATGAAAGATCAGAAAGAGAAATTAAGGAAACAATCCCATTCACCATTGCAACAAAAAGAATAAAATACCTAGGAATAAGCCTAACTACGGAGGTAAAAGACTCACAAGACTACAAGACACTGGAGAAAGAAATCAAAGATGACACAAACAGATGGAGAGATATACCATGTTCTTGGATTGGAAGAATCAATATTGTGAAAATGACTATACTACCCAAAGCAATCTACAGAGTCAATGCAATTCGTATAAAATTATCAATGGCATGTTTTATAGAACTAGAACAAAAAAGACCCTGAAGAGCCAAAGCAATCTTGAGGGAGAAAAATGGAGCTGGAGGTCTCAGACTCCCTGACTTCAGACTATACTACAAAGCTATAGTAATCAAGACAATATGGTACTGGCACGAAAACAGAAACATAAATCAATGGAACAGGATAGAAAGCCCAGAGATAAACTCACACACCTATGGTCAACTAATCTATGACAAAGGAGGCAAGAATATACAAGGGAGAAAAGACAGTCTCTTCAATAAACGGTCCTGGGAAAACTGGACAGCTACATGTAAAAGAATGAAACTAGAACACTCCCTAACACCATACACAGAAATAAACTCAAAGTGGATTAAAGACCTAAATGTAAGACTGGACACTATAAAACTCTTAGAGGAAAACGTTGGAAGAACACTCTTTGACATAAATCACAGCAAGATATTTTTTGATCCACCTCCCAGAGTAATGGAAATAAAACCAAAAATAAACCAATGGGACCTAATGAAACTTCAAAGCTTTTGCACAGCAAAGGAAACTCTAAACAAGACAAAAAGACAACCCTCAGAACAGGAGAAAATATTTCCAAACGAATCAACAGACAAAGGATTAATGCCCAATATATATAAACAGCTCAGGCAGCTCAATATTAAAAAAAAACAAACAACACAGTCAAAAAATGGGCAAAAGACCTAAACGGTCATCTCTCCAAAGAAGACATACAGATGACCATGAGGCACATGAAAAGCTGCTCAACATCCATAATTATTAGAGAAATGCAAATGAAAACTACAATGAGGTATCACCTCACACCAGTTAGAATGGGCATCATTAGAAAATCTACAAACAACAAATGCCGGAGAGGCTGTGGAGAAAAGGGACCCCTCTTGCACTGTTGGTGGGAATGTAAATTGATACTGCCACTATGGAGAATAGTATGGAGGTTCCTTAAAAAACTAAAAATAGAATTACCATATGACCCAGCAATCCCACTACTGGACATATACCCAGAGAAAGTCATAACTCAAAAAGACGCATGTACTACAGTGTTCATTGCAGCACTATTTATAATAGCCAGGTCATGGAAGCAACCTAAATACCCATCGAAAGACGAATGGATAAAGAAGATGTGGTATATATATACAAGGGAACATCACTAAGCCATAAAAAGGAATGAAATTGGGTCATTTGTAGAGACATGGATGGACACAGAGACTGTCATACAGAGTGAAGTAAATCTGAAAGAGAAAAACAAATATTGTATATTAACACATATATGTGGAATCTAGAAAAATGGTTCAGATGAACCGGTTTGCAAGGCAGAAATAGAGACACAGATGTAGAGAACAAACGTATGGACACCAAGGGGGGGAAGCGGGGTGGGGGGGGTCGTTGGTAGTGGGATGAACTGGGAGATTGGGATTGATGTATATACATTAATATGTATAAAATAGATAAGTAATAAGAACTTGCTGTATAAATAAAATAAAATAAAATTCCAAAAAAATAGAGTAAACCCTTAGAGATCCTGGGTGAATAGGGGTAATCACTTAGACTGACTTATTTGCCATGGGACCCATCAACTGATTTCTTTGTAGGGATATAGAGGCACAACCGTTGCTCACTAGAGCATTAGGCCAGAATATTTATGAGCTGTCAAATTACTGGGTGGAGATGTCAGGAATGGGACTTCCAAATGTCAAGATTTCATCTAGCTAAGATTAAAGATCTATATCTCGAATGTAAAAGATTTGAGATTTAGTCTAAAGTTGTTGAGAGGAGTAAAACAGGACAGTATAATATTGTTGTTTGAAGAGTTGTCACCCAAAAGACAGATTTATTTTGTATTGCTTCACAGAGCAGGAATAAGACTAAAGGATTAAAGTGTTCGGCTCAAAAAATGGAAAAAAAAAAGAAGGAAATAGTTCTCTCCCTTCTACAGGTATTTGAAAAGATGTTGATTTAAAAAAAAAAAAACGATAACCAACTTTTATCTGCCAGTAAAGGCAGGACTTATTTAATTTCCAGTTAAGATGCTATTATCTGGTTTTATTTTAAATGTGACTGAAGTACCTCCATAATTCTCTCTCTCCCCCACTACAGAGTGAGCTCTTTAAGCCAAGAACTTTGTCCTAATTATCTTTGCATTCACAGGACATTACTTGGCACATACCAGGCTCTTTGTGAATGTTAACTAAGAAGTGAGTAGCAGAATATTATAAAATATAGCTTAAAAGTTTGTAATTATATGAAGCACATTTTGATTTAAGTGGTATTTTTAATCTCAGAATAAGTTATAGTATTGGTTAAATGAATAGCTGTTGGTTTAGGAGCTGCTGTTCTTCTACCTTGTTTTCTTCAAATTCCTATCTTCGTTCTCCATTAACCAGGCAATTGATAGAACCTTAAGTATTGACTCTAATGATAATAATACCTACTTATTTCATAGAGTGCCCTACATTAAACTACAAAATATTTCCATCTACATTATCTTATACAGACCTTACAAAGTCCTCTGCGGTAGACGTGATGAACTTTTATACGTAGAGCAGAGAAGGCAAAGTACAGCACTGAAGTAGGTTTTGTACCTCAAGTTTGAGCTTAAGTTTGTTCCCAGCTATGAAACCTTGGCAAAGTTAACATTTCAGAGATCTAGATTCTTTTTTTTTTTTCGGTACACGGGCCTCTCACTGTTGCGGTCTCTCCTGTTGCGGAGCACAGGCTCCAGACGCACAGGCTCAGAGGCCATGGCTCACGGGCCTAGCCGCTCCGCGGCATGTGGGATCTTCCCAGATCGGGGCACGAACCCGTGTCCCCTGCATCGGCAGGCAGACTCCCAACCACTGCGCCACCAGGGAAGGCCTAGATTCTTTTTTATCTATAAAAAATAGGATAAAAATACCTCCCATTCTTACTATGGGTATTAAATTAGAAAATATGTGACTGCTTCTTGCAGAGACTCCCTTTTTTGGTACGTTGGCAGGCTAGATTACTTGAATCTTTTTCTCTATAAACTGCCTAGAAGTACTGGATAAAGGATAACTAATATCCTTTTAAATGCATAGCTGCGGTAGTAAGGAAAATTACCATGGGTCAAAATTAAGGAGTGTACTGAAAACCAGGGTGCTAAGCACGAGCTGATGATGAGACTACCATGGGGTGAATCAAGGATGTGGGTTGTAAGAGCCACAGGGTACAGGAGATAGGGCCTTGGACCCTCACAAAGTGAAAATGTAACACTGAGACCCATATGTACACCATGGTCCTTGAAGGGGTACACACAAAGTGAAACATAGAGTGGGAAAAAAATGTACATATATACAACTACCAAACCTAGGAAACAAAAAGGAAGCTTGCTTGTCTTGGCTTATACTCTACGTAAAAGAAAAATATCTCCTGAGGATGCACTATCATGAGTTTACCATCATGTGGGTGTGGTTTTCAAGATTACACTTGGCAAATGAGGAAACCCCAAGATGACAAATTAGCAATAAAAATGTGCCTAGCAGAAGCACCACAGATAAAAACTTTACTATAAGAGCTCATCATTCAACATTACAAAACACACAAGGAAAGAATCCACCATGTCAGCAGAAATAATAAATAGCAGAATTAGTTCTCCCAAGAACTACAAATCATGGAATTATTGGATATTGTAGCAGCCAGACTCTAGGGTGGCACCCATGAACAGTGTCTCCTAGTGTTCATTCCCTTTCATAACCTTCTCCCCCTAAGTGTGGGCATTAACGTATGGCTTGCTTCTAACCAACAGAATACAGCAACAATGATGAGATTTATGTGATTACGTGGACATGATTATGTTACATAAGATGGTAATGTCAGTCTTACTAAGAAACTCCCTCCCTTGCTGGTTTTGGAGAAGCAAGCTGCCATGTTGTGAGCTACCATATGGAGAGGACCACATGGCACAGAGCTGAAGTGGCTGCTAGCTGACAGCTAACAAAAAATGAGTTCTTATTTTGGTGGTCTGCAAGGAACTGAATGCTGCTAACAACCATGTGAGCACTGAAGAAGACTGTTCCCCAGGTGAGCCCCAGATGAGAAACCAGCCCTGGTCAATATCCTGATTTACAGCCTTGTGGAGGACCCAGCAAAGCTGTGCCCAGACTCCTTATCCGTATAAACTGTGAGGTAATAAAGGTGTGTTGTTTAAGCCACAAAGTTATGATAATACGCTTATGTAGGAATAGATACCTAACACAGCTACAGACTATAAAATATGTTTAAAATGCTTAGAGACATAAAAGGAGAACTAAAAACATGAAGAAAAATAAGACAAAAAGATAAATCACCAGGAAGATTTAAAGAACACAAGTAGAATGTCTAATAATAATAAAAAGTAATTCCTTAAATGATTTAACTCAATAGATGGGTTAAACAGCAGATTGAAATCTGCTGAAGAAATAAAATATGAACTGGAAAACAGATCAAAGAAAATTGATCTTGTTCAGTTTTAAAACATATAACACAGATATTATAAGATGGAGAAACTTGAGAGATTAAGAGAGATATGGGATAGACTGAAAAGCACGAACATTGACCAGAGAATCCAGAAAAGAGAAGTAGAAAGACTGAAAGAAATAATGGCTGAGAATTTTCCAGAATTGATGAAAGACATGACTCCTCAGATTCTAGAAGCAACTTAGACCCAAGAAAGATAACTGTAGTAATAAACACATCGAGGTGACATACAGAACCCCAAAGTCAAAGGGAAGATTATAAAAGGAATGAGAAAAAACATCCTCCCTCAAGGGAGCAAAAGCAGACTCTTCAACAATAGCAATAGAAACCAGAAGACAGTAGAATAATATCTGCAAAGTGCTGAGAGAAAATTGTCCACCTAGAATTCTATATTCAGCTGAATGATCAATGAGAGAAGAAAATACACATTTTCAGACAAAAAAAATCTGATTTTTCCCACTGGTAAATCCTAATGAAAAACCTATTAAAAGCTATTCTTCAGGGCTTCCCTGGTGGCGCAGTGGTTGAGAGTCCGCCTGCCGATGCAGGGGACGCGGGTTCGTGCCCCGGTCTGGGAAGATCCCACATGCCGCGGAGCGGCTGGGCCCGTGAGCCATGGCCGCTGAGCCTGCGCGTCCGGAGCCTGTCCTCCGCAACGGGAGAGGCCACAGCAGTGAGAGGCCCGCGTAACGCATAAAAAAAAAAAAAAAAAAAAAAAAAAAGCTATTCTTCAGGGCTTCCCTGGTGGCGCAGTGGTTGAGAGTCCGCCTGCCGATGCAGGGGACACGGGTTCGTGCCCCGGTCTGGGAGGATCCCACATGCCGCGGAGCGGCTGGGCCCGTGAGCCATGGCCGCTGAGCCTGCGCGTCCGGAGCCTGTCCTCCGCAACGGGAGAGGCCACAACAGTGAGAGGCCCGCGTAACGCAAAAAAAAAAAAAAAAAAAAAAAAAGCTATTCTTCAGAAATCAAACCCAAAGGAAGGAATGTGATCCAAAAACCAATGGTAAGCAAGAAATTTGTGCATGATATGTATAGCTGATTCACTTTGTTATAAAGCAGAAACTAACACACCATTGTAAAGCAGTTAAACTCCAATAAAGATGTTAAATAAATAACTAAATAAATCTACACATCATTGATGGTAATAAAAAAAATAGTTAAGACTACTTACTGGGTATAAACAAAATTAACATATATATATTCTGAATCACATTGCTGTACACCTGAAACATTGTAAATAAACTATACTTCAATTAAAAAATGTGTTACCCTGATGTTCAATTCAATAAGGCAAAAATCTCACATTGCTGCAAGAACATCTTTATATTCAATAGCACTCTGTGGTAAAAGTGCCATGGATTTACCTAGCAATCCTCTTATTCCTCACTTTCATTTCATTCTTACCTACCCTCTCTACTCATTAATTCCTACATTCTCCACATAATTTTGCTCCTAGGCTCTAATTTTTACTCTTTTTTTCTCTCTTCCTCCTTCCCACTGATTTTTTATTTTGAACATGTTTGTATGTATGTATACATATGTGTAAACATGTATAATACTTATGCATGTATAATACATTTACTAATTTTTTTAAAATCCCAATGTATATGCTTTGGAGAGTGGTAAATTCTAAATGTGTAGTTTTTGTTGGGATACAGTTTGAAAGATTTCTACAAAGATAGAAGAACTTACAAAAGACTGTGGTACTTCATTCTATTGTAATGGTCTCTCACTGAAGCAAGTATGTAATGTTAAAAAAACAGTAGGACTATTGGCAGAAATCTTGGTTCCAAATCTTGGCAGTGATAGATGGTCCACTGGCAAGTTGTTGCTAGGATCAAAGACTGTATCTTTGCACTCTGGTGGTGCTTCTCTTCCTCCTTGCCAAGACCATTTCATTTGGTTCCTAACTGAACAATTCTATCTGGAAGCTGTGCAATGAAACCTTCAGGATGTGCCCAAGACTGTCGTTCAAACTCCTGGACCACAGTTAGTCATGCTAAATCACTATCACTGACCTCCCATCTAGTCTGCCTACAGATATTTCTGCAATACTTCTTGAGGTAATAAAACTTCAAGGTATGTAATGTGTCGATCAGCATACAGAAAGGCATGTAAGTCTTTTGTAATCAACCCTTGGTCTCTTACCACGCAGCTCATCAGATGTACAAAGACAATATAAAAATCAAGTTAGGGCTTCCCTGGTGGCGCAGTGGTTGAGAGTCTGCCTGCTGACGCAGGGGACACAGGTTCGTGCCCTGGTCTGGGAAGATCCCACATGCCGCGGAGCGGCTGGGCCCGTGAGCCATGGCTGCTGAGCCTGCGCGTCCGGAGCCTGTGCTCCGCAACAGGAGAGGCCACAACAGTGAGAGGCCCACGTACCGCAAAAAAAAAAAAAAAAAAAATCAAGTTAATGGCAACTTTAACACAGTGCCAGCTGATTATATGCTGCCATTGGCTTGATCAATCCAAAGATCTATATTGTACATGTACCCTTGAAGGAAGTTATACAGCATTTCTATTATAAAGAAACCAATGGTATTTCATATTGTGAAACAAATCTATAGGATCATGGTATTAGAAGCAAGTCTTATATCTGGGGGCAGAAATCTTGGATAATTAAAACCTAAACCAATTTAGACAACTGCTCCACTAACCAAAAAATAAAATAACCACAGATGCAAAAAGCAAGCAAGTCAAAAAGATTACATGATTTGCTCCTTTTATTTCCCCCAGTTAAACTAAAACCAATGTCTCCATCACTCCCCTCTCCCCATACTGTTTTGACTCTTCAAAAGAGAAGCTAGGGAAGGATAAAAAGCTTATGGGCCTCGATAATCCCAAAACAGAATATCTCAGAATAACAAAAATGTGAGTGTATCCTGTTTCACAATCATTTATAGCTGGTTGAATACCATTACAAAGAATTAACATCTACTAAGCTCAAACAGAATTTCCCCTTTTACAAGTGTATGGAAATATTGTGATTACAACAGCAACAAAAAAACCTACTTAACTGAGTGAGCTGCTGAAGATTTTTAGAGGAGTAAGTCTTGCAGTGGTGAAAACATAATAAAAATGGTGGCACTTTAGCAGTCAGAGGCAATAGGTTAGGGAAAGAAGGATAAGTAGAGAATTACAGGTAAATGATTAACAAGCAGAAGAGCCAACTGTGTGGTCTCAGAAAATGGTACTGGCAAATTAGAGATACAGTTTCATGATTTCATGGAGCCAGATCTGGGCTCTGTAGGAACCGAAGCCCTAATTCTCATGGTAAAAAGTACAAAGTTCTGTCAGCTGATTTATAAAACACAGTTATTAATGCCAAAGTCAGGGTGGTGGAGGTAACAGCAAACACCCAGCAGTACTCTCTGATGTCCTGAATAAGATTATAATATGATAATAAACAATATGACGAAGCTAATCTCCTCAGCATTGCTCAAGGAAAGGTCCCCTGGAATGGGGTTATTTCAGATTATAAGAACCACTTAAGTGGTCAAGAGATATAGAAGTGATCAGCAGTTTTCTAGGCTTGATGACCTCTCTCCATAAAAGATTAGGAGAGCCTAAGAATAAAAACTGAAAAGATAAGTTAGCTTGAGTCATAATTCTATTCCCTTTCTTTCTCCCCTCAAAAAATGGCTACTCTCTCTTTCTCTTTGCAGAGAATCCTCTGTTCTCCGCCCTCTATTTTGCTTTGGAGAGGTCTTAAGATGTTCTTTCCTCCAACTCCGAGTATCTGTCTTACATAGCATGTAGCACAGAAGGCCAGGTGATGACACAGGGCCTATGCCACACAGAATCAGTCAACATTCTTTCCCCATCTTTAGACGGGCCAATAGCCTAAGTATCTCCAACAGCTGATTGCTGCAGGAAGCTCAGAGAACATCTTTGGTCAATGCCTCTGCTCCCAATCACTTCAATGATTCATTACAAGTCCTCTCTCAGGGTTCTCTTTTAAATTACTCACAACCAAACCAAAAAGGCATAAATTAGAAAAAAAGATAAGATGTCCTTTGTTGGAAGAGCAATTAATCGGCAGCAAAGAGAAAATAAGGCATACCAAATAAAATAGATAAAACTGAGAACCCACAAATCAGATTATAAAACAATATTCTGCTGACATTTAAATAAAGTAACTCAATGGCAACAACTTAGCTGCTGCCTTTCTGCCCACACTCCCAGATTTCTCTTGTTTGAGGCTGGACACAACTTTTCATTTCTGTGTACTTAGTGCTTCACATTGAACCAACATTATTTACTACTTACTTGAGCTTGCTTGCATACTTTAAAAGGGTGAATTGTTTCTTGGTAGAAAAGCTGATGATAAGCTTGTAGGTCAAACCAAAAGTACACACTGTTCTTCCACAACTGCAGATGGAAAAAGTACATAAATTACTACCACCCAATTATTAAAGCTCTACAAAGCTCTAATTTCAAATAAAAATAATTGTTTAGCTCCTTGATGTTACTATAAATCAGGTTCAATTTAAGGTGGTTTTATCTTGTATCACAAACTGGCAACATACAAATTATTTATTGGTATTGTCACTGGATCATTATATTTTTGTATATACGTTTCTCACATAATTGGTCATTAAAATAGTAAGTGTTCTAGTTAATAATTAAAAAGTAATCACACTATCTCTGGCATGAAACCAAAATCTGAAGGTATTCTGATATATGTGGGCAAATGTATATTATACCAGAAGCAAACACAACTCTAATAATTGAGCTAGTGAAATACTTTTCATTTGAGCAAAATAAAGACTGTGACAACTAAAAAACAAGCAAACAAAAAACCTAGAAATAAGTTTGTTACTATTCATTGCAACTGTCATTGTTAGACTTATTAAAAATAAAACGTAAAGGATTGATAGAAATCAGCACTGAAGTTAATATACATTACACTGAAACAAAGTTATATGAAAGTAATCTATTATTAATAATGCAAGTCAATTCTTGTCTATCCGTATTTTACTTTTCTTTGTAATTTTAGTAGGAAAATGAACCAAAGAGAATTATAATTAAGATATTTAAAATTTTACTAAATATTTAACATGAGATTTCTTACCAGAGGAGATGGGAATTTTAACATCAAATATAACTATTTGAGCATTCAATTATTTCAATCTCTCATTTTAAATGAAATAAAAGTATAAAATTAGATTTAAAATAATTATCTTCTACCTTGTTCCCTGAGTTCTCACAGAATTTAGTAAAGAAGAATCCAGCTCTATTTTCTACATACAACGATTGCAACAAATTTTCCATGTGAAATCCTCCCAAGGCACCATCTGCCATGGTTTTAATCTAGATAACAAAACAGAAGTACATTATCCACCCAGAAACATTGTTATTTTTTTATGGCATTGTACAACAACAGGGTTTCATAAATTCTACCAAACTGTCATTTCCCCACTGGACTATTTTATTTTATTTTTGTACCATATATGTAATTAATGCAGTATGTTTGCATCTGCCTGTCCCACAAGATTCGTTTATGGAGCCAACTATAGCAGCAGAGTTCATTCTATTATAAACTAATCTGATTTCAAACTTAATATTAAACTGACTTCCCAACCTCAACTATTTTCACATTTCAGGCACCGTGACACCATTTTAGGAGTCTTCCAAATCTCTGTTGGTGGCCTCTTTCCTACATATTTACTGTTATTTTAGCCTTGAACTGCTGCTATAATAGCTACAAGAGAGTTATAAAAAGAAATATCTTCAAGGCCTCTCAGTGATGCTCATTAACTGTCCTTACGGGGTCCCTCTTTGGACAGTCTCACTCCATACAGGTCACGGCCTTCAGAGTGTAAATGGCAGTATAAGTTCTCATAAAACTTTGCTATTTATGGGCTTCTCTGCCAACAGTGCTGGCAAGCCTAACACCGTTCTTGAAACACAGAAAGCTGGCTATTTCTCCAAGCACAAGAGTAACTCTAGAATAAGGAAGGGCGTCCATATTCACATGAGCTCTTTGCTATCTGTTGTGTGGAACTCAGACTTCTTCTTTGTAATCTTAAGATAACTGTGGAATGGACCATTTAGGGTTTAAGTCAGGTTCTTGCTCTCTCTGTTATAGTGTCTCTCTGCCTCTCCCTTTATCCCCCTACTAAACAAATTCTGAGATGAAAATTTAATGTTTTTATGATGTTTAACCATTAGCATTCCAAAGCTAAAAAATCATTATTTGGGTAGGAAATAATACTAAATAGAAGAAAAGGAGAACTGTTTGCTTAGAATAAAATAAATAGTCCAAAATTATATGTAAGTGTTCAGCCCATACTAGGACTACGAAGGTTTCTACCTAAAGTATAATTGCAAAAGAATGTGAAATTTTCATTTAGAACTGGTGTATTAAATCCACATTATCAAAGTAACCACACACTGGAAATACTCTGCTTTATAAAAGTTCTAAACATACTTCCAAAACATAACATAGAATATTACTTTTTATAAAATGTTAAAAATTTAATAAAAATCCTAGAGGGTTTTATTTTGTGTCTGAGGTGTGATCATACCAAAACGAGAACGTAGCTGCTTTTGAAAACAGTAATCAACAGAGTATACAGCAACATGGTACTACAAAAGGAAATAGAAAGTTTTTGCATAAAAATCCTTTTGTAAGGAAAAAATAATTCTTTTGTTCAGTAAAGAAAAAAGTCATTATGGTAAATCAATAAAAATTCTCTAAAATCAGGGGACACTAAATAGGTTAAATGAGGAATCAAATTACTCAGTTCTCAAAATACTTACCACAGGTTCTTCTGTATAAGTATATCTTCTACCCAGTTGGGGCTTCAGACATTCAGAAATGTCAGTAAAAGATGTTAAACGAATAATTTTGCTGCTTTCTGACATGTGCCTTGACCTAAATTATAGGGATGAGAACTAATTGATCAACAAATATTTTGAGAACCTTTGCTATACATTCACCGAATCTTAGGCGTGCTCCTAAGCATTGTGAGAGAATTAGAAAAAGAAGTATCAGCATCAAGTCCAGCCCTCAAGAGGCAGTTGAGAAAATGAGGTACAGTCATACATAAAGACAACTCTCAATAAAATAACTGCTGGTTGAATGAGTTCGTGAACATATCACAGATGCCAAATGTCTGGGACGGATAATAAAACTATGGGCGTGTAAGAATGAGAAGTCCCTTGGAGCTATATTAGTAATTAAAGAAATGAGCTTCTTCCTGAATAATGGGTGGAAGATAAATTCTGTGTGTATGTGTGTGGGGGGGCTGTGTTTAGAGGGGTTCTTCAGATGGGGAGAAGAGTGAACAATATATGAAGGTAAGTAGACAAAGTCTTGTTTAAAATGCAGCAAGTTAACTAATTTTCTTAGGGCAAGAGAACACTAACAACTAAACTACATACCAAACATTGTGCCAAATATAATTCATATGATCATAATTAATCCTCACAACAGGTGGGATTCATACGGGTTTATATGTGGTAGTTTGAGTTGAGATGATGGTAGACTCTGGAGTTAGACTAATGACTTTCGACCTTAGCTTTTTATATTTTCTCATCCAGCTCCCTCTCCCATAGCCCACTGCAATTATTCCAAACCTCATTTTCCAGCTCCATAACCCATGCCTGTTCCAACTCACCAGCCTTCCTCCACGCCAATCCACCAGCAGATTACCCTGCAGGTTCTTCTCAGACAAAATGTAGGTACAACATCCTTCAGTTTCCCCTGTGCCATGTAGCAGACACTATTAATTGACTGGCTAACTCAACACCCATTTCTGACAACATGATTCTATTACCAGCATCACTAAAATACTGAAAAGGTTGAATATTCACTTATCAAGACTCCAGGTAGGGAGGGGATGTCATGTAACAGTTATGACTGAGATATAAAATGATGTCTGCTGGGGAGCTTCTATGAAAGCCTGCTTTCCTGACTACAGGGAGAGAATTAATGGATATTGCCCCTGCTCCTTCTTTATGATTTGAGAGCCTGATGTCAGGAGCTGTAACACCACAGACTATAAAGGAATGGCCAAGAGCATTACAAAGACTTAGGCCTCAATACTCCTGATCTGGTGAACCAATACTGGCAGTTGCCTACACTCAGATTTCTTGCTCTGTGAAAAACATAATTCCATTTGTCTAGGCCATTGTTAGTCAACTTTTCTGTTATTTGCAGCTGAAAGCATTTCAAATTTATCTATCAACAGATATATTTACCTACACCCATCCTTACTTCCTTCCATCCTGTCTCAGGAAGAAGTGTCCTATTTCCTGTCCAACGTAGCCCCATTGCCTTGGTTACTGAACCCTTCCTTCTCTTCTACTTTGAAGGGAAAGGTACAGAGAGTAGATGAGTGGTTACTGGGGTTTCGGGGAGGGAAGAGTAAGGAGTGATTGTTAATGAGATGGAGCTTCTTTTTTGGCTGATGAGTTGTTTTGGAATTATATAGTGGTGATGGTTTTACAACTTTGTGCATATACTAAAAGTCACTGAATTGTATACCTGAACATGGTTAAAATAGTGAATTTTATGATAGGTAAATTTTATCTCAATAAAGAAGAATAAAAGTGAAGTAATAAATTCTTAAACAAATAATTATCCACCAGCAGACTACACACCAAAGTTAACACCAAAAGGTGTTTCTTCAAGCTGAAGGAAAATAACTCCGTTTGAAATAAAGAACAATGAAAAGCGTAAATAGGTGGGCAAATCTAAACGAATTTTTAAAATATACTGTATTAAATAAGTACAATATTATTGAGGGTATTTTGAGTTCTCAAGCTTGAGAAATATTACTGAGAAGGGAAAAGAAAGCATTGAAGGGCAATCTTCTCAGAGACGTCTTTTGATTGTACAGCTCATGAGAAGCTAGAGATCATAACTACCACCTCTTTAAAATTACCAATCTTAGGCGTTCTACGATTAATTAGAGTATGCATGGGAAATACAACCCTCTAATATCTATCCCTGAAATACAAGAACTCATGTAAAAAAAGAAAAGTATTAGTTTTCAATTTCTATTTAATTTTTAAATTCTTCAAAAATCTTACCATTGCAGAAAAGCACTTGGGACACAAAAAGCTGCACCTACCCTTTCTTAATCACATCATCCTTAGGAAAAACTGGATTCAAAGACTCACTCTTCCAAGGTTTTTGAATTGCTGTTTTTACTCTAGGTGGTTTCTTGGGAGATTTAGAAAGTTGTAATAAACTGGATTCTTCTTTCTAAAAAGTAGTAAGATAATGAACACAGTGAAAAATGGGCAAAATGGGGAAAAAAAGGACAGAGAATAAAGCATAGCTCTCCAAAAATACCTCAAAATTGTTTTGATTAGAGGATTTCTTTCCTCACTCTACCACTTACCATGCTATGTTTGAGACGGAGAATATTTTTTATTCTCCGTCTCAAACTCCAACTTTCATGCAACCAGCAGGCTGAAATCCCTATACCTATTGAGAGTATTAGAAAAACAAGGCCAAAGGCTTTACGTTATTATGAAAAAAGACTCTTTCCTGGAGGAAGAACTTTGTAAAAACTTTTCTTTATTCTGTAACTGAATAAGTTTTAGTGCCCTGTGTGTGTATGTGTATGTGTGTGTGGTGGGGTAGGGAATGCAGGTAGCAGGGCGGGAAAAGATGTGTGGACACCATTGGTCCATAAGAGACTTACATCTTAACAGAACTATTTCCTTCCATTTTTGGATATTTTATTTTCATGCGTATTCTTCTCATTCTTAAATGTTCTTTATGGCAAAAGTTAATTATTTAAATCTAGAACATGAGATGCTACATACATGAATCAAAAAAATACAAACACCTAAATGTCCAAAGAGAGGAGAAAGAAACAATTATATATACTTATACATGTATTTATATATATAATATATAAATGTAACATTATATAATACTTAAAAGGATTATGAAAATTATGGAAAAATACTGATGAAGAAATTACCAGAATTGAAAGATATATTACAATTAAAAATTGTATATTATACAATTAAAAATATAAGTATATTTAAAATATAAGTATATTACAATTAAAAATTCACAAAAAGCCTAAGAGAAAATAGGTTAATCGTTGTCTAGAAGTCAGTGAGATCAGAGTGATTTGTCTCTTCAGTTTCCAAATTTACAGTAGTTTTATTATTTTTATAATTTGAAAAAGAAACAAACTTTTCTTATATGTCAACTTCAATTAGAATGTAATATGTGCTGCTGGAGAGCAAGAAATTTATTTGTGATGCTTTATTATCCAGAACAAACAATAAAATCTCATATACACTCTAGGTGCCTAACAGCTACTAATATTTTTTTAAGAATTCTATAAACAAAATTAATTACTTAAGTATGTTTTACTTATAACATTCTAGGTATCAGGGCTCACATCTGTTTTAGTAATTCGGAACAAAGCATGACATTAACCAATACTCATTAAATGAGTGGGACTGGGCTTATGAAAAGTGTATCATACAGAAGTGGCAAATTCATAGACACAAAGTAGAATGGTGGTTACCAAGGGACGCAGGAGGGGTTGGTTAATGGGTATATAGTTTCAAATTTGCAAGATAAAATAGTTCTGAAGACCTGTTTCACAGCAATGCAAATATACTTACTACCTCAGTGTACACTTGAAAATGGTTAAGATGGTAAATTTTGTTATGTGCTTTTTACCATACCACAATAAAAAAGTTTCCTTAATATAAAAAAAAAATTTAAGTGTATTATACTTAAAATGAGAGGATGGCCTAAATTAGAATTTTTGAGCTTTCTGGCTTGGGAGAAAGCAAGAAAAGTAGCCAAAAAGAAACTGATAGAGAAAAAACTGACAAAAGGGCACAGCAGAATTGGGGGGTGGGTTAAGGAGCTGCTCTATATCATGACTGTGATGGTAGCTACACAATGTATATATTTGTCAAAAATTACAGAACAGTACACTAAAAAGGGTGAATTTTACTCTACATAAATGATATCTCAACTTTTAAAACAGGAAAAATAAAGAAAACAGAATCGAGTTCCATTCCTTACACTGTTTTCTGCAGGGGAAACAGAATGATATCAGAATTAGTTATCCAACTAGAAAACACCGATGACAACATATGGTGATGGTACTCAGAAAGCCAAATGTTATCAGATGATGTGCTCCCTACACCACACCTCTAAGATTTGTGACTGCGTCACAAAGTCACATGGGCTAACAAGGAAGCTCAGATTTATCAGTAGAGTGGCATACAAAAAGGCCACAAGTGCAAAGGAGGTCAGAAAAATGTCTAAACAATGGATAAGAAACCATTAGCTCACTACAGTGACACTAACTCAAAGTGTGGTCCCCAGACCAGCAGCAAAAACATCACGTGGAAAAAAAAAAAAAATCACGTGGGAGGGAGCTTGTTAGATATGCAAATCCTTGGGCCCCACCCCAGACCTACTGAATATTGATCTTTAAGTGCAGCCTTGAAGTCTCTATTCGGACTCAGGTGACTCACACATGCTGAAACTTGAGAACCACCAGCCTGTAGCGATGCTTTGCCTACACATCACCTAGGAATCTTATTAAAATGTAGGTTCTAAAATGTGATTCTAATGTTCAGGCAGGATGAGAACTTCAATTCTAAGCCAACCTCCTGATTTTACAGTGACTCTCACCCAGTCTATATTAATTAAATCAGACTCTCTGAAGGTGGGACCCAGGTACCAGTATGTTTTAAAACCTCTCTGTGATTCTAGTGTGTATACAGGATTAAGAAATCACTAATAGAAAAACTGTAAGGTATTTCCAGCTCTAAAGCACTACTTGTAGAAGCAGAATTTTAAAAACTGTAATTATGCATCTTCCTGACTTTTAAAAATAAGATATCCTGATCATAAAGTAATCTGCTTTTTGAAGGGTTTGTGTGTGGCTATGGCTAATAACACTTAACATTCTGTGACACCTTTAAAGCTAGAAAGATTAATAAGGCTCCTTACTTCTGAAATGCAGGTGTTAGCTACATTTATTATATCTCTATGCCAAAGCATATAGGATTATTCACTTCTTCTCTGTAAAGCTGGTTAACTTTTCTTCTCTTTGTGGACTTTTCCCCCCTATTTTTTGTACTATCTTATTCTTCCCCATTGTGAAAAAATGCTCACTATTTCTAATTTTGCTGTTGCTACTTTTCACTCATTTGTTCAGTTTATATTTATTAAGCACCAGGCACTGTTCTAGGCACTGAGGAAAAGCAGTTAACAAAGAAAAATCCCTTATATTCTAGTAGGAGCTGAAAGACAATAAACATAAATCACATGGTCTTAAGTACAATAAAGCAAAATAAAGCAGAGCAGAGGGCTCCAATAGTGAGGGAGGGTATCTGTGCTGTCCTACACAAGTGCACTTACATGGAAGAGTCAAGGATAGCCTCTCTGATTAAGGGATATCTGAGCAGACACCAAAGTGAGTGAGGGGCAACATATCCGGAGGAAGGGTGCTGCAAGTGAAGGGAACAGCAAGTACAGCCCTCCCAGGTTTTTGCTTGGTGTGTTCCAAGAACAGCAAAGAGGCCAGTGTGGAGTGGTGTAAGCTAGAGAAGAATGCTAGGAAATAAGGTCAGGAAGTTAGCAGGGGTGTGAACAGCTGTGTAAAGACTTTGGCTTGTATTCTGAGTGAGAGAGGAGGCCACTAGAGAGTTTTGAGCAAGTGAGTACATGATCATGCATTTTTAAAAGATCACATTGGCTGATTGGTGGAGAACAAACCATAGGTTTTCTTATTTCCTAATTGTTGCAGCATGTACATTAACAACAACAACAAAAGGTTTATGATGAAACTTAAGTACTAGTGTACAAAACGCAAGCATGGGGCTTCCCTGGTGGCGCAGTGGTTGAGAGTCCACCTGCCGATGCAGGGGACGCGAGTTCGTGCCCCGGTCCGGGAAGATCCCACATGCCGCGGAGCAGCTGGGCCCGTGAGCCATGGCCGCTGAGCCTGCGCGTCCGGAGCCTGTGCTCCGCAACGGCAGAGGCCACGACAGTGAGAGGTCCGCGTACCGCAAAAAAAAAAAAAAAAAAAACGCAAGCATGGATATTTTATTACAAACTTAAGAGATCTAAGTATCAATGTACATCCTACCTGCATCTCAGGTATCTGTGGAATGCAAGATTTAGGTCTTAATGGCAAGAGGGTTGCCATTTGTGGAAAAGGGTCGACATCCTTCCTTGGTTTCTCTTGACGAAGGTGCCAGAATTTCAGTTCAGCACTAGCATGTTTTGTTGAGGATGAATGAGTAACACAGAACCTCAGTGCCCTAGTTGGAGGAAAAACAAATTTAAGATTAAACTAGACAATAAGCCTCAAAAATCAAAACGCTACCAAATGTATAATATCTGCGCTCACAATTATCAGTCTTGCCACATCTCTTTTCTAATAATTTCTTCTTTTTCTGCTGCCTAGCCCCTCCCTCCAATGTTATTCTATGATATATCAACTGCCTGAAATCACATTCACTTATACAATATAAAGAGGCAATATACACGAAGAAAAAATAATTAATAAAATTACATTCAAATTATTATCTGCTTGATAAGAAAAAGAAACCTATATATCTATTTGATGAAGGAATTTTTAAAAATAATTTACAGTTTCTAGTAAAACAAAAATAGAATGCACCTGTGATCTGTTTTAAAGCAGTTTACAATTTATCTATAATACCAAATAAAAACTAGTGGATTAAATTAACATTTAAAAATATATAAACATTTTTATAATGCTTAAGTATACTACTAAAGTGGATTATGAATCATATGATCTATTTTCAAGCCTTAAATTTAAAGGTAAGAATTTTATAACAATTTAGATAATAAATGAAAGACCTACACTACTGCCAGAAATTTAGGAAAAAGAATGTTTGGCACGGTATCAAGGCCCCACTTAACTTGATGGATATTCCCATACTCAGTCCGTGGGCTAACTCTATATTGCCTATGGGGTTAACTCCAGCTGTCAGGGCCTGTTGTTAATTACTTCTTGGACTAGGTTCTCCCCCTGGTGCCATGGTCCAAAGACTAATTTCACTTCATATCTCAGGTCCTGGTAGAAAATTGCCTCCCTTTAAAAACAGGAAGATGGTAGATACTTCCCTGATGTAAACACAGGTTAGGAGTGGAAGAGAACCCAAAGTCCATAATTAGTTTAGGATCAGAAAGCACCCTGTAAAGATCTGGGTGGTCATTTTACACATATTTCAAAACCTTTACTTGCAGACTTGGAAATATCTAAAATTACCTCTTATTTTCATGCCAATTAGTAAGTGGGCATATTTACAAGACCCTGATCAAATAAATCATACACATGCTGGACAGGAAATCTGGGTATATCAATTTTCTAATTCCCATCATTACAGTATATTCACATGGCCCCATTTTAATCTTGCATTCTTATTTAATTCATTGCATTAATTTTTTATTAGCCACTACGTGAATTCATCAAATACTGTGGACTACATTTCACAGTCAATCCTAAACAGGTATTGTATTCTTTTTCACACTTCCATCATACAGGTTCTCATGTACATTGATTGTACACCTCTTAATCTGAAGGTCTAAAGAGTGGGAGAAGGTATTTGCCACATAAATCACCAAAGGAACTGCATCCAATATATATGTATGTGTAAACACGTGTATATATATATATATATATGTACATACATGTGTGTGTGCGAATGTGTGTATATCTATATCTATTTATCTATCCATCTATCTATGTATCCCACAATAGAAAAATGGGCAAGGAAGATAAACAAGCAATTCATGAAAGCTGAAATCCAAATGACCACTCAATACTGAAAAGGGTATCAACCTCACCAATAATCAGGGAAATGCAAGTGAAAAAGCACAAAACACCAATGACATACCAAATACATAGGCAAAAATTTAAGACTCTGACAATATTAAATGTTACCATGGATTTGTAGCCATGGATACTCTCATATTCTGGTTGGTGGGAATGCAAATTGGTACAACTACTTTGGAAAAATGGATATGTGTACAGCGTTGCTTGCAATTGTGAAAAGAGAAAATGACACAAATTTTTTTAAACACTAAATAAATTATGGTATATTCATGCACTGGAATGCCATATACAACAGTGAAAATTAATAAAACTCTTAAATACAGTTACAGTCAAATCTTACAAATATATTGTTGATAGAAGATGCAAAGAAGGCATACAACATGATTCCATTTTTATAAAGTTGTAGAACAGGCAGATAAAAATACATGCTTAGGGATTTATTTGCATACATGGTTGGTAAAACTATAAAGAAAAGCAAGGCGATAATCACAGAAGTCAAGATACTGGCTACCCCCAAGTGGGAGTACGGATGGTGTGATCAGGAAGGCAACTTCAGGGGTCTCGGTAATGCTTTATTTCCCAAGCAACATGGTGGTGACATGAATGTTTGTTTGTGTTTACGTTTGAATTTTAAAGAATATACAGGATTTAGCTAGATCAAGAGAAAAGGTTAAGAAAGAATTCTGAGAAAATGGCAAAGTCAGCAATACTGTTCTTCTACCTCTCAGAATCCCTTCATAAAAACAGACAGCACAGCTAGATGGCAAAACCAAAAACTCACGGACGACATTTAGAACAAAATGTTAATGTGACACGGTATCCCCCCAAACCCCAATATACAAGCAGGTGGGTACAAAAGATCAGCCATAAGACCTGCAAGACGTTGGTGTGTAGGTGAGAAGAAGAAGGCAGTGCCTGATGGACCTGAGAATGCAACAGCACCAAAAGAGCCAGAAAAGCATAGCAGGCCTGTCTGAGGTTCGCAATTGAGCCTGGAAGGGCTTTTGCCCTCTCCAACACTGAGTGAGTACACACAAATTCAATCACATTTCTACTTACCAACAAAGAACAACCGGAAAGCCCAAATAACAAAATGTATGAACTACGGTACATGTAACAATTGGGATGCATTATGCTTCAGTGGCATTATGCTGACCAACAGAAGTTAATGCTGTATAATTATATGACATTCTAAAAAGACAAAACTATAGTGACAAAGGACAGATCAGTGGCTGCCAGGGGTTGGGAGTGGGGGAAGAGTCTAATGACAAAAGGGTGGTGTGAGAGTTTCTTAAGATGATAGAATTGTTTGTACACTGATTGTCATGGTGGTTATGTGAATCTATACAGTTTGCTTTCACTGTATGTTAATGAAAAACACAGAAAAGAAGGAAAGAGGAAAAACAGCCTTTTCAATAAATGAGGATGAGCAACTGGATATCCATAAGCAAGAAAAAAAAACAAACCAAAACTGAACCTTGACCTAAACCTCACACCATATGTAAAAAATAAATCAAAATGGGCCACGGACTTAAATGTAAAACATAAAATTATAAGGTTTTTAGGAAAAACATAGGAGAAAATCTTCAGAATATAGCGTTAGGCAAAGAGTTCTCAGGTTTGACACCACAGGCATAATCCATAAAAGGAAGGCCTCATCAGAATTCAAAAACTTTGCTCTATAAAAGACTCACTTTTTTTGGTTTTTCAGATACGGTTATATTTATTCTTAATAGTAGGTGTATTTGACATAGGGAAGTTTGCATTAGTTGAATAAACTTGGCTCAAGAGGATAACTGCCTTTACTCTAATGAAACATTTGTAGTAAAAATTATGTGGAACCCTTCATTTAGAGAGTCCTCCAATATACTCCCCTCCCCCTCCCAGGGAAAATCCCACACATGTTTAATTTCAAATTTTCTCTTGCAAGTTGTTTTCTTTCTTGTCTGCATGGTCTTCTGTTGTTTGATTTGCCCTGTTTTTCCTTCAGTGAATTAGTCTTCATAATTAGTATGGTAACATGAGTTTGTGAAAGCTGCATTTTCCATTTGCACCTCTAATTCCAGTTCATCACCACAGGATTCACTCTGTTCTCTTCTATATTTGTAACTCTCTTCCACATTGCTGAGAATTTTGGTTCCCATTATCCACAATATTTTTGTTTGCTTAATCTACATGACTGGCTTACTATAAAAGGATATAACTCAGAAATAGCCAGATGGAAGAGAAGCATAGGGCAAGGGATGTGGGTGCACCTCTACATGTTCACCCATCCAGAAGGTATGAAAGACCCTTTTAAGAAGACTTCAGAAAGCTTGTCTTTAAGAAGACAAGCTAAAAACTGGAAGAAAATATTTGCAAACTATATACCTGACTAATGGCTAGTATCTAGAACATAAAAATAACTCTAAAACTCAATAATAAGAAAAAACACTATCAGAAAATGTACAAAACACACAGATATGTCACTGAAGTGTATATGCAAATGACAAATAAGCATATAAAACACGTTCAGCATCATTAACAACTGGAGAGTTTCAAAGTAAAACTACAATGAGATATCACTACACACTTATAAAAATAAGTAAATAAGTATTTACTGGCTAAAATAGAAAACTGTGACATCAAACAATTGCAAGGATGCAGAAAAACTGGATCATTCATACACTGCTGGTGGGAATGTAAAAGGGTACATCAACCCTGGAAAATAGGTTGGCAGTTGCTGTTGAAACTAAAAAAAGACTATGTATGACCCACTAATCTCACTCTAGGACATTTATCCCAGAGAAAGGAAGACTTACGTTCATGCAGAAACCTGTACATCAATGTTCATACCAACTTTATTAATAATATCAAAAGACTGCAAACAACCCTAATGTCCTTCAATGAGTGAATGAATGTATAACATCCATAAAACAGAATACTACTCAGCAATGAAAAAGAACAAAACAACTTGGATGGATATCAAAGGAATTATGCTGAATGAAAAAACCAATCCCCGAAGATTACATATTGTATTATTTCATTTATATAATAGATTAGTAGTTTCCAGGAATTATGAGAAAGGGGGAAGGAAAGAGGTAGGTATGGTTATAAGAGAGCAGTACAAAGGGAGGCATGTGGTAATGTAACTGCTCTGTATCTTGACTGTAACAGCGAATGCATGTGATAAAACTATATAGAACTAACTATACACAGAGAAATAAATGCTTGTAAAACTGGCAAAATATGAAAAAAGATTGGAGAGTTATATCAATGTCAATTTCCTCATTGCAATATTGCACTGCAGTTATGCAAGATGTTACCATTGGAAGAAACTGGGTGAAAGGTATACAGAATCTCTGTATTAGTTCTAACAGCTGTATATGAATCTACAATTATCTCAAAACAAAAAGTTAAATTTAAAAAAGGAAAGCATCCACTGTATTAGTAATGATTTTTTAAGTTGGCTGGTGTGTATACAGGTGCCTATTTTAGTATAATTTATACCTTTCTGCATTTCTTAAATATTTAAGAAGAGAAGTTTATAGAAAAAGAGAAAAACAACGTTCTCTCTCTATATGCAAAAATAAGAAGTTTACAAGTAATCTGGAATACCTAGATGAGAGATAATGCCAAAGACATAGGCAGGGACAAATCATGATAATCTCAGGGTATATGCCCAGTAGTGGGATTGCTGGGTCATATGGTAGTTCTATTTGTAGTTTTTTAAGGAACCTCATACCTTCTCCATAGTGGCTGTATCAATTTACATTCCCACCAACAGTGCAAGAGGGTTCCCTTTTCTCCACACCCTCTCCAGCATTTATTGTGTCTAGATTTTTTGATGATGGCCATTCTGACCGGTGTGAGATGATATCTCATTGTAGTTTTGCTTTGCATTTCTCTTGTGATTAATGATGTTGAGCATTCTTTCATATGTTTGTTGGCAATCTGTACATCTTCTTTGGAGAAAAGTCTATTTAGGTCTTCTGCCCATTTTTGGATTGCATTGTTTGTTCTTTTGATATTGAGCTGCGTGAGCTGCTTGTAAATTTTGGAGACTAATTCTTTGGCAGTTGCTTCATTTGCAAATATTTTCTCCCATTCTGAGGGTTGCCTTTTCATCTTGTTTATGGTTTCCTTTGCTGTGCAAAAGCTTTTAAGTTTCATTAGGTCCCATTTGGTTTTTTTTGTTTTTATTTCCATTTCTCTAGGAGGTGGGTCAAAAAGGATCTTGCTGTGATTTATGTCATAGAGTGCTCTGCCTATGTTTTCCTCTAAGAGTTTTATAGTGTCTGGACTTACATTTAGGTCTTCAATCCATTTTGAGTTTATTTTTGTGTATGGTGTGAGGGAGTGTTCTAATTTCATTCTTTTACATGTAGCTGTCCAGTTTTCCCAGCACCACTTATTGAAGAGGCTGTCTTTTCTCCATTGTATATTCTTGCCTTCTTTATCAAAGATAAGGTGACCATATGTGCGTGGGTTTATCTCTGGGCTTTCTATCCTGTTCCGTTGATCTATGTTTCTGTTTTTGTGCCAGTACCATACTGTCTTGATTACTGTAGCTTTATAGTAGAGTCTGACATCAGGGTGCCTGATTCGTCCAGCTCCGTTTTTTTTTTCTCAAGATTCCTTTGGCTATTTGGCGTCTTTTGTGTTTCCATACAAATTGTGAAATTTTTTGTTCCAGTTCTGTGAAAAATGCCATTGGTAGTTTGATAGGGATTGCACTGAATCTGTAGATTGCTTTGTGTAGTAGAGTCATTTTCACAATGTTGATTCTTCCAATCCAAGAACATGGTATATCTCTCCATCTATTTGTATCATCTTTAATTTCTTTCATCAGTGTCTTATAATTTTCTGCATACAGGTCTTTTGTCTCCTTAGGTAGGTTTATTCCTTCAAAGAGAGTCATGTACCACAATGTTCACTGCAGCTCTATTTACAATAGCCAGGACTTGGAAGCAACCTAAGTGTCCATCGACAGATGAATGGATAAAGAAGATGTGGCACATATATACAATGGAATATTACTCAGGCATAAAAAGAAATGAAATTGAGTTATCTGTAGTGAGATGGATGGACCTAGAGTCTGTCATACAGAGTGAAGTAAGTCAGAAAGACAAAAACAAATACCACATGCTAACACATATATATGGAATCTAAAAAAAAAAAAAAAAAAAAAAAAAAAGGTCATGAAGAACCTAAGGGCAAGACAGGAATAAAGATGCAGATCTACTAGAGAATGGACCTGAGGACACAAGGAGGGGAAAGGGTAAGCTGGGACAAAGTGAGAGAGTGGCATGGACATATATACACTACCAAATGTGAAACTGATAGCTAGTGGGAAGCAGCTGCATAGCACAGAAAGATCAGCTCGGTGCTTTGTGATCACCTGGAGGGGTGGGATAGGGAGGGTAGGAGGGAGGGAGACGCAAGAGGGAAGAGATATGGGGATATAAGTATATGTATAACTGATTCACTTTGTTATAAAGCAGAAACTAACATACCATTGTAAAACAATTATACTCCAATAAGGTTGCTAAAAAAAAAAAAGAAAGGGGATGTGATTGAGCTAATTAAAGAAACACATATCATTGAAAAAAATCATGATAATCTTTTTGTTGTTGTTTTGTTTTGTTTTGCGGTACGCGGGCCTCTGACTGTTGTGGCCTCTCCCGTTGTGGTCACAGGCTCCAGACGTGCAGGCTCAGCGGCCATGGCTCACGGGCCCAGCCACTCTGCAGCATGTGGGACCCTCCCGGACTGGGGCATGAACCCGTGTCCCCTGCATCGGGAGGCGGACTCTCAACCACTGCGCCACCAGGGAAGCCCCTGATAATCTTATTTGTTAACTTAAGGAATTTGAACCTTACACTGAAAGCTTTGGGGTAACTAGTTAAAAACTTAAAGCAGAGAAGTAACATGATCAGATCCATCACAGCCACGCTGGACAGCTCACTGATCCTCAAAGGCACACATTTTCTCCACTATGTCCATTCTCTTTCTCTTGTTTAGAGTCTCTTGAGTCCCAGGTGAAATATTACCTCTTCTCTGTATCCTGTACATTCACCACACTTTCTTTTATTACACTCATTTTATATGTATGTTCATCCCACTAGACTAGGATCACTAGACTTGACTGTGTTTTACCCTTGTATCCTTAGCACAACACTTGGCCCATAGAAAGTGTTCATGGAATGTTTATTGAGACAAATCCAACTCAAGCTACATGTACACACACACACAAATGCACACACACACACACACACACACACACATCAATTTGATGAGGTCCTGAGCGAAAGAAGGTCAGGAGTAGAAGGATATGCTCACAAAGTTCAAATGGAGCTTAAGTACTGTCTAGTCTTATTACGGATTTAAAGTCCCTCAAATATCAAAATTATCTAAAGGATAGGTACTTTAGAGAAGGCCAAAGATATAATAATCTTGTCATTCAAAATTTCCATAAATGTTACAGCCTTAAGACAAAAAAGTATAACTTGTAACTAGCTTAAGAAAAGTGAAAAGAAATAACTTTGATTCATATTGTTTTTTCTTACCAATAAAGAAGTAAGGGTTTTACCACCTCAGTCTGAATATTTTTTAAGTGTTCTTCATTCCACTGAGATCCATCTAGCAGTTTAAATTTTGATAAGATTTCTGCAGAAAGGTAGCAGTCTCCACTGCTCACTAGATAGCATTTTTTCATCTTCTCAATATGTCTGAAATAATACACAAACATACACACACATTGACACAATATTCAACTAGCCAAATATTTTCACTTCCAAAATGTTTCAGGCAATTAATGAACTATCTTAAAACCAAAAGTGAGTTACAGGGAGATATAAATATTTCTCACAGATATGGGAATGGGAAGGGTATTTTTGGTAGGCTGAACAATGGCCTTACAAAGATGTCCATATCCTAATCTCCAGAACCTAAGAATGTTACCTTACATGACAGAAGGGACTCCGCAGATGTGATTAGGATTTTGAGGAGATCATCCTGGCTTATCTAATTGGTGCTAATGTAATCTTAACAGTCCTTCCAAGATGGAGGCAGGAGGGTAATAGTCATAGAGAAAAGAAGTGAGGATAGAAGCAGCAGTCAGAGAAGAGAAAAGATGTCATGCTGCCGGCTTTGGAGATGGAGGAAGGGGGCATAAGCCCAGGAAAGTAGGTGACCTCAGAAGCTGGAAAAGGCAAGGAAATGGATTTTCCCCTAGAGTGTTCAGAAGGAACGCAGCCCTGCATACCCATTTTAGATTTCTAACCTTTCAACTGTAAGAGAATTAATTCGTGTTGATTTAAGCCAGTTAGTTTGTGGTAATTTATTACAGCAACAATAGGAACTAATACAGTATTAATTCTGAAGAATCTATGTAGGTTGCTTGCATATCCCTTCCCTAACATGTCTTGGCAAGTGGTAGTGGCCTTCTACCCTGGGATCAATCAGGTCATGCTTCATAATCAACCATTTGGTAATCCCTGCTCTTATAACTGTGTACAACAATGACGTTATGATCATTATGATCAACATCAGTGGCATTATGATCTGAATGCCACTGAGATAACTGGAATAATCCAGTCACTAGTACCTCCTCAGTCAAACCTTCAATGGGAACTGCAGTCTACTATAGTTGATCTGCTTCAGAGTTCAGAGCAGATCAGGAAAACACAAGATAAGGACTTTCCTAAAGCAGGGTCCTCTTAAGGTTCTTAAGACTTATAGTGACCTAAAACATATGGAGCAGCTGAAGATCTGTGCCCCATCAGACTTTTAAGAGGCTCTCTAGAGGATATCCAGCATCATATCTACCAGCTATCACATTCAGATATGAATGTCGAAGTGGCATCTGACTAAAGACCATAGAATTTGTTAGCTGAGCAGACTGCTAGGAACAGCCAGCCCCTTACACTGGCATAAGGTATCTTTTACGTAAATCAATATTATTATAATAAAATAAATATTATTATTTATTCCTCTAAAAGTATAAATTACATTTAAATATTTATTTCAGGCTTTCTGCCAGTGCTTAGATGACCCAAACTAATATTTATAATTTGGTTTTAAAACTACTGAAAAATAAAAAAGTAGAAATACCTCTGATGTCTTCCAGGATCCTTAAGAACTTTTAACCTCTCAATATCCATCCAGAGCCACCAATATCTCTCCCCTAATGTACCTTTTATAAATTTCTTAAATCTTTCGAACTCCTTTCTATTGCCAATGTCATAAGTTTTGTGAGAAATACACCAATTAGCCCTGCTTTCTAGTCCAACACTCTCAGTTTTTGAAACTGCTTGTGCTAACATGTCTTCCGACTTTTCCTTTAGCGTTTCACTCAGCAAAACATTCTTGCCAGAGGTAGTCCCCAAACACTCATCAAATACCACTTCTGTTACATTTCTGAAATTTATATAATCTGGGCTTTCTCTAAGTGGTGCTCCAAGAATTTGATGGATTGCCACTCTCAAAACAAAGTTTATATAAGATCTTAAAAATTCTTCACATGTTGAGAAATGCAATGTCAGGCTTCCATCAACATCCTGTTGCTTTTCAAGGTATGTCCTCAGAAGAGCTTGAGAAGGAGTGTCTTGTAGAGATACAGGCCCATCTTCTTCAAATTCGGAAATTAACCTAGTGGTTATAGATGGGCTCTTTTTCGTCCTGGGGTGAACTCCATCATCAAAGATAAAACTCTCTGTATTAAATCATAAAAGGCTATTAGATCAGATATAAATGTAAAAGTTTTCTTTTAATTATTAACTAGATGTTATAGAGCTAGGATGGCAAATGGGTTTATCATCGGTAGTGACTGCAGGGACCAGTGTCATGAGGAGTCTAAGGCTACATTTGGGATCAGTAGAGAAAAAAACTGCCAACAGGGATTAGCCATGTCTTCCCCGGACATGAAAAGGGATATTGGTGGCAGATGAATTAAATATTTGATATCCTTAATAAAAAGGATCTTCAAAAAGACATTATACACTTTTAAAATGTAATATTCCAGGCTGAAAATGTCAACATACAAAGGCCAAATCTATTAAAGAATTAGAATGTGTACATCAGACAACTGTATGTACTTTAATATTTCATGTTCTATGGTAAAATAAAATTAGCTGCCATAGGTGATGAGATGGTAGATGAACAGACCAGAACTGGAGTCATACTAGCAATTTAAAAATTTCACTATTTTATCAGAAAGATTCAATTACTACTATACTTACAACCTATCATTAAAATTACAAAATTGCATAAGGCCCTTGTGAAGACTTACAAGTACAAATGGATTGCTTTTACACTTTTTCTAAAGATACAGTCTAGCCCCTATTCTTCTGTCTTTCAGAAATCAGTGAAATATCTGATATCAGTGCTTTATTTCACATGGCAAACCTACCCCCTGCAAAGCCATGGATCAGGAAAACCCTGATCCACGTGTCCCACTCTCAGTTTTCTCAGTAATAGATTTCAAGTCTCAATGAACTGGAAATGTTTCATTACAATTTTAATTGAAAATAAATACACTAAACTTCCCCAAAATTGAGATTAGACTTTTGAAAACCTGTGAAAGGATACTGGGTATACACTCAACCCCACAGACTTGGGGGTAAAGTGCAAGCCTGGCACTTCTGCTCACTGCCTTCCTGCTATCCTTTCTCTTCCTGCTTACTAACGTCACTCTCCAATTTTCTACTTTACTATTTGGGGAAAATAGTAAGAAATCTATAAATTCAGTAATTTCCAATTAGGAAGATGATTTTCCCCTTTACCTAGATTTGGGTTCAATCCTAGCGAATCCAGACTTATCACCTCCAGAGGTTGCTTATACTTTTCAAAGGAATTATGTAAGAATTGTTAATGAATTTCTGAGTTCCCCTCTTGAATCACATTGCAAGATTTTTTTTTCCCTCTAGCAATATAGTATTTAATTACTCCCATTTCTGGAAGGTTCCCTTTATTTATGAAAAGTTTGTATCACCCACAAAAGTTCCCCACAGTAGAAATTTATCTGCTTTTCAAGGTGAGAAACAGTCTGAACTTAAAAACAGAAGGAAAACTCAAGTTCCATAAATCACTATTTACTTTGGGGAGAAGAGAAAAGTTGCACCCACTTCATTTCAAAGGCTTAATAATAAGAATTTGTAAACTGTGACAGGAAATAATGACAAGACAAATATTTATTGACTGTCCATTAGGTACGAAGCACTAAGCATTTTCTATACATTCAGTATGTATGTATCATTAGTTTAATCTTACAGATGACAAAAGCAAAGCTCCCAGAAGTGGAATAATTTGCAGAAGTCACAAACTAATAAGTATCAGAGGTGGGTTCTAAACTCATCCTCTTTTCACTATATCAGGTTGTCTCTTGAAAAACAGTAGAAAGTGGTGTTGCAGGGGAGATAATTTTTTCTCCCCATCCACTAAGTGTTGTACTGTAAGTTTAGAATAACAACAAAAGATGTAAAAAGGAGTTCTGAGGTCATTCTTGTCGTTTTCTGCTTACCAGAAACAGATGAAATAACTGGTGATCCAATTTTGTTGTGTAATACACAAGAAGGTAATGAAAAGGTTGATACTGTTTGCTGATTTTGTTTTGCTAATGCAAACCAATCTTTTGTTTGAGTATAGGAGGTCTAGGAAGAAAGGAGCACATTTGTTTAACATAAGATTAGCAGTATTCTTCCAGTCATGAATCTGGACAAGTCATTTTGATAATATTCATTTGCATAGTGCAATATGTAAAGGAAAAATTATGTCGTGAAAGAAAAGAATGTCGTACACAGAAAAGCTCATTAGCTGAGAATAATGGTAAGGAAATTTCAATTCAGATTATTTTCATATTAGATGATCAAAGGAAGGAAATGAGCTCACTACCCATCAAATTCTTCACTCTTCCACCAGAAGCGTGCAATCCTACTTCCTGGATTCACTACAAATTCACACCATCTAACTTTAACTTGGCAGTCACCACGGCTCATCAGTCTTGGGATACATCTTTTGCCAGCTACTCCCATTCACAACTTTCCCAGTTATTTCATGCCCCCAATTCTGTCTGGCTTGGCTCAGTGTTTTTAACAACTCCTCCCTAATATGACAAAAACTTAACTCTCAGTAGCACTGGAAACCTCTCCATGCTCAACTTCCCCTTTACCTTAGATTCAGTTTTCCCAACTTTACTTGGATTGGATGCTTCCTGAAGGCTGATTCCTGACTCACCTGCCCCTGGATGGAGCCTTCAATGTTTCCTTTCTTTTGTGCACTCCTGAGCCAGCTGACCCAATTCTCAACCTGACACACAGCTTCTAGAACCCCAGTCCTAAGAAACTCCATCTCAGATTTCCTGGGAAGATTCTTCTTCCTGCTTCTTAGTCATGTCCTCACCTACTCTTCTAGGATAATCCAGCTTGTTCAACAGAAGCAGAAAAGTGAGTGCCCAGCATTACTCTCATTTCTCCTTTCTCCAACCTGGTTGGCCCTTAGCCTAAGGAACACTCACAGAGGAGGCAAGGCTCAAATGGAATAGAATTGTTCCCTGACTATTATGCAGAATTAGCAGGGTAAGTCAGGCCATACAATAAGACCAAAAGCAAGAGAAAGAAATATCAGGTGTCATCAGTGTACTCACTGCCCGTCTTAGAAGTAAGGTTTCCTTGGTAGATAAAAGCTTTGAATCTAATTGCCTTTTGTCCTCTTTTCCTTCCTCTAAAACCAAGTCATTTATTACTGATTACATGTTCATTCAACATATTTATTGAATGACTACTCTATTACAAGTAGTATCCTAAGCACTGAGAGGAGACCAAAATAATTAAGGAACTTTCAAGGAATAGAGAGAGACCAACATACAAGAGTCCTTGCTATTTCAACTGCACAAAAAAGATGAGAGAGTAGAAGACAGGGGAGAAAGAAGTAGTTAGCCAGACATAAAAGCAGTTAACTATTCTACTTTGTACTCTTAAAAGATGGGTCAATTGTTTGTGTTTAGATGGTATAACTGAAGACTCAAAGAAATATTACCAATTATCATATGGATTAATCCCTATCTATAGTCATGGTTTAGTGATTTAAGGTCTCAAAGAAAACTGAGTCCTCAAAGTTTAAAGGCTATTAAAAAAATATATAGTTCAAATATTACTCAAGTTGACAGAAATGAGCTTTTTCCATCACAGAAACTAGTAAAAGTAAACTAGCTTGGATTTTTATTCTCTTATATTTGATTAAATTTACCTGTAAGGAATCAGAACTTATTCCCCTAGATTGATTCTTTCCTTTGTATGTTTATTGACCCCTACTATCAGTATATTTTTTGACATCCGTAACATTATTATAACATATGGGTTAAGATAAAAAATAAATACCTAAAAATAAATATAAGAGAAAAGAAAAATGTGCTTTCAGTACATCCCTGAGCATTATTCAGAGGAAATAATGGGACTGGCATAATTTTTTAACATTTTTGCCAAATATTGTTGATAGAACTGTCAAACTACAAAATTAAATAGGAGCTTACACATGAAAAAAATGTTCAAATAAGATAGGAGAAGGATATCCATTCCAACGGAGATGGCAAATAGTTTTCCTCTTGTATGACATCTTTGATCACTTGGAAGTGCCTGCCTAGAATGCTGTGTTGAAAAAGAATTTGGAGCCAAGTCCTAGCTCAGCAGGAAAATTGCCATAATTGATTAGCAATCTCTGTCATGAATGCAAACTAGGAGAATAGCAACACATGGGTAACATATTTGCAATTCCTGGTTTTGTAAAGAACTGTGTATTAGAAATGTCTTCCCAGAGAGAAGATCTGATAATTAGAGGCTAAAGAGAAGCAGAATACGTGACCCCAAAATATGCCATGGCATTGTGGATTATTGTGAGCTGAAGGAGATCACGACCCAACAGCCTCAAGAAAAACACTTACCTCTCCTTTAACCACCTAAAAGAATTTACATAGGGGGCCTGGCTCAGAGACAGCCAGCACCAGAGATAACTTTTATCTGAATGACCGACCAATCTATATGGCAGGTAAACATCTAATTACCAAACATCTGGTCTTCTTATAGTCCTGTTAATTACCCTCCTCCACTTTGATGCCCCAGGCCCCTACCCCATTCCTTAGCTCAGGATGGCATATATGTCTCAACTGCCCAACTTGCTCTTGAATCTTATATTCTTATAGGGTTCCCATACATACTAAATTACATTTGTTTTTTCCGGTTACCCTGTCTTATGTCATTTTTTTGTTTGTTTTTAATAGATCAGCCAAAGAACCTCGAAGGGTAGAAGGAAAATTGTTCCGCCCTGGCAGAGGCAAAGATCAAACAACAGTATTCACTAAACTGTGATTCCCCAAAAGGACATTTGATTCTAGGTTAGATCTCTTCAAACGTACCCATACCACCCAACATTCTCCAAGTGTGAAGGGCAAATTTATCTGGTAACAGCTAAACAGTTATGCATTTTATTACTGAAGAATAATCTTGACAATAGGGAAGAGAAGGCCCAATTTATTGTTGTTTTGTACAAAAATTACTAATTCCAAATAATAAAAAATTTGGAATGAACAATGAAACCCTTGCTTCCCAGGTGACATTGGGGATGTTCTTCAATTGTGCATTTTTCCTTTGTACACATGAGGATAATAATTCTAATTACATTTCAGGTGAAAGAGTGTAGGGCAAATAAGTCAGCATAAACCTAAAAGAATATTTGCTAAATCTACTTCAGAAGTATTTGAAATCATTTTCCTATCCAAGTGGTACAAATGAAATTCATATCCCTAAAATGAGAAGTTTCACTGAAGTGCCAAGACACAAAGAAGCACTCACACTTTTACCTTGCCAACAGAAATGTAGAACTTTTTCATACTTATAACATCATCTTCTTCAACAGGAGGAGGTGGTGGACTGGTTGGTTTCTTCAGGACCCCGGGAGAAAATTCTGTACCTAACGTGATATTCATGCCTGATTCACTCCATCTTACTTGTGAAACCAATTTGGCTAACCTGCATTTCAGAAATCATACAAACTAGAAATAACTTTCAAATATGGTAGAATTCAGAAAAAAAAAAACTAAAATTTTGTTTTATGTATTCAAATCAATCTCCTGTCCTAACTCTGCAGGAGGATTCTCTTAGGAGCTGCTAAAATTAATGGCTTATTCATAGAATTACTAATTATTCTATTTTAATTTATTTTTATTTAAAAAAACAGTTGTTCTAAGCAAAAGTCAAATTTTAGTAAAACTTCAGAATGTTTAGGTACTTGAACTATAGAAGTCAGGGAGCATAAAAGAAAAACATGGCCCTGCACTACAACATTCTTTTTTATGACACTCATATTCATTTTTTAACACCCTGGACATAAATACCTTTACAGAAGTAGAAAAAAAATTTTAATATAATGATCAAAGAAGCAGAATTGAAATACATTTATTAGGTACTGTTTCTACAAAATCTCTTTGCAAAAGTTAAGTGATTTTTACCAATGCTCTATCTTGTACTATATAGCAAGTGGAATATAAACTCAAATGAGTTTAAAGGTATACAATTTTATTAAGAAAGTACAGAAAAATTATTTTTGGTGAACAAAATTCATTTAAAAATATGTATATTGATGGGATTACAATACCTGTATTCAAAGTAGCAATCACTTTCCAGAAATGCTGGAAGTCTTTCTTTTTTGACCCAGTGAATACCTCGTTCACGATTGAGACACTATTAGAGGACAAGTGAAAAAGAAAAAGTGTGTCAAAGAAATTCACCATTCAGGACAATGATGGCCTAATCACTAGAGCAATATTACCTCTAGCTCTTACAGGGAGCCCTGCCTGTACCTTCTATTTGGATGGGAGAGAGTAAGAACCCTGAGTCACAAGTACTTCTTCAATTCTCTCAACAACCCTGTATCAACTATTATCTATGTTTTACGGATTAACAAGCTGAATCAAGAAAACTTAAGTAACTTACTGAAAGAGAAAGAGTGACAAAAAATTCAGTCTCAGTATTTTCACACTCATAAAATGGGTGAAAAATAATCACAAACAGAAAAAGAACTAACCAGAAAACTTGGTAAGACTGCTAGAGTGACTGCAAGCCCTTTGTCCTTCCAATTTTAGGAAATTTTGTTAAATATTTAACATCACCAGGCATTATCATTGAGGATACCAAGGTTAACAAGAAAGAGAAGGCCCTTCCTTTAAGGAGTTTGCAGATAATTCGATAAGCAATAATAACAGAGTGCTATAAGCACCAGAAGTTCAGGATTCTGTGGGAGGCCACATGGGCATGAAAACCAGCAAAGGTTTCCCACAGAACATGACTGGGGGGGGTGGGGGACAGAGTCAAGATGGAGGAATAGGAGGATGTGCAGTTCGCCTCTCCCCACAAGTACATCAAGAATACATCTACATCTACGAATGGAACAATTCTCACAGAGCACCTGCTGAACACTAGCAGAGGACCTTGGACACCTGAAAGGGCAAGAAAAATCCCCACGCAACCGGGTAGGACTTAAGAAAGAAAAAAAGAAGAGGAAACAGGACGGGACCTGCACCCTTGCAGGGGAGCTGAAGGAGAGGAGAGGTTCCCGCACTCAGGGAAGCCCCCTCACCGGTGGGGAGACCAGCTGGGACAGAGAGGGAGCTTCAGGGGCTCGCAGGAGAGGGCAGCAACCAGTCTGTGGCAGACAGGACAGAGTAAGACCTACACAGATGGTCCAGATGGTCCATGCCGCAGCCCTGAGCTCCCGAGACCGAGTCCTGTGTCTGCTGGTGCGGAGCAGGGCTGCATGATGGAACATGGGGTCTGGAGAGTGGACTCAGGGAGGGGACAGCTGTTGGCTGTGAAGGGACAGCCTGAAGGGACGGGAGTAAAGAGCTCCACGATTGGGAACGTTCATGGAAGAAGCCCAGGCTGCCACAGAAGCAGAGTGCCATTGTTGAGTGGCACGCAAGGGGTGAGGCCACCATTGCAGCCCCCTTCCCCATGCACTGGCCCCTGCCTCCGGGGGCATTAGGATGGTCACCTGCCTGAGCAGGCTCGCGTGCCCCACCTGTTGCCGCCTCCACCCCCGCCCACCTGGGTAGGTGCATGTGCTCTGGGACAGCCTGAAGAACAGATGCTAGCAGGAGGAACACATACAGAGGTGGGGCTGAAACCACAGCTGAGCCCCAGGGGCAATGCAACTAAGGAAGAAGAGCTGAAAGCTCTCCTTGAGGCTGCAGGAACCATGGATTTACACCCCCGCTGTCAGCACTGTAAACTCAGCAACCGAGGAACGTCCAAATGGACGAGCGCTCCCGTAGCTGAGACGGGCCTAGCTTTAGCAGCTGTGGGCTTTGTGGGCACGTACACATGGAGACTGGACCAGGCCAGAATCTGAGCTGCCTCCACAGCTACCACAGTGGGTCCAGGTACACGACTACTGCAGTCCTGGGATATGACTTCGGTGGATCTGCCCTGGTGGCCTGGTGAAAACAACGCCTGAGAGATGCCAGGGCCAACTGCCGGCATACCCACAGGTAAGGGGGCGCTGAGAGCAGTTCCAACAACCGTGTAATCTGTGAGCCAACACAATGGGGGAAAAGTGACACAACAGAGTTCACTCACAGGTGAACAGTTCCAGAGGAGGGAAACTCAGTGGCTTCTCTCCCAGTGGGAGAGCTCCAACCTCGCCTACTGCATACCACAATTAGAAACACAGCTCAGAAACAGATCTGAGGGCCGCAGACACTGCCCGTGACAGGGAATTAACAACCACAGAGCAAAGAGGAGGCTCCGCTCAATATCCAGTGCAGGCTTAGGTCACCACAACGTCAGTCACACCTCCTATCAAGGGGATGACGGCCAGCATACACTGAGGAAAGAGGGGGCAGACATCCATACTAAAAACAGCCCTTGCACCAAAAAATATTAAACACACAGAGACTACATAGGGACATTCCCACATAAAAATAGCCCTTCAAGACAGTCTCAGAGTCAGGCATTAGGAGGAAGAACCCCAGAGTGCAGGAGCTCCACAGGGCTGGAAGAAACAGACACTCTACTCTTGGAGGGTGCACACAAGACCTCATGTGTGCTGGGACAGAGCACAAAGCAATACCTCCATAGGAATCACAGCTAGACCTAACTAGGGTCTGAGAGGGTTTCCTGGGGAGGTGGGGGTTGGCTGCAGCTCACTGTCAGGGCAGGGACACTGGTGGCGGAGGTGGGGCTTTGTGGGCACCAGAGAATACTGGACCCCAGAGAATACTGATCAGTGTGAGCTCTCCTGGGGGTCCCCACTTTGCACTAAGACCTGGCCACACCCAACAGCCTACAGGCTGCAGAGCTGGAATGCTTCAGACCAAACAACCAGCAGGACAGGAACACAGCCCCACCCATCAGCAGACAGGCTGCCTAAAGTCATACTGAGCTCATAGCTACTTCAAAACACACCTCTTGTCACAACCCTGCCCATCAGATGGACAAGGCCCAGCTCCACTCACCAAAGGGCAAGCACCAGTCCCTCCCACCAGGAAGCCTGCATAAGCCTCTGGACCAACCTCACCCACCAGGGGGCAGACACCAGAAGCAATAAGAACTATGGTCCTGCAACCTGTGGAAAGGAGACCACAAACACAGAAAGTTCAACAAAATGAGATGACAGAGGAATATGTTGCAAAAAAAGGAACAAGATAAAACCACACAAGAACAACTAAATGAAGAGGAGATAGGCAATCTACCTGAAAAAGAATTCACAGTAATGATAGTAAAGATGATCCAAGATCTCAGAAAAAGAATGGAAGCACAGATCAAGAAGACACAAGAAAAGTTTAACAAGGAGTTAGAAGATATAAAGTACAAACAAACAGATGAACAATACAATAACTAAAATGACAAAGCACACTAGAAGGGATCAGTAGCAGAGTAACTGAGGCAAAGGAACGAATAAGTGAGCACAAAGGAACACAGAGTGGTGGAAATCACTGCCACAGAACAGAATAAAGAAAAAAGAATGAAAAGAAATGAGGACAGTCTCAGAGACATCTGGGACAACATTAAACACACCAACATTCATTTTATCAGGTCCCAGAAGGAGAAGAGAAAGAAAAAGGACCTGAGGAAATTTTTGAAGATATTATAGCCAAAAATTTCCCTAACATGAGAAAGGGAACACTCAAGTCCAGAAACTGCAGAGTCCCATACAGGATGAACCCAAGGAGGAAAATGCTGAGACACATATTAATGAAACTGACAAAAATTAAAGACAAAGAAAAAATATTAAGAGCAACAAGGAAAAAGCAACAAATAACATACAAGGGGATCTCCATGAGGTTATCAGCTGATTTTTAAGCCAGAAACTCTGCAGGCCAGAAGGGAGTGGCACAATATATTTCAAGGGATGAAAGGGAAAAACCAACAACAAAGCATACTCTACCCAGCAAGGTTCTCTTTCAGATTCAACAGAAAAAACAAAAACTTTAGGGACAAGCAAAAGCTAAGAGAATTCAGCACCACCAAACAAGCTTTACAACAAATGCTAAAGGAACTTCTCTAGGTGGGAAAGAGACCAGCAACTTAAAACAACCTTGTACCTATATAGACTGCTGTATCAAAACCTCATGGGAACAGCAAACCCCAAAACTGCAATAGATACACAAACAAAAAAGAAAAGGCAACCCAAACACAATACCAAAGATAGTCATCAAATTACAAGAGAAGAGAATGAAAGAGGAAGGGAAGAAAAAAGACCTACAGAAACAAATCCAAAACAATTAAGAAAATGTCAATAGGAACATACATATCAATAATTACCTTAAATGTAAAAGGATTAAATGCTCCAAACAAAAGATACAGACTGGCTGAATGGATACAAAAACAAGACCCATATATATGCTGTCTACAAGAAACCCATTTCAGATCTAGGGACACAAACAGACTGAAAGTGAGGGGATGGAAAAAGGTATTCTATGCAAATGGAAACTGAACATTATGGGATTAGAAATCAATTACAGGAAAAAAAACCGTAAAAAACACAAACACGTAGAGACTAAATAATATGTTACTAAACAACCAATGGATCATCAAAGAAATAAAAAATACCTACAGACAAATGACAATGAAAACAAAACAATCCAAAACCTATGGGATGCAGCAAAAGCAGTTCAGGAGGGCAGTGTATAGCTATACAAGCCTACCTCAAGAAACAAGAAAAACTTCAAAAAAAAAGAAAAAAAAGCCTAACCTTACACCTAAAGCAACTAGAGAAAGAGAACAAATAAAACCCCAAGTTAGTGGAAGGAAAGATATCATATAGATCACAGCAGAAATAAATGAAATAGAGACAAAGAAAATAGATAAGATCAATGAAACTACAAGCTGGTTCTTTGAAAAGATCAACAAATTGATAAACCTTTAGCCAAACTCATCAAAAAAAAAAAGGAATATGGCTCAAATCAATAAAATTAGAAATGAACAAGGAGAAGTTATAACTGACATCACGGAAATACAAAGGATCATAAGAATCTACTACAAGCAACTATATGCCAATAAAATGGACAGCCTAGAAGAAATGGACAAATTCTTAGAAAGGTACAACCCTCCAAGACTGAACCAGGAGGAAACAGAAAATATGAACAGACCAATCGCAAGTACTGAAATTGAAACTGTACTTTAAAAACTTCCAACACACAGAGGTCCAGGACTAGATGTCTTAACAGGGGAATTCTATCAAACATTTAGAGAAGAGTTAACACCTATCCTTCTGAAACTCTTCCAAAAAATTGCAGATGAGGAAACACTCCCAAGGTCTTCTATGAGGGCACCATCACCCTGATACCAAAACCAGACAAAGATACAACAATAAGAGAAGATTACAGGCCAATGTCACTGATGAACATTGACACAAAAATCCTCAACAAAATACTAGCAAACAGAATCCAACAACACATTAAAAGGATCATACACCATGATCAAGTGGAATTTATCCCAGGGATTCAAGGATTCTTCAATATACACAAATCAATCAATGTGATATACCACATTAACAAACTGAAGAATAAAAACCATACAATCTCAATAGATTCAGGAAAAGCTTTTGACAAAATTTAACACCCAATTATGACAAAAACTCTCCAGAAAATGGGCATAGAGAGAACCTACCTCAACATAATAAGGGCCATATACAACAAACCCACAGCAAACATCATTCTCAATGGTGAAAAACTGAAAGCATCTCCTCTAAGATCAGGAACAAGACAAGGATGTCCACTCTCACCACTTTTACTCAACATAGTTTTGGAAGTCCTGGCCATGGCAATCAGAGAAGAAAAAGAAATCAAAGGAATCCAAATTTGAAAAGAAGTAAAACTGTCACTGTTTGCAGATGACATGATGCCATACATAGAAAATCCTAAAGATGCTACCAGAAAACAACTAGAGCTCATCAATGAATTTGGTAAAGTTTCAGGATACAAAATTAATGCGCAGAAATCTCTTGCATTCCTGTACACTAACAATGAAAGATCAGAAAGAGAAATTAAGCAAACAATCCCATTCACCAGTGCAACAAAAAGAATAAAATACCTAGGAATAAACCTACCTAAGGAGGTAAAAGACTCAGAAGACTATAAGACACTGATGAAAGAAATCAAAGATGACACAAACAGATGGAGAGATATACCATTTTCCTGGATTGGAAGAATCAATATTATCAAAATGACTATACTACCCAAAGCAATCTACAGATTCAATGCAATCCCTATCAAACTATCAATGGCATTTTTCACAGAACTAGGACAAAAATTTTTTTAATTTGTATGGAAACACGGAAGACCCTAAGGAGCCAAAGCAATCTTGAGAAAGAAAAAAGGAGCTGGAGAAATCAAGCTCCCTGACTTCAGAGTATACTATAAAGTTACAGTAATCAAAACAGTATGGTACTGGCACAAAAACTGAAATACAGATCAATGGAACAGGATAGAAAGTTCAGAGATAAACCCACACACCTATGGCCAACTAATCTATGACAAAGGAGGCAAGAACACACAAGGGAGAAAAGACAGTTCTTCAATAAGTGGTGCTGGGAAAACTGGACAGCCATATGTAAAAGGATGAAATTAGAACACTCCCTAACACCATACACAAAAATAAACTCAAAATGGATTAAAGACCTAAATGTAAGGCCGATACTATAAAACTCTTAGAGGAAAACACAGAACATTCTCTGACATAAACTGCAGAAATATCTTTTTGGATCCACCTCCTAGAGTAATGAAAATAAAAACAAAAATTAAAAAATGGACGTAATTAAACTTAAAAGTGTTTGCACAGCAAAGAAAACTATAAATGAGACAAAAAGACAACCAACAGAGTGGGAGAAAATATTTGCAAACCTAAGTGACCAACACGGCATTAACCTCCAAAATATACAAACAGCTCATGCAGCTCAATAACAAAAAACAAACATCCCAGTCAAAAAATGGGGAGGACATCTAAATAGAAATTTCTCCAAAGAAGATATACAGATGGCCAAAAAGGCACATGAAAAGATGTTGAACATCACTAATTATCAGAGAAATGCAAATCAAAACTACAGTGAGGTATCACCTCACACTGGTCAGAATAGCCATCAACAAAACCTACAAACAGTAAATGCTGGGGAGGGTGTGGAGAAAAGGGAACCCTTCTACACTGTTGGTGGGAATGCAAACTGGTACAGCCACTACGGAGAACAGTATGGAGTTTCCTTAACAAACTAAAAATAGAGCTACCATTCCATCCAGCGATCCCACTCCTGGGCATAAACCCTGAGAAGACCATAATTCAAAAAGATACATGCATCCCAACGTTCACTGCAGCATTATTTACAATATCCAGGACTGGAAGCAACCTAAATGTTCATTGACTGAAGAAGAGATAAAGAGGATGTGGTACATATATGCAATGGAATATTACTCAGCCATTAAAAAAGAATGAAACAATGCTATTTGCAGCCACATGTATGGACCTAGAGACTGTCATATGACAGTCAGACAGAGAAGGACAAATATCATGATATCACTTATATGTGGAATCTAAAAAAATGGTACAAATGAACTTATTTACAAAACAGAAATAGAGTCATAGATGTAGAAACAGTCTTACGGTTATGGAGGGAAGGGGGAAAGGATAAACTGAGAGATTGGGATTGACATATACACACTACTATTATATATAAAATAGATAACTAATAAGGACCTACTGTATATCACAGAGAACTCTACTCAATACTCTGTAATGACCTATATGGGAAAAGAATTTGAAAAAGAATACTTGTGTATGTATAACTGAATCACTTTGCTGTATATCTGAAACTAACACAACGTCGTTAATCAACTGTAATCCAATAAAAATTTTTAAAAATTATAATTGACTGGAGGCATGATTAGCTAGGTTGAAGAGGGAAGGAGGAAAGAAATAAAGATAAGTTTAGCTTAATAGATCACAGGGTAAGATTTGAGAGATGGAGGGAGGAAGGCTGGAGAAGTAGGCAGGGCCCTGATTATGAGTAGTCTTTTAAATAACATTATGGAGTTTAGATTTTATCTTGAGGTTGTGACGGTCACATGAATTTACAGAAGAGTTACTAAGTTGCTATTCATCCTAAGACATTTATACACTATTGTTTCTATTTTGTCTTATATTCACTTTTTCCAGAATTCTAATCAATGCCAGTACCTTGGACAGTAAACAGATGCTAATAATAAGTAAAACAACCAATAAAGTACACATTTCAGTGAGGCAAATGTGTCTGCACTATGTGGCTTCCACTGACTGTCTGCTAAAGCAAAAATTTTGCTCTGATATTAACATCAGAGTCAACGCAGACCACTGCTATCTCCTTTGAGGAAATCGCAGGCTCACACAGCAGTGCTGCCACCATCTGAGAAGCTAATGTTCTTGGGGGTGCACCTGTGCTCAGCAATGCTGACATGTGGCACCAAGTCATTAGGCTCCCCAGGACTGGAAAACTGAGCAAACAATGGTTTCCTCCCGTTTAGCCAAAAACAGCCACTTGCCTTCACCAAAGACTATCTTCTGGGTACTGAAAGAATAGAAGAAACTTTGGAAACAGCCAGCACCTTAACAGTAGCATCTTGTTGACTGCTTATCAGTGAGATCTGAAGGACATTTGGATCTTGAGTAAGAAGGATTCCACATATGCTACACACTGACAACCAACCACACAGGAGTCTTGAATTCTCATGAGCAATGTATTCAATGTATCACAAAAAGACACCAGGCCGCACATAAAAATCGACATAAACACTTGAGGAATTCTACAAGGCCATGGAACTACTCAGTTCATACAAAATCAGTTTGCCTAATATTTACCTAATGAACAGTTCACCTATAACTCTTTCCTTTTTGTATGTTTTGCATCTATTTGACCTAAAAATTAAGTGAAAAGTATAAAAAAATAAAATCAAAATTGAAGAAAAGTCTTTAGTCAAACTGCTAAAAAATCCTTTCAAGGTGTTTTCAAGTAACTAAAATATAAAGACCAAAAAGATACAAAACAACCCTGCCAACCATAGAAGGATAAATTAATAAACACTATAAGAAACACAAAAATAATTTACCTAAAATAAAATTATTTAATCCTTAAAACTAAAAAAAACGTTAAGAAAGAAAAACAGATAACCAAAAGGTTAGGGGAAACTGGCTGTCGGTAGGTAAAACACTCTAGAACTACTTCCAATTAGCCATACACAAGCTCTTTAAACTGTCACCAGGATTAGATTAATAAAAATTATATTTATATGTATGAGCAACTAAATAAAGCATGGCTACCTGCCAATGGACTAGATTTTCTGTCTAGTCATTTACTGAAGTATAAATTACATAGAGTAAAATCCATCCTTTTTAGTACACAGTGCTACAAGTTTTGACAATTACATACAGTCATGTAACCATGACTACAATCAAGATGTAGAATAGTTCCAACAGCTCCAAACTTCCTCATGACACTTTGCAGTCAATGACTCCCTCTAACCCCAGGCCCTGGCAACCACTGACAGGTTCTCTATATAGTTTTGCCTTTCCCAGAATGTCATATAAATGGAATCAATATAGTATGTAGCCTTTGACTCTGGCTTCTTTCATTTAGCATAATGCATGTGAGACTGATCTATGTTCTTCCATGGATCACTAGTCCATTCCTCTTCATTGCTGAGTAGTACTCCACTGTACTGATGAACCACATTTTATTTATCCATTCCCAGTAAGGAAATTCGGGTTGTTTCTAGCTTTTGGTGATTATAATAAAGCAACTGGAGACATTCACATATAGGTGTTTTCTTTTTTTTTTTTTTTTTGCCTGCATTGGGTCTTTGTTGCGGTGAGTGGGGGCTACTCTTCATCATGGTGTGTGGACTTCTCACTGCAGTGGCTTCTCTTGTTGCAGAGCACGGGCTCTAGGCGCCCAGGCTTCAGTAGTTGTGGCACATGGGCTCAGTAGTTGTGGCTCGCAGGCTCTAGAGCTCAGGTTCCGTAGTTGTGGCACACGGGCTTAGTTGCTCCGCGGCATGTGGGATCTTCCCGGACCAGGGCTCGAACCTGTGTCCCCTGCACTGGCAGGCGGATTCTTAACCACTGTGCCACCAGGGGAGTCCCTCATGTACAGGTTTTTATGTGAACATAACTGTCTATTTCCCTTGGGTTAATATATAGGAATAAGATAGATAGGTAGTATGGCATGTGTTTAACTTAGGAAGAACTGCCAAACTGTTTTCCCAAATGTAATTTGCATCAACAATGTAAGAGTTCTAGATGCTCTGCATCCTGGCTAGCATTTTGTATTGTCAATATTTATTTGTTGTTTATTTTGTACATCATAATAGGTGAGTAGAAACAGTTCATTGTGATGTATGTGCGAACACTTTTTTTTAATAACAGCTTTGAGATATAGCTTATGTTTCACACAACTCATCCATTTAAAGTATAAGCCAATGATTTTAGTATATTCAGAAACCATCACCACAAATTTAGAACATTTTCATCACCCTCTCCAAAAAACCCATACCCATTAGCAATCACTCTCCATTCATTCCAACTCCTCCACCTCACCTCCCAATGTTGAATGCACTTCTCTTATGACTAAAGATGTTGAGCATCTTTTCATATGTGTATTGGTCATTTTTACATCTTGTTTGGAGAAATATCTATTCAGATCCTTTGTCCATTTTTAAATTGGGTAGTCCTTTTATTGTTGAGTTGTAAGAGGTCTTTACACAGTCTAGATACACAGTCCTTATCATATATATGACTGGCAAATATTTTCTCCCATTCTGTGGGTTGTCTTTTCACTTTCTTTAGACCATAAAAGTTTTATATTTTTATTTATCTGTTTTTTTCTTTTGTTGTTTATGCTTTTGGTGTGATATCTAAAATACCAATGCCTATATAAGGTCATGAAGATTTACATTTGTGTTTTCTTCTAAAATATGCTTCATTATTAGTATTTTTTGCATTGCTAGATTCAGTTTGCTGTTTTTGAACTTTTTTGTGTCTACGTTCATGAGGGATATTAGTTTGTAAGCTCTTTTCTTTGAAATTTCTTTAGTGCTGGTATAAGGATAATGCTGGCATTATAAAATGAGTTGGAAATTGATCCCTCTTCTTTTGTTTTTTTTTTTTTTTTGGAAGCGTTTTCATAAATTTAGTATTACTTCATCTTTAAAGGTTTGACAGAATTCACCAGTGAAGTCATCTGGACCTAGAGTTTTCTTCGTGGAAATCTTTTTCCCCCAAGACTTAGTTTTTTGGAGCAGTTTTAGGTTTACAACAAAACTGAGAAGATAAAGATTTCCTGTATATCTCCTGCATCCACATATTCACAGCCTCCCCCTTTATGAACATCACTCACAGAATGGTACATTTTTTACCAAGAATGAACCTACATTGACACATCATAATCACCCAAAATCCATTGTTTACCTTAGGGTTCACTCTTGGTGTTATACATTCTATGGGTTTGGACAAGCGTATAATGACATATATCCATCAGTGTAATATCATACAGAGTATTTTCACTACCCTAAAAATCCTCTATGCTCTGCCTATTCATCTCTGGCCCCTGGAACCCCTAGTAATCACTGATCTTTTTTTTTAATATTTTGATGTGCTTGATTTTATTCTGTATTTTTTTGAATTTTATTTTATTTATTTTTTTATACAGCAGGTCCTTATCAGTTATCCATTTTATACAAAACCACTAACCTTTTCATTGTCTACATAGATGTGCCTTTTTCAGAATATTATATAGTTGGAATCATACAGTATGTAGCCTTTTTCAAATTGGCTTCTTTCACTTAGAAATATGTATTTAAGGTCCCACCATGTATTTTTTGTGGATTGAAAGCTCATTTCTTCTTACCACTCTATAATATCCCCTTGTCTGGATGTAGACAGTTTAGTTATCCACTCATCTAATGAAGGGCATCTTAGTTGCTTCCAAGTTTTGACAATTATGAATAAAGCTACTATAAACATCCATATGCAGGTTTCTGTTTGGGCATATATTTTCAACTCCTTTGGGTAAATAACCAGGGAGTATGATTGCTGAAATGTATGCTAAGAGTATGTTAGTTTTGTAAGAAACCATCCAAATGTCCTCCAAAGTGGCTGTACCACTTTTGCATTTCCACCAGCAATGTATCTGATTTCCTGTTGCTCCACATCTTCATTAACATTTGGTGTTGTAAGTGTTCTGGATTTTGGCCATTCTAATAGGTGTGTACTAGTCTTCTGTCTTTTTTTTATTGGATTACTGGGAGAACAGTGTTTAAGTCTTTAACTATAACTATGGATTGTCTATTCCTCTTTTCAGTGCTATCAGCTTTTATTTCATGTATTCTGAAGGTCTTTTGTATGGTGCATAATTATGGGTTGTTATGCTTTCTTGGTGAATTGATCGCTTTATCACTATGTGATGTCTCTTTGTATCCATAGCAAGATGCCTTCTTCTGAAGTCTACTCTGATATTAACACAGTCACTCCAGCTTTCTTTCAACTAGTAATTGTATGGTATAGCTTTTTGCCTTCTTTTACTTACAACAAAATTTTGTATTATATTTAAGGTGATGTTCTTATAGACAGAAAATAGTGGTGGGTCTTTTTTTTAACCCATCTGACTCTGACTCTTAATTGGGGTGTGTAAGCCATTTAAATTTAATGTAATTATTTATGTATATGATTAAGGTGCTGCTAATTGCTGATGTGGTTTGCTCAAAATCTACCATCTTGCTTTCTGCTTGTTCTGTATATCCTTTATCTCTTCTTTCTTCATTTTCTGCCTGTTTTTGGTTTGAGTACTTTCTTATTCCTTTTTTTCTCCACTATTATTATATGATTTATACCTCTTTAAAATATTTTTAAATTGTTGCCCTGTTGTTTACAGTATGTATATTTAATGAATCACAGTCTACCTCAAATATATCGAGTAAGATCACCTTTTAGATCTTTCTGAGAGACTGTGTCAAAATACATAACTCAAGCTAAGAAGCTCCTTGTACACAGATATTGAATCATTATGCTGTACACCTGAAATTAATATAATGTTCTATGTCAACTGTACCTCAATAAAAAAATAAGAAGCTCCTAATAAACAGTTTTTAACAAAAAAGAAATAGGTTATAAAGACTTCCATGAAATAAAAAATTTCTGTTCTCTGAAGAAACTGAATAAACCAATAAATATCACTGTCCCAACTAGGGAAAAAAGTTTTTAACTAAATGTTTATACAGTGTTAAACTGTCCATGATAGATGTCCTTGTTTTAAATTCAAAACAATGCTATAACATAGTTGTTATTACTATTTTTATTTTTGTATTTATAAACAATATTTATAAATAGTTATTATTATTAATACATTTAATTTGATGAAATTAAACAAGAAAGACAGAAATATATCTGAATTCAGTAAAAGAAGAATTGAAGACTTTCCAGGCTGGAGAAGAGCTATGTTTTAAGTATTAGATATGTGTTAGCTTAAAATGTCCATCAGACATTTTAAATCAAGAGAAAACAGTATTGTTACACATTATTATTTTCATTTGATTCACATAACAAACCTAAGTAGTAGGTATTGAAGGCATCATTTGACAGATGAGGAAAATGAGGCTCATCAAAATGACTTGTATAAAAGCACAGTCTAGTAAGTTGAAGAGCCAATATTAGAACCCAAGTTCTTTTACATCATGCTAGGGAGACAAAATTCAGAAGCTGAGAGAATTTAACGCCAGAGACTCAGAGCCACACAATGTAATTTCAAGATCAGAAATCTCAACCCCATGCAGTGCAACCTGGGAATACTCAAGCTGCACCCACTCCAGCTACAGTTATCTTGCTAGAGCAGCCCTGGAGAGGCACGTCTGGGGAAACCCTGGCATGGGCCTACTCCAACTCCAACCATCCTACCAAGGGAGCCCCGATGCTGTATGCCCTGGGGACACCCCCCATCCCAGTCCACATCCTCTCCAGCTCCAGCTGGCATTCCAAAGCTTCCTAGCACAAGCACTTTACACAAGGAATGCTCCTACACAAGGCCACATCTTCAAAATCAGGAGAGGTAGCTGTTTGGCCTGATTCACAGAATCAAATACAGAAAGCCACTGAACCAAGATGGCAGAGTAGAAGGACATGCTCTCACTCCATCTTGCGAGAACACCAGAATCACAACTAGCTGCTGAACAATCATCAACAGGAAGACACTGGAACTCACCAAAAAGGATACCCCACATCCAAAGACAAAGGAGAAGCCACAGTGAGACGGGGGCAGGGGGGCAATCACAGTAAAATCAAATCTCATAACTGCTGGGTGGGTGACACACAGACTGGAGAACACTAATCCCACAGAAGTTCACCCACTGGAGTGGAGGTTCTGAGCCTCACGTCAGGCTTCCCAACCTGGGGGTCCGGCAACAGTACCTAGAGAATCAGACATTGAAGGCTAGCGGGATTTGACTGCAGGACTTCGACAGGACTGGGGGAAACAGGCACTCCACTCTGGAGGGCACACACAAAGTAGTGTACAAATCGGGACCCAGGGGAAGGAGCAGTGACCCCAAGGGAGACTGAACCAGACCTACCTGCTAGTGTTGGAGGGTCTCCTGCAGAGGTGGGGGGTAGCTGTGGCTCACCGTGAGGACAAGGAAACTGGCAGCAGAGGTTCTGGGAAGTACTCCTAGGCGTGAGCTCTCCCAGAGTCTGCCATTAACCCCACCAAAGAGCCCAGGTAGGTTCCAGTGTGGGGTTGCCTCAGGCCAAACAGACAACAGGCAGGGAACCCAGCCCCAGCCATCAGCAGTCAAGCAGATTAAAGTTTTACTGAGCTCTGCCCACCAGAGCAATACCCAGCTCTACCTATCACCAGTCCCTCCAGTCAGGAAGCTTGCACAAGCCTCTTAGATACTCTCATCCACCAGAGGGCAGACAGCAAAAGCAAGAAGAACTACAATCCTGCAGCCTGTGGAACAAAAACCACATTCCCAGTAAGATAGAAAGGAAGAAAAGGCAGAGGACTATGCACCAGATGAAGGAACAAGATAAAGCTCCAGAAAAACAACTCAATGAAGTGGAGATAGGCAACCTTCCAGAAAAAGAATTCAGAATAATGATAGTGAAGATGATCCAGGACCTCAGGAAAAGAATGGAGGCAAAGATTGAGAAGATGAAAGAAATGTTTAACAAAGACCCAGAAGAATTAAAGAACAAACAAACAGAGATGAACAGTAGAATAACTGAAATGAATACTACACTAGAATGAAACAATAGCAGAATAACTAAGGCAGAAAAACGGATAAGTGACCTGGAAGAGAGACTGGTGGAATTCACTGCTGCGGAACAGAATAAAGAAAAAAGAATGAAAAGAAATGAAGACAGCCTAAGAGACCTCTGGGACAACATTAAATGCAACAACATTCACATTATAGGGGTCCCAGAAGGAGAAGAGAGAGAGAAAGGACCAGAGAAAATATCTGAAGAGATTATAGTCGAAAACTTCCCTAACATGGGAAAGGAAATAGCCACCCAAGTTCAGGAAGCACAGAGACTCCCATACAGGATAAACCCAAGGAGAAACACACCAAAACACATACTAATCAAATTGGCAAAAATTAAAGACAAAGAAAAATTATTGAAAGCAGCAAGGGAAAAATGACAAATAACATACAAGGGAACTCCCATAAGATTAACAGCTGATTTCTCAGCAGAAATTCTATAAGCCAGAAGGGAGTGGCATGATAAACTGATGAAAGGGAAGAACCTACAACCAAGATTACTCTACCCGGCAAGGATCTCATTCAGATTCGATGGAGAAATCAAAAGCTTTACTGGCAAGCAAAAGTTAAGAGAATTCAGCACCACCAAACCAGCTCTACAACAAATGCTAAAGGAACTTCTCTAAGTGAGAAACACAGGAGAATAAAAGGACCTACAAAAACAAACCCAAAACAATTAGGAAAATGGTCATAGGAACATACTTATCGATAATTACCTTAAACGTGAATGGATTAAATGCTCCAACCAAAACACACAGGCTTGCTGAGTGGATACAAAAACAAGACCCATATGTATGCTGTCCACGAGAGACCCACTTCAGACCTAGGGACACATACAGATTGAAAGTGAGGGGATGGAAAAAGATTTTCCATGCAAATGGAAATTAAGAGAAAGCTGGAGTAGCAATACTCATATCAGAAAAAATAGACTTTAAAATAAAGAATGTTACAAGAGACAAGGAAGGACGCTACACAATGATCAGCGGATCGATCCAAGAAGAAGATATAACAATTATAAATATATATGCATCCAACATAGGAGCACCTCAACATAAGGCAACTGCTAACAGCTATAAAAGAGGAAATCGACAGTAACACAATAATCGTGGGGGACTTTAAAACCTCGCTTACACCAATGGACAGATCATCCAAAATAAATAAGAAAACAGAAGCTTTAAATGACACAATAGACAAGATAGATTTAATTGATATTTATAGGACATTCCATACAAAAACAGCAGATTACACTTTCTTCTCAGGTGTGCATGGAACATTCTCCTAGATAGATCATATCTTGGGTCACAAATGAAGCGTCAGTAAATTTAAGAAAATTGAAATCATATCAAGCATCTTTTCTGACCACAAACAACACTATGAGATTAGAAATGAATTACAGGGAAAAAAACACAAACACATGGAGGCTACACAATACGTTACTAAATAACCAAGTGATCACTGAAGAAATCAAAGAGGAAATCAAAAAATACCTAGAGACAAATGACAATGAAAACATGATGATCCAAAACCAATGGGATGCAGCAAAAGCAGTTCTAAGAGGGAAGTTTATAGCTATACAAGCCTACCTCAAGAAACAAGAAAAATCTCAAATAAACAATCTAACCTTACACCTAAAGGAACTAGAGAAGGCAAAAAAAAAAAAAACCCAAAGTTAGCAGAAGGAAAGAAATCATAAAGATAGAGCACAAATAAATGAAATAGAAACAAAGAAAACAATATAGCAAATATAAATAAAACTAAAAGCTGGTTCTTTTAGAAGATAAACAAAATTGATAAACCATTAGCCAGGCTCATCAAGAAAAAGAGGGAGAGGACTCAAATCAATAAAATCAGAAATGAAAAAGGAGTAGTTACAACAGACACTGCAGAAATACAAAGCATCCTAAGACACTACTACAGGCAACTCTGTGCCAATAAAATGGACAACCTGGAAGAAATGGACAAATTCTTAGAAAGGTATAACCTTCCAAGACTGAACCAGGAAGAAACAGAAAATATGAACAGACCAATCACAAGTAATGAAATTGAAACTGTGATTAAAAAACTTCCTTCAGGGGCTTCCCTGGTGGTGCAGTGGTTGAGAGTCTGCCTGCCAATGCAGGGGACACAGATTCGTGCCCCGGTCCGGGAAGATCCCACATGCCACGGAGCAACTGGGCCCATGAGCCCTGGCCGCTGAGCCTGCGCATCCGGAGCTTGTGCTCCACAATGGGAGAGGCCACAGCAGTGAGAAACCCATGTACCGCAAAAAAAAAAAAAAAAAAAATTTCCAACAAACAAAAGTCCAGGACCTGATGGCTTCACAGGTGAATTCTATCAAACATTTAGAGAAGAGCTAACACCCATCCTACTCAAAGTCTTCCAAAAAACTGCAGAGGAAAGAACACTCCCAAGCTCATTGTATGAGGCCACCATCACCCTGATACCAAAACCCGACAAAGATACTACAAAAAAAGAAAACTACAGAGCAATATCACTGATGAATATAGATGCAATAATCCTCAACAAAATACTAGCAAACAGAATCCAACAAGACATTAAAAGGATCATAAACCATGATCAAGTGGGATTTATCCCAGGGATGCAAGGATTCTTCAATATATGCAAATCAATGTGATACACCATATTAACAAATTGAACAAAAAACCATATGATCATCTCAATACTTGCAGAAAAAGCTTTTCACAAAATTCAACACCCATTTATGATAAAAACTCTCCAGAAAGTGGGCATAGGGAAACCTACCTCAACATAATAAAGGTCATATACAACAAACCCACAGCAAACATCATTCTCAATGGTGAAAAACTGAAAGCATTTCCTCTAATATCAGGAATGAGACAAGGATGTCCACCCTTACCACTATTATTCAAAACAGTTTTGGAAGTCCTAGCCACGGCAATCAGAGAAGAAAAAGAAATAAAAGGAATACAAATTGGAAAAGAATGAATAAAACTGTCACTGTTTGCAGATGATATGATACTATACATAGAGAACCCTAAAGATGCCACCAGAAAACTACTAGAGCTAATCAATGAATTTGGTAAAGTTTCAGGATACAAAATTAATTCACAGAAATCTCTGGCATTCTTTTACACTAATGATGAAAAATCAGAAAGAGAAATTAAGGAAACACTCCCATTTACCATGGCAACAAAAAGAATAAAATACCTAGGAATAAATCTACCTAGGGAGACAAAAGACCTGTATGTGGAAAACTATAAGACACTGATGAAAGAAATTAATGATGATACCAATAGATGGAGAGATATACCATGTTCTTGGATTGGAAGAATCAATATTGTGAAAATGACTATACTACCCAACGCAATCTACAGATTCAATGCAATCCCTATCAAATTACCAATGGCATTTTTTACGGAACTAGAACAAAAAATCTTAAAATTTGTATGGAGACACAAAAGATCCCAAAAAGCCAAAGCAGTCTTGAGGGAAAAGAACAGAGCTGGAAGAATCAGACTCCCTGACTTCAGACTATACTACAAAGCTACAGTAATCAAGACAATATGGTACTGGCACAAAAATAGAAACATAGATGAATAGAAGAAGATAGAAAGGCCACAGATAAACCCACACACCTATGGTCAACTAGTCTATGACAAAGGAGGCAAGGATATACAATTGAGAAAAGACAGTCTCTTCAATAAATGGTGCTGGGAAAACTGGACAGCTACATGTAAAAGAATGAAATTAGAACACTCCTTCACACCATACACAAAAATAAACTCAATATGTATTAGAGCCCTAAATGTAAGACCGGACACTATAAAACTCTTAGAGGAAAACATAGGAAGAACACTCTTTGACATGAATCACAGCAAGACCTTTTTTGATCTACCTCCTAAAGTAATGGAAATAAAAACAAAGATAAACAAATGGGACCTAATGAAACTTCAAAGCTTTTGCACCCTCAGAATGGGAGAAAATATTTGCAAACGAATCAACAGACAAAGGATTAATCTCCAAAATATATAAACAGCTCATGCAGCTCAATATTAAAAAAACAAAGAACCCAATCCAAAAATAGGCAGAAGACCTAAACAGACATTTCTCAAAAGAAGATATACAGATGGCCAAGTAGCACATGAAAAGCTACTCAAGATCACTACTGGAGAAATGCAAATCAAAACTACAATGAGGTACCACCTCACACCAGTTAGAATGGGCATCTTCAGAAAATCTACAAACAACATATGCTGGATAGGGTGTGGAGAAAGGGAACCCTCTTGTACTGTTGGTGGGAATGTAAATTGATACAGCCACTATGGATAACAGTATGGGGGTTCCTTTAAAAAGTAAAAATAGAATTACCATATGATCCAGCAATCCCACTACTGGGCATAAACCCAGAGAAAACCATAATTCAAAAAATACACATGCACCCCAATGTTCATTGTAGCACCATTTACAATAGGCAGGTCATGGAAGCAACCTAAATGTCCATCGACAGACGAATGGATAAAGAAGATGTGGTACACATATAAAATGGAATATTACTCAGCCATAAAAAGGAACAAAATTGGGTCCTTTGTTGAGACGGGGATGGATCTAGAGACTGTCGTACAGAGTGAAGTAAGTCAGAAAGAGAAAAACAAATATCATATATTAAGGTATATATGTGGAACCTAGAAAAATGGTACAGATGAACCGGTTTGCACGGCAGAAACTGAGACACAGATGTAGAGAACAAATGTATGGAAACCAGTGGGGGAAAGTGGCAGGGGGTGGTGGTGGTGGTGTGCTGAATTGGGTGATTGGGATTGACATATACACACTGATGTGTATAAAATTGATGACTAATAGGAACCTGCTGTATAAAAATATAAATTAAATAAAACTTAAAAAATACAGAAAGTCAAACAGAGAAGACAGAGGAATATGTTCCAAAAAAAGAGAACAAGCTAAAACTTCAGGAAAAAAAAAAAAAAGCTTAACAAAATGGAGATAAGAAAGGTACCTTATAAATAGTTCAAAGTAATAATAATAAAGGTGCTCACTGAACTTGGGAGAAGAAAGGAAAAACACACTGAGAACTTCAACAGAGTCAGAAAATATAAGAAAGAACCAATCAGGGCTGAAGTATACAATAACTGAAATGAAAAATACACTAGAGGGGATTGATAGCAAAATAGATGATATGGAAGAAGAGATCAGTGATCTGGAAGACAGAAAAGTGGATATCACCCAATCAGAAGAGAAAAAAGTTTTTTTAAAAAAATGAGGATAGTTTATGGACCTCTGAGACAACATCAGGCATACTAAAATTTGTAGATGACTCAGAAGGAAGAGAGAGAGAGAAAGGGGCAAAAGCTTATTTGAAGAAATAATGGCTGAAAACTTCCCTAACCTGGAGAAGGACATGGATATTGAGAACCAGGAAGCACATAGAGTCTCAAAGAAGATGAACCCAAAGAGATCCACACCAAAACATACCATAATTAAAACAGCAAAATTAAAGATAAAGGAAGAATTTTAAAGGCAGCAAGAGAAAAATAACTAGTCACATACGAGGGAACTTCCATAAGACTACAAGCTTATTTTTCAGCAGTACCTTTTCAGGCCAGAAGAGAGTGGCATAATATATTAAAGGGCTGAAAAATAAAAACTTACAACCACAAATGCTCTACTTGGCAAGATTATAATTCAGAATTAAAGGAGAGATAAAGAGTTTCTAAGAGAAACAAAAGATAAAGGAGTTCATCACTTCTAAACCACCCTTATGAGAAATGTTAAAGGATTTTCTTTAAGTGGAAAAGAAAAGGCCATAAATAGAAATAAGAAAATACTTGAAAGAAAAAAATTACACTGGTAAAGGCAAAAATTATATATAGTAAAGGCAATATCAGCTACTTAAAAAGCTAGTATGATGCTTAAAAGACAAAAGTAGTAAAATCAACTATAACTACAATAAAATAAAAAGGTATAAAATATGATGTCAAAAACATAAAACATGGGGGAGTAGTAAAATGTGATGCTTTTATTTTATTTTTATTTATTTATTTTTTTTGTGGTACATGGGCCTCTCACTGTTGTGGCCTCTCCCATTGCGGAACACAGGCTCCGGACGCTCAGGCTCAGCGGCCGTGGCTCACGGGCCCAGCCACACTGTGGCATGTGGGATCTTCCCGGACCGGGGCACGAACCCATGTCCCCTGCATCGGCAGGCGGACTCTCAACCACTGAGCCACCAGGGAAGCCCAATGTGATGCTTTTAGAATGCATTTGAACTTAAGCAACTATCAACTTAAAATAAACTGCCATGTATATATGTTATATTCATGAACCTCATGGGAATCACAAACAAAAACCTATGATAAATACACTAAAGATAAAAGAACCCAAGCATAACATCAAAGAAAGCCATCAAGTCACAAAGGAAGAGAGCAAGAGAGAAGAAAGGAACAAAGAAGAACTACAAAAAGAACCAGAAAAACATTAATAAGTACATACCTATCAATAATGACGTTAAATGTAAATAGCTCCAATCAAAAGACATGGGGTAGCTGAATGGATAAGAAAACAAGACCCATCTATGTGCTGCCTACAGGAGATTCACTTCAGATCTAAAGACACACACAGACAGAAAGTTAAAGGATGGAAAAGATATTCCATACAAATGGAAACCAAAAGAAAGTTGGGATAACAATACTCATATCAGATAAAATAGACTTTATTTTTTTTTAATCTGGCCAGAGCCTTTATTATTTCAGAAATAAGCATCCTATGTAACTTGAAGTGGTTAGAATAGTTATTTATGGATTACTGTAATAAATATTTGTCAAAACACCAACTATCTCAATAATCATACACTTATTTCACTCATAAGAATGTCCAAAAATAACTCTTCTGTATCAAAAAATTTACAAATGGCACAAGAGAGTTAAATAATGGTCTGTGGAGGAGAGAAGAAAAATTCTGCTGGGGAAACTCTAATGAAGCAGTTTTTCCATTACATTTTTGATTGATATGGTTCATGAAAGAAGCCTCACTTTGCCTTCCTTTTTTTTTTTTTTTTTTTTTTTGCTGTATGCCGCGGAGCACAGGCTCCAGACACGCAGGCTCAGTGGCCATGGCCCACGGGCCCAGCCGTTCCGCGGCATGTGGGATCCTCCAGGACCGGGGCACAAACCCGCGTCCCCTGCAACGGCAGGCGGACTCTCAACCACTGTGCCACCAGGGAAGCCCTTGCCTTCCTTTTTTTAGTGATTCCTCTGAGAGGGAATGCAAGAAACCAAATCTGAGAGGAAAAACTGCTTTCATAGTCTCAAGTGTAAAGCCCAAACAGGCTTCTCTGATAAAAGCTTTAAAGCCGGAAGAGATGAGAAAGGCAAGCATGTATTCCTTTAAACATTTCAATAAATTTGCAAAAACATTCAGCAATTATGCACATGTTGTTTGTATACTTAAAAAGGCAAAAATTTTCATGCTTTGAATATTCTTTCCTGAATGTTTTAAGAATATTTTGTTCTAGACAACTCAAAAGTAAGGCTTACACACACACATAATATATATAACAGGAATTCTCCATATGATTAGCACTGTGGACTCTCCTGACAGTGTCAAACAATGAAAAGCCAAATATGATCACATCTATACTGTAAGGAGAGCCTGGAGAATCGCCTATGTCTTTGTTTTCTGCTCAACACTTCTGACAAGTTCAGCAGATGTACAGCCATGACTTGTTTCCAAACATCCAGACCCCTTCACTGGCTCACCACAATTACACGACTGTTAAGTTCTAAGTATTCAAAGAAAGACTGCAGGTGTCCCTTTACTTCTCTCTGGTCCCTTTACCAAACCCCTATATCGCTTATGACATTACTTGTTAATATTCCACATTCCAAATGGAAAATGCAGGTACACAGTTTGCTAAATTTCACTTAACCAAATAAATTTAATAATAGATAAAATACTTAAATTCCTGCAACACAAAACTTGGTTTTCACATTCATTAGAACATTTTAGAATTACTCAAACATGAGAATTGAAAATGTGTGTGCTATTTGGAACAGAACTACTGAGTTTATTCTCCAGAAGAAAAAGCAGACCTGAAGCATCACATTACTGGAACACTTGAAACATGTTGACAAGTTCTTATCTTCTAAACTTCCATGAAAGCTGCTTGCACAAACTATTTAAAGAATATCTGCCCCTATTAGACAAGCCAGATATCTGATGTATTAAGGAAGTCAGAAGCTGAGTCACTTCACTTCTTTCTGCTGCCTCCAGTTGCTAGAATACTGACAACTTGCATAAATATGTTTAAAATGTCCATGTAGATTCCCAACATCGAATTGATCGGATCATATTTTTTAACTCCATATACTGGTACTACTTCTGCATGCTTGATTACTTTCTGTGTATCATACAGGAGAAATGTGCTGAAAAGAACTAATCCACCATAAATTGCCACTGGGTACAGAGTGGCACCAGCCACAGTGGTAGGTGGAAGAAACATAGATCCTAGTGAGGACACAAAGACAACACCCTGGCCCACACCCAGGGGTGCTCCCATGTTCACAAACTTCTCACTGGGCACACACATGGCCATGGTGGAGAGGCCTCCCACAATGCCAGCCGTGTACCATACAGCTCTGACAAGAAGAGGCCCCCCTAATATCATCAGAAGAGCCACCACTGCACCCATCACACCAGAATGTAGTAACCAAGCAAGACGCTTTGGGCCTGGGCTCCGTACCAGCATTCCAGCTTCAATCATGCATGCAAAGGTTGCACCAGCTGTCACCCAACAGCCTCTCATCATGAAGTTCATGAGAGCAGGAGTTCTGCTCACAGCCAGGGCAGACAAAGCTGTTATGCCAATACTTCCTGCTAAGTACATATAGATGGAATGAATTCTATCCTTCACATACTGAGGCCAAATTACAGCTTTTTCAATAGCTCCAATCTCATTAGACATTGGCATTCCCAAGCCATAGTAGCACAAAGCTCCAAGACCAACTGCAGCAATAAACCATCTTTCCATCTGATCAATTTAAAATATTTTTTCCAATGATTGTTCCAAAGTTGTCTCCTTGAGTTCTTGGCTAGTTTTCCCATGCCGAATTCCAATTCTTGTCTTGGTGGCATATTCCCTGCTGGGTGTTAAGAGCCACTGATTCTTTGTGATGGAATTCTTCACAACAGGGGAGGCCCTGGTGAAACCTTGGTGGAAAACCCTGGAAGGTAGTGTCTGGAGACACACAAGTCTTGTGGCCAGCATGGTGATGCACCAGGTTTACCAAGCAGATCTGAAATGCTCAGTCCCTGGTCACCTCAAGCATGCAGTTCCCCTTCTGGGCTGGCGAAACACAGCCACACACATCTCCCGCACCCTCCGCCCACCTCTTACTGACTGCACATGCCTAAAATAGACTTTAAAACAAACACTGCAACAAAAGACAAAGGAAGGCATTACATAATGATAAAAAGGTCAATCCAAGAAAAGGATATAACATTCATAAATATTTAAGCACCAACATAGGAGCATCTAAGTATATAAAGCAAATATTAACACACACAAAAGGAGAAATAGACAGTAACACAATAATAGTAGGGGAATTTAGTGCCCAACATACATCAACAGACAGATCATCCAGACAGAAAATCAGTAAGAAAACATCGGCTTTAAATGACACAGTAGACCTGATACACCTAACAGACAGATACAGAACATTCCACCCAAAAATTTCGTAATACACATTTTTTTTCAAGTACACATGGAACATTACTCAGGATAGCTCACACGTTAGTCCACAAAACAAGTCTCAATAAATTTAAGAAGACTGAAATCATATCAATCATCTTTTCTGACCAAAATGGTATGAAACTAGACATCAAGTAGAAGAAGAAAACTGGAAAAGACACAAACATGGAGGAACCAAATAACATGCTACTAAACCACCAGTGGATCAGTGAAGAAATCAAAGAGGAAATAAAAAATACCTTGAAACAAATGAAAATGAAAACACAACTTTCCAAAGTCTATGGGACATAGCAAAAGCAGTTCTAAGAGGGAAGTTCATGGTGATACAGGCCTTCCTCAAGAAATAAGAAAAATCTCAAATAAGCAATGTATCTTTACAGCTAAAGGAACTAGAAAAAGAAGAAAAATGAAGCCCAAAGTTAGTACAAGGAAGAAAATAATAAATATCAGAGCAGGAATACATGAAATAGAGACTTAAAAAAAAGAAAAGAACAATGAAGAGCTAGTTCTTTGAAAAGATAAACAAAATTGATAAACCTTTACCCAGACTCATCAAGAAATAACAGAGATCCCAAATAAATAAAATCAGAAATGAAAGAGAAGTTACAACAAATATCAAAGAAATACAAAGAATCATAAGAGACTAGTACAATTATTTGTCAATAAACTGGACAACCTAGAAGAGATGGATAAATTCCTAAAAACATACAATCTTCTAAGACTCAATCATGAAGAAACAGAAAATCTTAACAAATTACCAATAATGAAATTGAATTAGTAATAATAAAAAAAAACCACCTCCCAACAAACAAAAGTGAAAGACCAGAAGCCTTCACAGGGGAATTCTACCAAACATTTTAAAAAGAGTTAACACCTATTCTTCTCAAACTATTCCAAAAAATTGAAGAGGAAGGAACACTTCCAAACTCGTCCAACAAGGCCAGCATTACCCTGATATCAAAATCAAAGACACTACCAAAAAAAAAAAAAAAAAAAGATAAAGAAAATCACAGGCCAATATACCTGATGAACAAAGATGCAAAAATCCCCAATAAAACACAGAGGGTGAATTCAATAACACATTAAAAGAATCATAAATCAGATCAAGTGGGATTTATCCCAGGGATGCAAGGATGGTTCAATATTGACAAATCAATGTGATATACTATATTAACAAATGAATAAAAATCATATGATCATCTCAATAGATGCAGAAAAAGCATTTGACAAAATTCAACATCCATTTACAATTAAAAAAAAAAAACTCTCAACAAAGTGGGCACAGAGGGAACATACCTTAACATAATAAAGGCCATGTGACAAACCCATAGCTGACATCATACTCAATGGTGAAAATTCCTCCTCTAAGATCAGGAACAAGACAAGGATACCCACTCTTGCCACTTTTATTCAACATAATATTGGAACTCCTAGCGACAGCAACCAGACAAGAAAAATAAATAAAAGACACCCAAACTGGAAAAAAAAGAAGTAAAATGGTCACTATTTGCAGATGACATGATACTATATATAGAATACCCTAAAGACTCTGCCAAAAATTATTAGAACAAATAAATTCAGTAAAGTTGCAAGGGTACAAAATTAATATACAGAAATATGTTGCATTTCTATACTCTAGTAATGAACTACCAGAAAGAAAAATTAAGAAAACAATCACATTTACAACTGCATCAAAAAGAATAAAATACATAGGAATAAATTTAACTAAGGAGGTGAAAGACCTGTACTCTGAAAATTATAAGATACTGATGAAAGAAATTAAAGATGAACAAATAAATGGAAAGATATACCATGCCTGTGGATGGGAAGAATTAATATTGTTAACATGTACATACTACCCAAAGCATTCTATAGATTCAAAGTAACCCCTAGCAAAACACCCATGGCATTTTCCCCATAACTAGAATAATCCTATAATTTGTATGAAACCACAAAAGACCCCAAATATCCAAAGCAATCTTAAGAAAGAAGAACAGGGCTTCCCTGGTGGTGCAGTGGTTGAGAATCCACCTGTCAGTGCAGGGGACACAGGTTCAATCCCTGGACCGGGAAGATCCCGCATGCCGCGGAGCAACTAAGCCTGTGTGCCACAACTACTGAGCCTGCACTCTAGAGCCCGCAAGCCACAACTACTGAAGGCCGCATGCCTAGAGCCTGTGCTCCACAACAAGAGAAGCCACCAGAACGAGAAGCCCACGAACCGCAATGAAGAGTAGCCCCCATTCGCCACAACCAGAGAAAAACCTGCACACAGCAACGAAGACCCAATGCAGCCAGAAAAAATAAATAAAATAAAATAATAAAATAAATAAAATTTTTAAAAAAAGAACAAAGCAGGAGGTATTATGTTCCCTGATTTCAAACTATACTGCAAAGCTACAGTAATCAAAACAGGATGGCACTGTCACAAAAACAAACATATAGATCAATGGAACAGAATAGGGAGCCCAGAAATAAACCCATACTTATGTGGTCAATTAACCCATGACAAAGGAGGCAAGACTATATCATGGGGAAAAGACAGTCTCTTCAATAAATGGTGTTGAGAAAACTGGACAACTATATGCAAAAGAATGAAACTAGACCACTTTCTTACACCATATACAAAAATAAACTCAAAATGGATTAAGGAATTAAATGTAAGACCCGAAAGCATAAAACTCCTAAAAGAAAATATAGGCAATATGCTCTCTGAAACTGGTCTTAGCAATATTGGATCTGTCACCTCAGGCAAGGGCAGCAAAAGCAAAAGTAAACAAATGGGACTACATCAAACTAAAAAGTTTTGCACAGCAAAAGAAACCATCAACAAAGCAAAAAGGCCACTTACTGAATGAGAGAAGATATCTGCAAATGATATATCTGATAAGGGATTAATATCCAAATTATATGAAGAATTCATACAACTCAACAACAACAACAAAAAAATCCCAATTTAAAAAACTGGCTAAGGACCTTAATAGACATTTCTCCAGAGAAGACATACAGATGTCCAACAGGTACATGAAAAGATGCTCAAGATCACTAACTGGATGGGAAATGCAAATCAAAACCACAATGAGATATCACCTCACACCTGTCAGAACGGCTATTATCAAAAAAGACAACAAATAAAGTGTTGGCGAGGATGTGGAGAAAAAGGAACTCTCGTGCACTGTAAATTGGTACAACCACTACGGAAAACAGGATGGAGTTTCCTCAAAGAATTAAAACTAGAACTACCATATGATCCAGCAATTCCACCTCTGGGGGCGGGGGAATGGGCAAAATAGGTAAAGGGAATTAAGCGGTACAAACTTCCAATTATAAAATAAGTCTCAGGGATGCAAAGTATAGCATAGGGAACATACTTAATAATATTCTAATAACTTTGTATAGTGACAGATGGTAACTAGACTTATTGTGGTTTTCATTTCACAATGTATAAAAACATCAAATCACTGTGTTGTATACCTGAAACTAATATAATAATTAAAGACAGAAATCTCAATTCCCAAATGCTTGATAGGATAGAACTCAAATGAAATAAATTCACTGCACAGGCATAACTTGTTTTATTGTGCTTTGCTTTATTGTGCCTCACGGATAATGTGTTTTTTTACAAACTGAAGGTTAGTGGCATCCCTGTGGCAGGCGAGTCTATCAGCACCATTCTTCCCACAGTATTTGCTCACTTCATGTTTCTGTGTGTCACATTTTGGTAATTCTTGCAATATTTCAATCATGTTCATCATTATTACATTTGTTATGGTGATCTGTGATCAGTTATCTTTGATGTTACTACTATGACTTGCTGAAGGCTCAGATGATGGTTAGTGTTTTTTAGCGGTAAAGTATTTTTTATTGTTTTTGGTTTTGTTTTTGTTTTTTTTTGTGGTACGCGGGCCTCTCACTGCTGTGGCCTCTCCCGTTGCGGAGCACAGGTTCTGGACGCACAGGCTCAGCGGCCATGGCTCACGGGACCAGCCGCTCCGCGGCATGTGGGATCTTCCCGGACTGGGGCACGAACCCGTGTCCCCTGCATCGGCAGGCAGACTCTCAACCACTGCGCCACCAGGGAAGCCCTAAAGTATTTTTTAAATTAAGGTATGTACATTGTTTTTTTAAGACACAATGCCATGGTACACTTAACAGACTATAGTGTAGCGTAAACATAATTTTTATATGCACTGGGAAACCAAAATAATTGTATGACTTGCTTTATCATGATATTCACTTTGTTGTGGTGGTCTGGAGCCAAACGTGCAAAATCTCCAAGGTACGCCTGTATACCCACACTTTCTAGAATGCATCTAAACTGTAAAGCATACATATATTTATACTGCCCCAAATTAAACTTATTTTCTAAATATTCAAAGTAAATTACATGACCCTTCTCATATTGATAATCAAATATCAACAAACTGCTAGACTAAACTGGCCATTTGATATGAATAAGATGATACAGTAACTAACAAATACTTTGTGCAAGAACAATAAAATTTAATAGATACAGTTACACTTCAGAAAGGGAAGCCCAAGAAACCTGATGTTAATCTCACTTAATGCCTTATCTACCTAGAAGATATAAACTCAAATATACTTTCTTACCATGATACTGTAGTTGACATTAATGGTCTCATCTTCATAAGGGGCATTCACTTGAACAGGTTTAATATCACTCCTTCCTTTTCTTACAACATCATAGATGGGATTTCGAGGTTGCTGGTTGAAGAGAATTTTTTTCAGTTGCTTTTCCAGAAGTTGTGGAGCATTGTTAACTACTTCAAAAACTCCATAGTCCACATTAAATCTAATTGCCTCTGAAAAGCTCTGCAAAATAAATTTGTGGAAATACATCTTACAATTTTAAAAACCAGAAACTCACTGTCTCCAAGAAGACTTGATACTTACATGTATGCATATATACTTACACAAAGTTTTGTATTCTTAATCATTACCTTTCCTTTTAGAAGCTTAGAAATCTCTTGACTACAGGTAAGGGAACCCACTGAATCCTTCTTTTCCAAATGTACTTATGCCACGAGATAAGTGTCAGGATATATTATGGCAGAAATTCCTTTTGCATAAACCTCTTATCTCTGTGCTTCTTTGGAACTGGAAAGAAATACACACCTGGTCTCTATGAAGCAATGTTATTCTCTTAGAAGGGGGTGGATTACTAGGGAAGAATGAGTAAAGTAAGAAGAAATCATTCCTGTTGTCTCTTTCATTCCCAGGAGCCATGAAAGCTAAGTCTCCCTTGCCCAAAAGGAGAAAATTAAGTACAATGTGTTCTTCATTTAAGACTATTTCAACACCGTTCCATTCACTGTGACCAAAAAAAGGAGGGAGAGTGAAAGACAATATTTCTGAGCTTTTCTCAGTAATTACTAAATGCTGCCAACTTTTATTTAGAGTCAGTCAGTTAATATACAATAGTCAGGAGTCTTGAGTTTGAATACCAGCTTGCCAATAAGTAGCTCTGTGACTCTGGGTAAATCACTAACATGTTTGGGGCCTCTATCTCCATAGCAAGTATATGGTGGATTGGCTGTGTCTTTTCTCATTTTGCCCTCCAAATCCAGAATCAGGTCCCTTTTCCAGAATATTAATTTATTTTAGGATTCCTTCAGAGAACTGCATATTCATGTGGATTAATTTATATATATTTAGCCAGGTAGTAGAATATTAAGCCCTTCCCCTTGGATCAGTAAGTGTACTAGGGAGAGCATCAATTCTTCCAAGTTTTACTAACAGATTGCTAGATATACTATAGTTAAAATTTAGTAAATGGCAGGATGTTATAAAATTGGAGTTAGAAATATATGTGTATATGTATAAATACCTATTATGTGTTTGTGTGTGTATATATATATATACACACACATATATTTTTTAATAAAGACTCATCCTACAGCAAGATGGCGGCTTAGGAAGATCCTGAATATGTCTCCTCCAGTGGACACACTAAGTCCACAGCTACGTATGGAACAATTTCCTCATAAAGAAGCCAAAAGGCTGGCTGAGTGATGACTACACACTGGGCAAACAAGATGTAAACCACATCAAATAGGTAGGAGAAGCTGGGACACAACCTTGCCATAAACCCCACCCCTGGTGCAGTGACCCTGCGAGGCAACTCAAAACCCAGAGCTTCTCCGTGAGGAGCAAAGGGTTCAAACTCCACATCAGACATCCCAACTTTAAAGACCTGCGCATGAGAAACGAGCCCCTGATTTTGAAAATCAACAGGGCTCACATCCCAAGACATGAACTGAGATGTGAGACAAGGAAAAGTGGTCCTACAGTCAGCACATAAGTTGAAATCATATTTAGTCAAAACTATCCCTTGAAATCCTTGAAAACACTTAGTATCATGTTGTTCTATCTTTCAAGAAGTTTATCACAGTCAATTTTTCCTCTGACATTGAAATGTGTCACTACTTCTTTATTTAGGCACCAGATAAAGCGGTGGCCTTGTGTTTAAAGCTCATGTTATACAAAACTATGTATGTTTACCATGAGAATCACCCTCAGCAGAAGAAGATGACTACACTAAGAGGCAAGAGGGATAAGAGCCACTGAGGGAGTGGCAGATTCTCATCTTCCATCTCACACGCTCTCTAGGATGTTCACAGACTGGTCTATGTGTGCTTGCGGACTGGTAAACAGTCACCCTCACTCTTTAACTCACCCTCGCTCACTCTGCAGAGCACGAATAATTCATTTTGAGTAATAACGCGTGTATAAGGCAAGTCCACTTTAACCCACGATAACTACAACAGAAGTATATACAAACTAGAGTGATGGCACAGGAGGATTTGTTAACTATCTTTAGGAAATTAAGGAAGTTGTATAGGGAAACCTGAGTCTGGAAGAATAAACAGGCAGTCTCAACAGCCAGATGAGGGAGAGAAGGGAATTCAGCAAAAGAAATAGCAAGTGTATCGAGATACATGCACCAACAATAGACAAGGAGGGCCTTCCCTGGTGGCGCAGTGGTTGAGAATCTGCCTGCTAATGCAGGGGACACAGGTTCGAGCCCTGGTCTGGGAGGATCCCACATGCCGCGGAGCAACTAAGCCCATGAGCCACAACTACTGAGCCTGCGCGTCAGAAGCCTGTGCTCCGCAACAAGAGAGGCCGCGATAGTGAGAGGCCCGCGCGCCGCGATGAAGAGTGGCCCCCACTTGCCACGACTAGAGAAAGCCCTCGCACAGAAATGAAGACCCAACACAGCCCAAAATAAATAAATTAATTAATTAATTAATTTTAAAAAAAAATCAGAGAGAACATTTCCCGGCTGTGGTCAGAGGAAGTCCTGACTACTGAATAAAGGCACAGCGAGATGCAACATTGGTGCCTTTGAAGATGGGAGAATGAGGCTAAGAGCCAGGGAAGGCAGGGCTTAAAAAAAAAAAGAAAGAAAGAAAAGAACAATAGACAAGGAGCACCAGACAACAGGCTGCTTTTAAGGACCTGCAAGCAGTTTGACGTTGCTGAAGCTTAATATTCGAGGGGAGAATAACATGATGGAAGCCTGGAGAGAAAGGCAGAGGACAAGTTCACCAAGGACTTTCTACTTATGCCATAACTCTCAACTTACTCTCTCAAATCAGTGATTCTCAGAGGGTGTCCCTGGACCAGCAGCATCAGCATCACCTAGGAACCTGTTAGAAATGCAGATTCTTGGGCCTCGCCCCATAATCAGAAACTCTGAGGGTGGGTCCCAGTAGTCTGTGTTTAACAGGCCCTCAGGTGATTCTGAGGCATGCTCAAGTTTGAGAATCATTGCTTTAGAATGATGGGGAGCCACTGCAGAGTCTTTAACTGGGGGGAGACAGAATCCAGGTTGAGCAAACTTCAAAGCCCACATTCTGTTTCCTACTTCATGCTGACTTTCATGCATGTTCACATACATGGAAGGGCTGGCCATCTATGGTCTATACCATCTATGGTCTATAGGAGAAAGAACCCTGGGCTTTATTCTCCGAAGTCCTGTTGTCTGCTTAAGAAGAATCTCTCTCACACGTCATGTCCTCTTGTTTTTACCGTTTCTAAGCTTATCTACAAAAATTCCTCAAATTAGTTTAGTATGTGACAATAAAAGACACGTAAAGTGGGGGAGATAGAAATGAACGATGGAGGAAGATTTTCTCTCAGAAAGCTGAGTAGGCTGATTAAAAGCTGAGAACACTCAGCTTTTAATCATATGATAGGAAAAATTTTCAGTTTGAGCCTCAAACCCAATCCTCTGCAAGCTGTTACAGACTGCTCTTTCCCTTACTTAATTTTCTTATTTCAAGGGTATCATTTTCCAAATGTTCTAAAACGAATTGACCTGAAGGTGGTGAAAGCTAACTTTGTAGTACCAGTCATCCATGTGCGAAAAATATTTTCACAGAAAAAGCAAGTGCATGAAAATATTTTTACCACAATAAATTGCTGGTTCCACATTTCTTTGAAAAGAGGAGGGGAAAAAAAACCTGTGAATAATTAGTGATGTGCTTTAACTGCCAGCCCAGCACCACTGAAACTTACCGGGTGCCAAATTATTTAGCTGAACAGTATTTAAATTAAAAACTAATGACTAGGTTAATTTAATACATGTTCATCTCTGCTCCAACTCTGTCTCTACTAATTGAGCTCCAAAGCTATATTTTAAACATGCATCTTAGTCAGTGAATGAGAAACATCTGACAACTTGAATATAACAAGTCAGTTACCAATAACAACTTCTTTTAATCTAAGTTTTATTGTCATTTTAGATGCTTAACCATAAACTATTTACTGGACATATTCACCAGTGGGATGGAAGGAATAATGTGCCACATAAAATGCATAGGAAATATCCTTAGTTCAAAAATGAGTTACATTAGGTAATTTGAGCGCTTTATGTTTGAGCTACAAGGCTTAGCAAAACACCCATAGGAACAAATGCTGAACTAAGCAGTACTACCTAGGGCTCCAACAACACCTTTAAAAATCAGTCTCTGAGTATTTAAATCTTGGCAGGGGAAGACCCAAGTCCTTCATCCCCACTTCATCCCACCCATTCCCCAAATCCATACTCTCTCTCTTTCTCTCTCGCTCTCCCCTTACCCAACAATCTAACATATAACTCCTTCATAAAGCTGCAAGAAATTATAATAGTTTACAGATTTTAAAAAAGTGTGGAGAATCATTCCAAAAAGAGAAGTTATGGTAAAATTCCAAAGGCACATAGCTAAGCACGGTCTGGCAAACACATGACATACCTATCCTTGCAAGGAGGGTAGAGAATAGGCCACCCCTTCAGCTTCTGCAAACCATAAATGTCACAAACATTCTAAACCACCCACAGAGGACCAACCTAAATCTGTATGTGGGCTCATCTACTCAATCCCACAACAGTCACTGAGCATAAAACACACAAAGCAAAACCAAAAGGAAAAAAAAGTGTTTTCACACTATAGCATAGAAGAAAATTTAATAAGCAAACACTTGTCCATAAAGAGTTGACAGCAAAAAAAACCTCCCAGACACGAAATGAAAACAATATCTGAAAGTGAACCTGGCACCAGAACAAACGGAATGAAGTTATGAAAGCGAGGATTTGGAAAGTGCCATAATCATTTATAATAGCAGCAACTGTCCTGGATTCCCCTCGTCAAAAAATAACATGGAGGCAGGCTACCAGCCATCAATTTCTGGATCTTACAATGTGTCCCAAGGGTGTTATGGTGTAATAGAAAGAAATGGTGTAGGAGACAGAAAGCCTGATTCCTAGGCCCATTTGCGCCACAATCCAGTTATGGGACCTTGGGCATTGCACTACAGATGTGAAGGAAATCTCAGAAATCTAGACGACTTAAGAGCTCTTTTAGAGAGAGACTGTTATAACATGTGTCTACACTCTCGGGCTTAGGTGTTGGGCCTTTTTTTTTGGAAGGTGCAGGTGGTAGAGAAGTGGAGGCAAATTAGAAGGTTTATTTATTTACTTCAAGGATCTTACATGGAAGACATAAAAATAAAAAGAAAATCGTCCTCAAGAAGTTTAGGGAGATACAGAAGAAAGGGACCTATCCTGGCCCCAGGAAATTTACGGTATTAACTCCTGAGATTAAGAAATACACACTTAGAGGAGAAGAAATTAATCAAATTTTCTTTGGCTGACAAAGTCTAATCTCCCACCCAGTACATATATCCCCTATAAAATACTGCCCCAAATGATTGCCTATACCTGAATATCTTCAATCACAGGGAGTTTGGTCCTGCACAAGCCAGCCCATTCTATTGTCAGAAAACAATCTTTAAACATATTTCTTCTAGTGAGTGAAAATCAATTTCCTCATAAATGTTGGCCCTGGTTCTGCCCTCTAGCTTCACAGAATATGTTAACCCTTCTTCCTCAATCAGAGCTTCAAATACTTGGAAAGAGCTCTTCATTACAACACTTTTACCCATTCCCAAGCCATGTTCAACACCCACTCGTCTTTCAACCCTCACTCATCTGACATGGTTTCCAGAGCATCCATTAACTGAATCTTATTGAGTCTGCTTTGGCAGAGCAACTCTTAACATACCGCATCAAGAATGCAACACAATATTCCAAATGAGGTCTGACAATTCAATCCGATTCAAAAAACCATTTACTGAGCGCCTGCTATGCTCCAGACTAATATTTTTCTTGATCTTAACTACATTTCTATTAATGCACCCTAAAAACACATTAGCTTTGTTTGTTTTAGCCCATTTCAGACTACCATGACAAAAATGAGACCAGATTCTGTTATCCAAACTATTAGTTTATCCCTCTGCTGCCATTTCTATAGTCACTACAGTGCAGTAAGACAAGTTTTTGAGCCATGTGGACTTGACTGGACCCTGTCACTTACTAGCTGAGTGACCTTAAGCTGGAAAAACACTGGTTCACTTGCAATGTTTCATCCAAGTCTCCGATAAAAAATAATTTTTAAACGTCAAAGCCAATGACAGATTTGCATGGGACAGACTATCCTCTAGAATGACAATGATCCATCAATCCAATTAAAGAGTGACCACACCTCATGTTTCAGGAATGGATGACAAGATGGGCTAGTCAGTGAGAGAAAGGAAAGAGAAGCACTAATTCTGTGCCAGGCACTTAATGTACATTACCTCGTTTCATAACAATCTTGTATGATAGTTGTATTGTTTTGGTAGAGAAAGGAATCGAAGAATTAGGTAATTAAGGAACGTGTCTAAGATCACGTGAGTAATGAGTGGAGGGGCTGAGCGCAAACAGTTCTGCCTGCCCCCCTTTCCCAGCCACTACACTGGGAGATGAGCACAGGAAGAGCACGTGTGGTTAAGGTGAGGGAGGGTAATTGGGGGAACCAGGAAAGAGCGCACAGGGTGACATAAGAAGTACGAAGCTAGAGACAAAGCTAGAAAGGCTCTACTGAGGCCATGTTGCAAAGAGTCCATATTAAGGAATTTGGATTTCAATCTGTCGTCTGTTAAGAGTCAACCCCTTCTAGTTGTGATTAGTGAACTCTTTCAAATATTTCAGAACGAATTTCACAGATCATGATAGGGTTTTGCAGACAAATACAGCAGCATAAGTGGAGCATGTGTTTGGTGTATTGTTTTAGACAAGGTTCGGAGGGAAGGCTTCCTGAACAGAAGTGATAAAAATCAGAGAGAAAGTGATACAGATATCTCAGGGAAGAGCCTTCCAGGCTGAAAGACCCTGAGTACCTTTGGCATATTCATGTCTGAGAAACATAAAGGCGGCCAAGCTTTCCAGTTAGGCTGGAAAAGAATTAACGAGGGGAAGAGGCATAGGAAATAAAGACCAAGAGATGGCAAGAGTCAGGTCATAGAAGATTTTAGACTTTATTCTTAGTGTAATGAGAAGCCGCTAGACCAAGTTCTGAGCAGGAAGTAACATGGTTCAATTTGTTATCATTATTATTATTTACTGAAATCCTAATACATTAAATTTATTGTTCCCTAAAGTCCCAGTTCAAAACTATCCAAAAAACAGAGACAGAGATTAGTTTGGCTCACTAATTCTCAGTAAACCCATGCTGGCTTCTAATTCTTAGCTAAGTGCTCATAAACCAAACATTACTAATCTGTTCTAGAATCTTGCTAAGAACTTGGTGTAAGAATCCATTATTCCTTCTCCTCCCTGCCTCCAAATTCTTTTTGAAAACCTGTGACATTTCCCCTCCTCCCATCTTATGGCATGAAGCATGGGTAGTTAATAAGTAGATTGTGTGGTACCAAATGTAAATGCAAAGGAAGGAGAGGAAGAGAAACAGAGACAGAGAGAGACAGAAAGAGAGAGAGAGACAGAGAATGTAAAAGCAGAAGAATTTGGAGAGACAGAAAAGAGAGAGAAGTGGCCCAGGTGGGCTGCATGGGACATATGAAGGGGCGAAACTGCTGGGGAGGGATGAAAAACATTATTGCAGAGACAGAGTTCAACAGAAACCACATTCAGTCAATTCAGCTAAAGCCTTGAAGCAAATGTACAAAAAAAGGTCACGTCTATTCTAACTGGATGGCAGGACTTCAGCTGAGTTTTTCTTACGTTTGAAGTTAATTTTCTATACTATTGTTATATTTCTTCTATAATTTAAAAATATTTTTAGAAAGAAAGTTAGGCAGGGGAATTTATTTTCTAAAGCAAGTCAAAGTCAAGATAATCATAAATCTTGAGACAATGAAATGTAAATCTTGAGAAACTGAAATTAGACCCAATATAAAGATTTTTCTTTTTAAAACTTCACAAAAATGTACTTTTTTTGGAGGAAGAATGGATAATGCAGAGCCTAGAGGAAAGACTACATAATCCAGAAGAGCAAAATTCCGACAACTTTGTGACTCTGCTGGGTTTTTTATAATATACAATTAGACAACAGAAGTTGAAGAGTCAGACCACAAAACAATCTCCAGGGGTGTCCTGCAATGTGGCTCAAGCCTGATGCTGGAAGGGGAGAGCGTGGCTTGGTGTCTCAACCTGACCCCCATAATGGTCCCAAACACCTAGCATGCAAGTGGAGGAGAAATCCCAAATTCTTTTTGGAAAAAAGGAAACACAACAAACATGCATGCATAGATACATACATATACACAAAAGCTAATCTAGACAAAAAAATACATCTAATACGTTCCCTTCAAAAATCATTTTCAGTGGTTGGGCTTTAAGAGATTACTCATTTTAGGGTCCAGTCCCTTTAAAAGTATTTGTGACTTTTTATATTTCATATTTTGCCTAGTAAGAATTTGAATGAAAAAAGTTTCCATAACAATAATAAAAACCTTTTCTTATCTAACTTTCTTTCATCTGACATTCCTGATGAACTTTATTTCTATACAACAGTATAAGTGGTCTTTTTTGTTTGTTTGTTTGTTTTTGTGTGTGTGGTACACGGGCCTCTCCTGCTGCTGAGCACAGGCTCCGGACGCGCAGGCCCAGTGGCCCTGGCTCACGGGCCCAGCCGCTCCACGGCATGTGGGATCCTCCTGGACCGGGGCACGAACCCACGTCCCCTGCATCGGCAGGCGGACTCCCAACCGCTGCGCCACCAGGGAAGCACAGTATAAGTGTTTTTAATGCATCCCCATTTCACTTTTTCTAAATCCCTCAATACTTACTCTACCAGTCACAGCTGTCTAAGACCAAAAATCTCTTATTTGGCATCTACCTATGTTACACCAACGTCTTGAGTCTTATTTACTATCGATATAAAACGCTAGTTTCCTTAAACACAAATTCCACTTTAATATCTGTCCAAGAGGATGACAATAATTGCCTAGAGGCAAGAAATTCAGTTTCTTAAATTTTTTTTATATTCTCTCCTTATCACCTCAGTTCAAAGTGTAAAATGATACCCAAATACAACTGTATCTGATTTTGTACAGAATGCTTTTGATTGTTCGAAAAATTCCAGGTTTTTTTTTTTTTCTTTCTTTATTTACTTTTATCGTAGTATAACTGACCCAGCTTCTTCAATTCCCAAATATGATTCAAACCCAAATGATTAACTCCATAAAAAGGCAAAACTTTATCTAAATGCTTTAATTAGTATTTAAAAAAATATCATCCCTGATAACTTTGTTTCACAAGATAATCCAGTGTTTACAATATTTTGCTTTGATAATATATTCCACAGAACATAATAATATACTCACTGGAAGGCTTAGGAATTCATTAAAGTAGTCCACAAGGAAATCATCTCTTGCCAAAGAATCTTCCTGCAAAAAAACAGAAACAATATTATGCTTACACTAAAATGTCTTAAAACATGCCAATATTATTCTCTAATTCTGATACCAACAGAGTATAATGTAGATCTTCAAATCATTTTCAGTCAGTCAAGAGTGAACCCTCAGGGCTTTCCTGGTGGCGCAGTGGTTGAGAGTCCGCCTGCCGATGCGGGGGACACGGGTTCATGTCCCGGTCCAGGAGGATCCCACATGCCATGGAGCGGCTGGGCCCGTGGGCCGTGGCCGCTGAGCCTGTGCGTCCGGAGCCTGTGCTCTGCAACGGGAGAGGCCACAACAGTGAAAGGCCCGCGTACCACAAAAAAAAAAAAAAAAAAAAAGAGTGAACCCTCACTATAAATGGAACACAGTGTTACAATCTCTGGAAGGAAGAAATAAGAAAATAGAATGGAGCATCCTCTTAAAAGGCCTTGCCACTTGTACTTAGCTGGAAAACAGAACACATGAGAAATATAGCACGATGCTTAAAGAAACGTCAACAAGTACAAAATACTACACACAGCAAATTTCCCATGGACTTATTAAAAATATTTATTTCATAAAAATAAAGGCAGAGTCAATAAAGACAGAACCAGTGTTTGGGGTTAAGATGAAACTCAGAATGAAGAATTTCATGAATTGCCTAAAAGAAGTGATAAACTAAGTGAAGGAAATATTCCACTGCCTCCGCCTTAGAATGAGACAGTTTTAGTAATCTGGGTCCTGCGTAACTTTTGCATGAAGAAACTTTCACAATGCATGTGTTCTACGAATAAGGATTGTATACATTTTTTTCCCATAACTATCTCATCCACCAACATAGTCACTTTTAAAGTTGGCAAAATTGGAAAGCCACTGCCAATAACAAAGTCTCTCTTCCAAATAAAACACCTTATTTTATTAGTAATTGTTTCTATTGTGTCAAAAGCACATCATCACATACCCTGTTGTACAGTACGTGTGTTTATTTTGTTATTCATAATTATATTTCAGTTTCACAAATCTAACATGAAAGTTGACAATATGACACAATGCTATTATTTCCATATGGCTGATTATTTTCTTCTTATACAGGTCAACTTTTAGAAATTTGTTGAAGTATAGTGTGAAAGTATAAGGAAGATATTATAGTATATTAACACCTACTTTGGAAAACAGATTTTCAGGGTAGTTTCTTTAAGTAATTGCAGTATCGGAATAGAGTTATGAACAATCACTTATAGGATTTATATCAAAGAACTTAGTAAAGATCTGAACTGGTTAGAACAACAACTAAGGATTTAGTTTACTAAAAATCTCAGCTGATTAAAACAACAACAATATAAAACTCAGGATCTCACAAACATACTACCCTCATAGTGGTACTTTAGTAATAGATGCTCAAAAAAATTCTGATTGGCAAAGGTCAAATACAGCAGAACAAGGCAGATAACATTTGGTGGAGGCTAAAAGTCTAATCAGCTTTCGAATTTCACCTTTCAGAGTTACTTTAATTTTCATTTAGCAACCTAATAAAGAATTCAATAAATATTTTTAGGCTTTCCCGGGTAAATTTCCTAGGTAAAGACATTGTACTACAATAAGGGTGGCCAAATTTTACACTACTGGGCTCATGATCAAAAATCCACAGATGGGAAAGTTGAGTATTTTAAATTAGTAACTGTAATGGAGTACAGTCCCTGTTAGTTTTTCTAAAATAGTCATTTTGTTTTTAATTTTTAGCTATAAAACAAAACTGTGTATTTCATAAATACACATAGACCTAAATGTCACCTAGAATTTGGTCAGTCACATTGTCAGAAATTTCTAGAGAATCCTCAGATTCATATATTCATTTCCAGATGCCTCACACTTCGAAGAGACTCTAATCAATGCTTTCCAAGCCACCTGTGATGAAGTTCCTGTTTCGTTTTGTTTTCTCCCTAATCGATTTCAGACAGATAACTTTTGTAAAATACAATAAGAATGAATTATTAGAAAGTGAAATAAAAATATACATAATACAAGCCCAACATTTTTATTATTAAATTCAATACTCTGTCAAATTACTGTAAGGTTTCTAAACATTTACTCTCAATTTCTGAACTCATCTCCGGATGGATGGACAGGAGTTCTCAGGTGGTACCAGCCCACACACCTGACTCCAGCAGCAATGCCCTAACCCTTGGTAAGCAATTGCTCTCAGCTCCCTCAGGTCCTCCTGAGGCACCACACGAGAGGGCATCCCCTGGGTGTTCAGTCACATCCTCAGTTTGCACTTACAACCATGGACATTATTATTCAAATACATCAAAATCTGTATTTCTTTTCTGAAACTGTGTCTTAATTTCTACCAATATTAAACATAAGTGCTTCTGCTGATATCAGGGCAGTTAGTTCCACAATGGAAATAAGTGTAGCCTTCAAGTGCCATCTGCTCAATCCTCTTGTCACACGTTAATGGGAAGTCCTGCACCTCTCTAAATAATTGAGCATATCTTCCCACTGCAGTTTCTAGTTCACTGTGTTCTGATATCTTGTCACATCAGTAACAAAGTCTTGTGAACCCATGAGGATCTGATAAACCCTTTATTCTCCAAACCCTTTAGTTTAAAAAAAAATTTTTTTAAGGCCTTGATCTGGAGAAGCAGCTCAGTTACTCTCAATAAATTTCCACAATCCAGTCACTTGGCTGTAGTAAAATGAACTAAGTCTCCATATTCAGGTTTAATATCTTCCAAATAACCAATAAACTGGTGATGGTTAGTGGTACAATCAAGAAGAAAATTGAGTTACAATCAATTCCTCCATTACATCATTCCATGAACCTGGCTGCAAATTTTGCAACACAGATTCTCTGCAGAATGATGCAATGAAAGGCAGGAACACTTTTTCAGAATTGGATGCACTCTTGAAAAACCTGTTTTTTCATGTATTACAGGTGTGCCATCTGTGAAAGTGAAGTCAGCTTTTCCATTTTTAGTCCAGACTTCTCAAATTTCTTCCTGACAGAGGGTTAAACAAAAATAGTTTATATGTGCTTGCTAATTATAATAGGTAAAAAATTTTATTGCTTAAAAAATCATTTTGCTGGACTCTCAAATGAGATAAACTACAATTTCTTCACAACTCTAAAAGATGCAAGATATACAGAGCCCTTCTAAACAAGAAAGAGGAAATGAGATAAATACAGACAAAAACCATAGTCCAAGAAAGAATACAATACATGCCATAAGAAAATTACAACATAAAACGTTTCCTCCCAAAGGAGGGAAAGGTATTATTTGGTAGGGGGATTCAGAAAAGAATCAAGTGGGGAAAATGGCATTTGAATTGTATTTCAAATAACTTAAAATTCTATATTTAGAAGTATACACATGAGAGGCAATAATGCAGAGTAAAGAGAGAAATGCATGAGGAAAGACAGGTTGGAAAGCAAAACATAGTAAAGGTAATCAGTTAGCTAATGGCACAACTAGAAAAATAATCCAAGTCTCCAACTTCCTTTTAAGCCATTCACACATTAGCCAAAGCCATTCATCTAATTTCCAATGCAGAATCCTGAACTAACACACTTTAGACTGGGAATGCTATCATCGACCAGGAGATAGGTATAATTTTGGAAATAAGGTCTAAGCCTATCAGGATGGACCTATTTTTGCTTCTTCTTCCTAAAGTACATATATATTCTTTCTTTTCTCCTTTCTAAACAGGCCAGTCACTAGACCAGAGCCTCCCACCCGGTATGGCCATGACACGTGGTGGTGTGCAGACAATGGAATTCAATGGGTCAAGTGAAAGTGGACCTCTTCAGACCTCAAGGCTACCAGGCACAGTCAGGGATGGCTGGTGCTCCCAGGATGGTGACCTCTGGTTGTGGGCAAACTTGTTTGGGACTCCTCAGATCCAACTCCTTTCCCTGGAGTCTGTGATTTATCAGCCACATCCCACACCCAGACACTGAGCATAGCCAGAGAGCTGCTCAAGCCCCTGCACATGGATTTATTAGCTAGCTGCAGAGCATACCACTGCGCTATGAAGCTGCTGGAGGAGTTTCTGTTTGAGATGTCCAAGAAGACAGTTCACAGCCAAAAGGTGTTAACAGCTTGAAGGAAAGGAGGAGGGGAGACCCTGGAAGGATGATGGCCCCAAATCTGGCCTTCACATACAACAGATATTTCTGTCTACCGGCAACTGATGGATCCTTGTAGTAGTATACCAGCTAGATACAAGGCAATCACTTGAAAAATATATGCATATACTGCATTATAGAGTTTCATCATTATTTTGAAATAACTGAAACATTTTATTGACTTCTAAATTTGTTTTTCCTAAGAATTTTTAACATTATATTTGTCATGAAAAGAGGGAGTACTGTTAAATTTAAAATTTAATTTCAACTTCTGCAGTTTTGAATGGTTGTAAAAAAGTCTAAAAAATGTTAATACCTATTAGGAGATACAGTTTCTCACCAAGAGAGACTATACAAGAATATTAAAAGCTCAACATTGAAAGTCTTGATTAGAAATTACATACAGTCATCTCAAGCATAAAACCTAATATTAAAAAGTTATGCACCTCAGGGGACTGCCCTGGTGGTCCAGTGGTTAAGAATCTTCCTTCCAATGCAGGGGACGTGGGTTCGATCCCTGGTCAGGGAATTAAGATCCCACATGCTGAGGGGCAACTAAGCCCGTGCGCCACAACTAGAGAGCCCCGCGTGCCATGACGACAGAGCCCAAGCAGTCTGGAACCCACATGCCACAACTACTGAGCCCACGCCCTCTGGAGCCCACACGCCACAACTAGAGAGAAGCCCATGCACCACAACCAGAGAGAAGCCTGCGTGCTGCAACGAAGACCCCGTGCACTGCAACGAAGAGCTTGTGCACCACAACGAAGAGCCCACGTGCCAAAACGAAATGATCCCACATGCCACAACTAAGACCTGATGCAGCCAAAAATAAATTAAAAAAAAAATTTTTTTTAAGTTATGTGCATCAAAAAAGGAAATTAAGAAAATAATTCATTTCAGTAGCAGAGAAAAGAATAACAACCAAGGAGGCAAAGACTTGTATACTGAACTAAAAAATTGCTGAAAGCAATTAGAGAAGATATAAATAAATGGAAACACATGCCATGTTCATGGACTGAAAGACCATATTGCTAAGATGACAATACTACCCAAAGCAATCTACAGACTTAATACACTCTCCATCAAAATCCCAATGCCTTTTTTTTTTTTTTGCAGAAATGAAAAACCCATCCTAAAATTCACAATGAATTTCAGACTGCAAACATCCAAAATAATACTGAAAAAGAACAAAAACTGAAGGATTCATATATCCTGATTTCAATACTTACTACAAAAGTACAGTTATCAAAATAAAGTGGTACTGGCATAAAGACAGACATACAGACCATTGGAATAGAAAAGAGTCCAGAAATAAATCCTCTCATATACGGTCAAATAATTTTCAACAAGGGTGCCATGACAATCCAGTGGAGAAAGGACATTCTTTTCAACAAATGGTACTAGGAAAACTGGATAGCCACGTGCCAAAGAATGAAGTTGGACCTTTCCCTATACCATATACAAAAATTAACTCAAAATGGATCAAAGACCTAAACATAAGGGCTAAAACTATAAAATACTTAGAAGAAAACATAAGGATAAACCTTCATGACCTTGGATTTGGCAATGGATTCTTAAATATAACATCTAAAGCATGAGCAAAAAATAAATAAATAAATGGGACTTCATGAAAATTAAAAACTTTTGAATCAAAGGACTCTACTAGGAAAGTAAAAAGACACACTACAGAATGTGAGAAAATATTTGCAAATCATATAGCTGATAAGGGTTTAATACCCAGAATATATAAAGACCTAACCTAGAAAAAGATAAAAAACCACAAATTTTTTAATGGGAAAAGGACTTGAATAGACATTTCTCCAAAGAAGATATACAAATGGTCAATAAGCACATGAAAAGATACTCAACGACAATAGCAACAAGAGAATGCAAATCAAAACCACAACAAGATATCACTTCACATCTACTAGGATGGCTATGATTTTTTTAAAAAAATGAAAATAACAAGTGCTGGTGAGAATGTGGAGAAATTGGAACCCTTGTGCATTACTGACAGGAATGTGAAATGGTACAGCCACCATTCCTCAAAAAGTTAAACGTATAATTACCATATAATCCAGCAATCTACTTCTGGGTATAAGAAGAACTGAAAGCAGGGTCTCATACAGATATTTGTACACCTGTGTTCCTAGCCCCATTATTCACAATAGCCAAAAGGTGGAAATAACCCAAATGTTCACTGATGTGTGAAAGGATAAACAAATTATGGTATGTATATATAATGGAATATTATTCAGCCTTAAAAAAGGAATGAACTTCTGATACATGCAATGACATGGATGATCCTTGAAAATGTCAGGCTAAATGACATAAGCCGTACACAGAAGGACAAATATTGCATTATTCCACTTATATGAGTTACCTAGACTAGGCAAATCCATAAAGACAGAAAGTAGAATAATGGTAACTGGAGGCTAGAGGAGGGGTAATGGGAAGTTATTGTTTAAAGGGTACAGTTTCAGTTTGGGATGATGAAAAAGTTCTAGAGATGGATAGTGGTGATGGTTACACAATGTGAATGTGCTTAACGACATTGAAATCATACACTTATAATGGTTAAAATGTTAAGTTTAATTTTATGTATATTTTACCACAATAAAAAATTATGTATATGCCAGAATCATGCAACAACATGGAGAATCTCAAAAACATTATGCTGAGCAAAAGTAATTTTACGCAAAAGAAAACTAACTGTATGATTCCGTTTGTATGAATTTGAATCTATAATCCAATGGTGAAAAAATAGGACAGTGGTCTTTGGGGAATGGAGGAAGAATCAACTGGAAGGAGGCATGAAAGGACTTTCTAAGATTATGGAAATGTTCTATATTTGATGGAGGTTTGGATTACACAGGTGTATACATTTGTCAAAATTTGTCAAATGGGACTCAAAAGTTTTCCATTTCCCTGTGCATAAGTTTTACCTCAACGTAAGAACCATAAACTAATACTGAACACTAGTTTATGATATAAAATGCTGAAATATTTAAGGGTGATCTGTATCATATCAATGTCTGCAGCTTATACTCTGAAATGCATAAAAAAAATAAAATGGATTAATGGACAAATGGTGTGATGGACAGACGGACAGAAACATGAAAAAGCAAATGCAGCAAAATGTTAATAACTGTGAAACCTTGGTGATGGGTATATAGGTATTCACCATACAGTTCTTTTAACTCTCCTATATGTTTAAATTTTTTTCATTAAAAAAATGCTGGGATGGGGGGACTTACGTACAAGGAAACAATATCATGTTTCTCTGCACCTACGGACAGCCTTCTTAGCCTCCTGTGTACTAAATGACAGATCCCAAATCATTATCCTCACGTCTAGAATCAGTCCCTGGTTATCTGACAATCTTCTGACCACTACCCTGCAATCCCATGCACTAATGGTCAGACCCCTGGGACCTCTGCTTCACCCTTCTGCCCATAACATGCCAAACCTCATCTTCCTATCTCTCCTTATCACCATTACAGTATAGATCAATCTTCCTAACACCACCACAATCAATACAAGAGTTCCACCTGTCTCCCAATCCCCCATCCTTTTCTAACACACAAAAAAATGGCTTATGATGAATGCAGTTTGGTTCCTGCCCAACTGTCTAGCCTCATCTCATACTACCATGCTCCAGTCATAGCAATTTTTTTAATAGTTCTGCACCTTGGCGCATGCTGACTATTCTACTTGGAAAATCTTTTCTCCTCTAAAAGAAGAGAAGAAATGTGATGTTTCCCCTATGATATGCTTCCCCTATAATAACTTTTAATACTTCAGACTGTAATTGTGTGTTTAGATATCTCAGTCTCTGGACTGTGAATTTCTGGAGGAAAAAGACTGTTTCTTACTCACTTTGAAAATTCCCAATACTAAAAGAATCTGAAAAAGAATATATATGTATAACTGAATCACTTTGCTGTACTCCTGAAACTGACATATCACTGTAAATAAACTATAGTTCAATAAAAAAAAATCCCAATGCTTCAGATAATAGATGCTTACACTTTTGTTGAGTGAATGTTTGAATGATTATACTGAGGACATGAAACCTAAAGAGAAGAGACTGATAACCTAAGAAAGACTCTAATGAAGCAACATCAATAAAATAAAAAGCACAGATGTTGCCAAAGAAAAACAAAAAGAGAACACAAGGGGAAACAAACTTCACAAAGTGGCTTATTGAAAGTGTATCTTGCATAGATCCAAGGCACTCTGGAAACTTAAGAGCCAAAAGCCCATTTATCAGATCCTCATGGGATCGCAAAATTGTATATTGTATTATGAATATAGTTTATGAAGGAAGGAGAAAATATGAGTGGCTCAAGCAATGAAGAACAAAAGTATGGATCTCCTTTTATACCAAAGGTTATCATCACATATTACAATCAGCATCTACCCAGCGGTACTTTTCCATTTGGTTTCTGTTCTCACGCTCTCTCCTGGAGGAAATTCTCAAAGGCCTGGAGAAGGTAAAGGAAGCTCTCAATTCCCTTTTTATCCAATCACACTGTCTAATTATACCTACTTGGCTTCAGTCGATTCATTTGGCGAAATACCCTAAGGCTTTCTCCCTGTACAAAAGTTCTTACAATCTGATATCCTAATTTAAAGGAGTATCTCACACTCTTTATCACCTTTTCTCCCATGCCACACCTTACCTACGGATAGAAAGCTTCTCTAAATGTGCTTTTGGTTCAAACCTCAAAATTCATACTTAAATATAAACTGTGTGTCCTCATTAAAGGCCACCTCGCCAATCAGAAGGTATACAACTTTTGGGAATAGCGACAGACAGTGTGTGTCCCCAGTAGTGCCTAATACAATGAGAAGTGCAAGTTGTTGCTTAAAAATACACTTGTTGACTATCATATTGATGGAACTTCTAACGCACTTTCTGCAGTTCCAAAAAGCATTAGAGAATTTGATTCCAACCAGAGAACTGGACTCCACAGAGATGGAAGGATTCCAAACTGCCTACACTTTCCAAAGGACCTCTAGGACCAGTCTCAGTTTCCAGATGACTTGTTGGAAACACTTCTCGCACCTCGCTCTGCACCCTGTTAAAAGAAAGTGAGCAGGGAAGCAGGATGGTACCTCCATCCACCTGCCCCTGCCCTCCACCACTTTCACATAACGCCACCTAGCGTGTCAACCGAGTGTGCTCTCACAGTTCATTCAACCGACTGATGTGCAGTCAGCCGTATTTACAATCTGAAAAGACAAATACCAATTGGTCATTAATGTTCGTATAATTAGACAGTCTTTTTCATGAGGACTGGAACATATGGACTTTTTTGCATATCACGTTAGAATAATGAGGATATCCTCGTGCTTGGGAAATGCTCTGTGTTTATAATAAATTCATTCACCCTATACAAATAACAGAATATGAATTTAAACAGACTAAAGATTAACTAAAACTAAATACCATTTTTAACAAGTAAAATACAGAAAATACTGCTTGAAACTAGTCTCAATTTTATGGTCTAAATAAAGAGCATCTGCTTTTTTAAAAAAACTCTTTTCTTTTTTAAATGGCATCTGCTTTTAAAGTTGAAACTGAGTTTTATATATCAGAAATCCTTCAACAAAATAGATCATTATACTACAAAATTTTTACTCTACAAAGACTATTTTTGAAGCATGACATATCTATCTGCATAGTTTCAATTTTTAAGGCACAATAAAAAAATATTATTTTGAATTTAAAGAGTCAAGTACTTAAGTCTTTAATACTAATTTATTTTCTATTTTAAAGTCAGAAAGAATTTTAGGGGTCACTCTAAAATTTAAACTTTTCTCAATGTATACCTAACACATAATCAAATCTCAATGTATCATAAAGCGGTCTGAACTCTACTATTCTTGCTATGACAGATTTATATTTCAATTTTTATGGAATATGAAAAAGAGTATGGCATTGAGGGAAGCAATGAAGAGAAGCATTCACTTTATCACTTTTATTATTTGAATTATTTACAGGAATGTTTTTATCCATTGCTTATATAATTAAAAATATATCCCCAAAGGAACTAATGAGAAAACTGAATATGTAAGATTTTTATATATATTTTCCCTGAGAAAATTATCAAAGACCAAAGTTAATAAAGACACTAAAGTAGAAAAAATGCTACTTAAAAATGCTAAAGTAGAAAATATAGAATATATATCAAATGAAGCATTGCAAAAAATTGATAAGTGAAGCAATTACACTAATTTATCAATCATCTAATAACATATTCTGGGAATTGTGCTATTAACTATAGGGAATATTAAGGTGTACTGAGTCATAACACTAGCCCTCCAGGAGTTCACAATTTTGTTAAGAAATTGCAAAATTTACAAACAGAAAGTTAAAATATATACAAGGCAATGTGTCCCTGACAACAAATGATTTATTCTAAATGTTATTCTCTCATTTGAAGACGTAGGGTTATAATATTTTGCAGACATACTTAATAGCACTGTAGTTTTTTAGATCACTGGTTGTGAAAATGCAATAAGCAAAAAGTGCCTATGACTATGGAAGCACTTTATATTAGAATAGGACTCTGCTGCCAGTAATGGAAAACCAAGATAACACTATTTAAATAACACAAAAGTTTATTTCTCTCATGTAATTATAAGCAGTTCAGAACTGGCATACTGGCTTCCCAACATATCAGGAGCCCAGGCTCCTTTGATCTTGTGACTGTGCCATCCTCAAGATGCCACTTCTACCTCAGGATCCAAGATGACTGCTTCAGCTCCAGGATCACATCCTCATTTCAGCCAGCAAGAAACAAGACGAAGGGCATGTTCTCTCCCTTTACATTTATCTGAGTATTACAGTTAGAATGACACAGGTTCTAATTGTGGCCTGACCAGTTACTAGCTGTGTGACCCAGGGGTTAGTCATTTAATGTCTGTAAACATCAGCTTTTCAGAAGTATGACACAACACTTCTGCTTACATTCCATTGTAAGCAGAATTGGGTTTAGCTGCAAGGGAGGCTAGAAAATGTTGTAATTATTTTGGAGAGTAATATGTTTGGTATGTATTACGGAAAATGGTAGAATGGATTCTGGGGAACCAGAGATCTCTGTCACACAATTTCTTCTAAAAATATTAATAAGAAAAAAATACTTTTATACTTCTGTAAAACAGATAAATATTATGTGCAAGACATATGAATTAAATAATCTATAGATAATGCTTGGTGAGCATATGAATTTGAGGATCTGGTCACAAACTGGTCACAACTGAAAGCTGCACAGGGCTCAAAGGCAATCTGGATGATTTTAGGTTGGAAAGGTTTCATGGAGGAGATGAGCTGAACCTTGAAGCATGTGCAAGACTGTGAAATGGATGGGGAAGGGCAACTGAGACAAAACTCAACAGCAAAGGCAACGAAGCAAGCAGGGCAGTTTGGCTGGAGCAGAGGACATGTGGAAGTACTTTATAAACCTAAAATGGTATGAACATTGTCTTTATCACATAGGAAGTATTGGAAGGTAAGGTTTAAAGAAGGCTGAAACGTTGTGGGAAAGATTTTGAATGCTAAAGGGAGGCTTTTGACATTGTGGCTCTGCCAGTTACTAGATGTGTGGCCCCAAGCCAAGTTAGTTAGCCTCTGTGAACACTGACTTCCTCATCTGTGAAATGTGGGTGTTAATAACCACCTAATAGAGTTGTTTTGAGGTTAAATATTAACATGCAGCCAGCATTCAGTAAATAGTAGGATTAATAAAGCTCTGAGTAATTGAGTAACATGGTAATTTTTTAAAGAGTTAACATCAATCTGATAGCCAAGGTAGGACTGATGAGAGAAGGAAAAATATAAAGGCAGAGCAAAGCCATAGCAAGTAATCCAGCATAGCTGACGCGCAGGAGTCTGCTCTTTAAGCCTTAAGCAAAGGAAAATTGAAGTTGGCAGAGGGAATATTGGAGGCAGTGATATCTGGGAGGACTACTGCCAAAGTCCATGCTCAGGGATGAAGGCCTGAATAAGACAGTGCTGAGGATGGAGAAAAAGATCTGGCTATGAAAGGAACCTGCTAAATGACTGCAGGTGGGAGGTGAAGAAAAGGGAAGAAAGGTTCTGATGTGGGTGACTGAATGGTCAGTGGCATCATTAACCAAAATAAGAAAAAGAGGAAGAAAGATAGAATGGGGTGGGGTGATTAATTCAGTTTAGACTACTGCAGTGATGCAGGGACATCCAGATGATGTAGGTGTCCAATAACCCAATAAATACAGAGTTCTAGCATCATAAGAGGTGTGTGGGCTTGAGACGTGTAGATTTGGGAGTCCTGTGAAATAAGAGTAGCTGAAGCCATAGAGGAGAAGAGGAGTCCTCCCAGAGAATCCTGAAGAAGGTCAACACTTTCATGGGTAAGGAAGAAAGAGAAGCCAGAAAGGGGGACATAAAAATGAGAGATGGGAGAACTGGGAGACAGTGGTACAAAGAAACCAAGAGAAAGTGTAGTGGCTAATAGAATCTTCAAGATGTTATGAGTTCCCATAAGTTGGGAAAAGACCTGGAAAGGTTAGCAGACAGCTCAAAGGGTAATGTCGCTGGGTGCTTGTCAGAGAGTTTGTGCTGGAGTTGTATGGGGAAGGGTTATCTCCAGAAACGCTTACCTACCTCCTGCTGATGTGAAGAACAGTTCAGGAAGCAGATTAAGAAATATGCCACTACACTGAGTGATGCCAAGGCAACAGGAAGATGGTTGGAGTTTCTGACACACTCTTTGTGCCTCTATTTTGGTCTCCCTCTCTCAGTGGTGGACCAAAGGTCTGGAAGGGTGAAAGTGGAAAGTACTAGCAAATGAAGCTAGCAGAAAGCCTCCATTCTCATAGCCCCTACTAGACTGTGAACTTCTGGAGACTTATCCTCAGCATCTAGCACTGCACTGTGAATACAGAGGCGCTCACGTTTTTTGAATAAAAAGTCAAAAGCAAATAAGATAATTGACCAAGAAGAGAAATAAGTGCTGTAGGACGTAAGCAAATAATCTAGAGAAGTGGTTAGAACTGCTGGAATCAAACCTTAGTAGGAATGAGGCTCTACTGCCTCCTAGCTAATGTATAAACTTGGGCAAGTTCCTTAAATACACTGCGGGAACCACAGCAGAGCCCACCACCCTAGATACAGCACTCACCTAAATGACAACAATTACAACGTACTTGGCCAAGTACTTATTATTACTCAACTCTCCAGAAGTCTGACCTAAGAACATACTTAGCACATTTTTAAAGGAATTACAACTGTAAATAGACCACTTGTTATCAATCAATGCCACCTACTAATGTTTACTGTAACCAGGAACTGCTCAGCCCCATCACAATAAAACCATGGAGATGAAGTCTACCTCTCATGGAGTCATTAACAAGTTCAGCAAAATTAAATGAGGCCATTTATGTAAAAGAACTTTAACAATGAATAGCATCCACCATAAAAGTCAGATGGCCCCTTCTTAAAAATGTACCTGTTAAAAAATAAGCAATTCTTGTACTCAGCACCCTTGTTATGAAATGGAAGCCTCTATTATACTCATTTGGCAAAAAGAAGAAAAGAAACAGCTTTTTTTTCCAATGATCTATGATTTGCTATTTTTTTAAAAAAAGCCAAGAAAAGAAAAAGTAGCCCTCTAAATTGTACTTACAAATCCTTCTTCTGTAATAGTTGGTGGCTCTGAAACAAGATAAAACATTACATTATCTCACTCAAATCTGATTTTCTTTTAAAGTAAATGAAATAATTTGAGACAGCACTTAGCCCAGCTTTATACGTGGGCAAGCTCAGTATAATCTTGGCCCTCTGTTCATTTTCTGCACATGGACTGAATTTTAAGTTGGAATTCAAGGTGGAAGTGGGGAGGAAAGGCCTCTGGAATTCAGCTTGGTCACTAATTGACTGTGACCCTGGAGTTAACCTTAATAGACGGAGGCCTCCATTACTCCCGCTGCAAAACGGAGAATTAAGCAAGATAAAATAGGACAGGGCCAACGAAGCACTGGGAAAAGGGTGAGGGGTTAAATTCCTTACAAAATGCGGTGAGAGTACTCTGGAGCCAGTGCTACGGGACGCACGGGCAGAGAAGGAAACCCAGAGGCGGTGCGCAGTGGGGCCGCCCCGCGGGCGAGAGCAGCGGCCCGCGCACCTCGGCCCCGACACCGACCCCGGCCGCCCCACCTACCGGCGGTGAGCCGCCTCTCGGTCATGCCGCCGCCGCTGCCCGCGTCCCCGTCACCCGTGCGGGAACGGATGACAACGCGGAGCGGCGCGTGGCCCCGCACTGCGCCGGGTGCTGTGGCCCCGCCCGGCCCGAGTTGCTATGGAGCTGAGACAATGCGGGCGCCGAGCAGCGGGCAGTCACGCGCCTTTCGGGCCCCCCGGGGCCGAGGAAGGTACCACGTCTGCTCCCGCCCGTCCTCCTTCGGGCCAGGGCCCGGCCCCGCCGCCAACGGCTGCGCAACGACGGGCGCCCAGACCCCGGCGCTGCCACCGCTAGGGCCCTGGAGACGCATCGCCCTTAGAGCCCGAACTAGCTGGGGTCTCGTTCCTGTGGTGACTGCTGCTGCGGCCTGCTCTCCCCGCACAAGCTCCCGCACAAGCTCCGCCCACACCGTCCACAGTAAGAAAAGACCGGCTCCGAGCGGGTGCGGGGATGGAGGGCCCTCTGGCTAGTCCCGGGAAGACGAGGAAGGAAGGGAAGAGTTTTCTAGATACCGAAGGAGGGGGAGCAGTCGCCACACACAGCTCTTGAGCGCGTTCAGTTCTATGAATGCCTGTATAAAAAGTTAAATATTCACGTGCTTTAGGAACCAGATTTTCCTCACACTTTTCCTCCAATCGGTTAGGGCAGCCAAATTCTCAAGATAGCTAAGATTTTAAAATTACCGAAGGAATCATGAAGAGGGCACAATATACTGAGGTTGCCCATAGTGTATGTTCCCGGAAAAGTTATGATAGAGGAGTTTAAGTGAAGAGTGAAATTTGAAAAAAGAAAAACAATACCTCTAATTAGGAAAAAGTGAGCGTTTCTAGCAACGTCGTGGCTAACTCAGAGTTCCAGCCCAGACCTCTCCCCCTGAACCTGAGAATCCTAAATCCAGTTTCTACCCGTAGTAGCTCTTCTTGGATGCTCCCAAATCAAAATGTCCAAAGGGAAATTCACATTTTTTCCCATTTCTTATTTTCAAATTTCATCTTCTTACATAAATCCCATATTCAGTAAGCGATACCTTCTTCCACCAAGTGACTCAAGCCAGAAACACCATATTCACCCAAGCACTAGGTCCTGCCAATTCTACCTTGAAGTATTTCTGGAAATAGGAATCTTCTCTCCTTTCCCACTGACAACCAGAGTCCTAGCACAGGCTGCCATTTGGACTGTTGTAAAATACTTCCTAACTTGTCTCCCGGCTGTTGCTTCCAGTGGAGTTCCCCTTGAGTCCATTCTCCATGCTGAAAGCAAAATTATCCAAATGCAAATCTGACCTACTTGAAACCCTCAGTGGCTCCACATTTGCCTCCTAGGGCCTGCAGGTGTGTGAGTGCTTAAGCAAACAAGGAGTAAGACAAGGGATGCTGGTACTGCAAGAAACCGTAACACCTGCTTAGTTATATTTATTTCCTCTTCAGCAGTACATAGGCAAAGACAAAAAAAATAAAGCAATAAACCACTACCTTGGCCAAACAGAATCAGCGGGCCAAATGAAGTCAAGGGAGACTAGTGAGGAGAACAGGAAGGGGATGCATGAGGGAACAAATCAGCAATGGCTTTGTCGGCCCTCGTAAGGACTCTGGCTTTCATTCTGAGTGAAACACAAGCTATAGGAGTTTGAACAAAGAAGTACCACGATTTTACTTTTATTTGAAAATGATCGCTCTGGGTGCTGTATAGCGAATGCAGATGGGCCAGGTAGTAGCAGGCAAGAGCGGGTGGCTCAGAGCAGGGTAGTAGCAGGTTTGAGTAACAGGTTTGAGATGGACTCATGGATTCTGCATATATTTAAAGGTAGGGCCAAGATGATTCCCTGACAAAGTGGATGTTGGAATGAAAGTAGTTGAGAATAATTCCAAGTTTTTTGCCATGAGCAGCCGGGAGGATGGAGTTGCAATCATTGGAGATGGAGAAAGCTGTGAGAGGAACACAGGTAGGAAAGAGGTTAAGAAGCCTATTAGCCATCCAAAGCAAAGATTTTGAGTTTGCAGTTGATATAGAAGCCTGGAATTTGGGAGATATAAGTTTAAGAGTTGACATACAAACAGGCTTTTCAGGCATTTCCTTGCACCATTTTTCTGTCACCAGGGAAGCCCTTCTGGCCTTTCTTTATCAGGCTAAATTTTCTCATTCTTCAATACTCAGCTTGAGTGTCATCTCCAGAATACCTTCATGTGAGCTCCTTTCATTGACCTCTCCCTCTTACTCCTATGTAGTTATACAAACTCATGTCTTAAAGGGATACCCTCTACTCTCAGTGCCACTCACCAGACAGTAAACTCCTGGGGGTGAAGGAGATTCATGTTCTTTTAACCACCCAGCACCCACTACTGAGTGCCACTGCTCAGTACATATTTGTTGAAACATCTCTCCATTGCAGTCATTCTGCCCTGCTCACAGACAAGATATGTTAATTCCTGTTTTAGGTAGCCATACTGATGAGAAGTCAATAATTTGTTTTCACATTAAGTGTGGCTAACACTTATTGCACATGCTGTGGGCCTCTAATAATAACCATAACCATGGGAGATTGATATTATCCTCAACAATGTAAGAAACTGAGACTTGGACCTATAAAATTTTCTCAAAGACAAGCAAAGCCTGAAAGTGTTGAAGCCACCAACTGATCCAGGCCTGTCTCATCCAAAGCCTTTGCTCTAACAACCAGGCTAGGCAGCTTTTCTCGCTAAAAATAATCTCATTAGAGATTTAGAAAAACAGCATAAGAATCATAGAGGCAGTTACTTGAACCCAAATGCTTAGATAAGAAGCTATTCTAATGTTTTGATGATTTTTTTTGGTAACAGTTTTATTGAGATGGAATTCACATATCATAAAATTCACCTATTTAAACTGTATGATTCAGTGGTTTTTAGTATATTCAGAGTTGTGCAACCATCACCACAATCAATTTTAGAACATTTTCATCACCTCAAAGAAACCTCATACTCTTAGCTGTCACCCCTATTATCCCATCCCCACCCAAACCCTATGCACCCACTAATCTACCTTCTGTCTCTATATATTTGCCTATTCTGGACATTTCATATAAATGGAATTACACCACATGTTGGTCTTTTGTGACAGGTTTCTTTCACTTAGCATAATGTTTTTAAGATTCATCCATGTTGTGGCATGAATCAGTTCTTCATTCCTTTTTGTTGCTGAATAATATTCAATTGTATGGCTATGCCACTATTTTCCAAATTGGCTGTACCATCTTTTATTACCACCAGCAGTGGATGAGGGTTCTGATTTTACCACAGCTTCACTCGCACTTGTTATCATCTGTCTTTTTGATTCTAGCCATCCTACTGGGTGTGAAGTGGTATCTCTTTGTGGTTTTGATTTGTATTCCCCAGATGACTGTGTTTTACTTACTTTTAACACATTTTATTAAGTTTCTGCTCCCCAAACTAGCTAGTTTCTCCAAAAAGGCCTTTTTTTTTTTTTTTACTACTAGTCTATACAATTGTTGAAAACCTAGGCAGTTCAAAACCACAAGTTTGTAATAAGACCTATATCTACATAAATGGAATTAAGTTTTTGTTTATTCTCTTCTGATTCTGGACATATTATTAGAGAATTTGAGGGATGTATTTGGGATAGACTTACTAAAACATAGACTTTGTAGTACATCTAAAGTCAATTGAGGGGAATCTTGGAGAGCATAAAACTGTGATGCAACTGCGGAACAGGACAGGAGTGATATCATGTAAAGGTGCTGTAGACAAAGAAAAATGATCAGGTCTCCAAATATGAATCATAAACCAAAAGTCACAAGGGCTGATCTGAATTGCAAGGATTCATTTGCATGAGGGCTACTCTTTGTAACCTGCTCAGGGTGAGAAGCTACAGGGATTTATCCAACGATTCTCACAGGTACTGCTGGAGAGACTGCAGTGTATGTGTAGATATCTCCTTGACGATCAAGAGCAGATTTTTCAGGCATCCTACCTGTTTAGTGATTTAAACATATTGGTCCTTCCTTGGGTTTGGTGTGGTAGAGTCAAACTTAAGCCTAGTTCCAAACCTTTCTAAATGTGAACAGGAATAGCATCAACGGGATGAAATTCATATTACCATTGTGATTTTAATTTTTGATAGTAATGGGATATTTAATAGAAAGTCTGACTGTACAAATGGACAATGGCCAGACCATGTATGACAACAGAACTTTAATAACCTCTGTAGCAACCAGCCTGGGAAGCCAAGCCACAACTTCTGCAGCAATAAGCCCCAAATGGTCAGGACTTCTTCAGTAACTGCCAGTTTCTCTCATTTTTGCCCTCACTTCCAACTCAGGATGAATCAGAGAAAACCAAATATGCTTCCCTAACTAGTAACATAGGATGCCTGTTGGATTCTAGATAGCCCACTTCCAGCTTCCCCTGTTCACAAACTCCAATCAGAGCATACCTGAAGTTCTCCCTTCTTTTCGCTATACAGTTTTCCCACTCTCTTGCCTGCCTTTGAGCCACTGCCACATGCAAATGATGGTGGCTGACTCCTTTGCTAAAACAAGCTCTGAATAAATAGCCTTTGTTTGTTCTCATTTGGGTTGTTTTCACTTATTTCCACAGAGCTAAACTATATCCTTAATTTTTACATGAATCATTTTTATTCATGAATAAATGAATCAAAATGACAGGATAATGCAGTAGAATGATTTTCCTAGGAGTTGGATAGCAACTCAACATCTGATGATATACAATACCATCCCCTATTCCAATCCCTAAAATAACTGCAGTTGTGGCAGTTATAACATTTACATATTGTTTCTTTACATTTTCTTTTTGATAATCACTGATTCTTTCCTTTTTGTGAAATTACATATCAATACTGGATAACAGCTACATATACTCCGTATCACATTTAACTAGAAAACAGCATTCTTTTTTTAATTTTTTCATTTAACAGTTTAATAATTTTTTGAAGAAGGAACATAATAAGTTTAATACATTCATTAGGCAATTTCTTAACTTATTCAAGATAACTACCCTCTGGACCTGCTGGTTTAGATTTATTCTAATTGTCAATATATTACATTACATTACTTTGTTTCTTTCACAAACTGATGAGATAATTCAGTTTTTTAATGCTTCCCTAAAGTTTTAAAACTCTAATATTGCTCTAGGGTTTTGTAATTTTTACAAATAGAGAATACATTATTTTTTTCTTTTTCTCCTCCTTTTTTTTCTCCCCTCCTCTACTTTTTTTTAAAAATGAATTTGAGCTCTAAGGGATTTTTTGACCTTTGTGGGGCTCTCCTGCAGGCCCAGCACCTAGAACAAAACCTGCCGTGATATAGTAAATGCTCAATAAATATGTGTTGAATTAGTGAATTATATTTAATGAAGAAATAAAGATTTTATTATTGGAAGTTATAAAATAAAACAACAATAAGATACCACTACAGACCTTTTCAAAAGGTCAAAATCCAAACACTGACAACACCAAATTGCTGGTGAGGATGTGGACCAACAGGAACTAACCACAACATTGCTGGTGAGATGGCAAAATGTTATAGCCACTTTGGAAGACAGTTTGGTGTTTTCCTATAAAACTAAACATACTCTTACCATATGATCCAACAATTGTGCTCCTTGGTATTTACCCAAAGGAGCTGAAAACTTATGTCCACACAAAAACCTTCACATGGATGTTTATAGCAGCTTTATTCATAATTGGCAAAACTTGGAAGCAACTAAGATGCCCTTCGGTAGATAGATAAACTCTGGTACATGCAGACAATGGAATATTACTCAGTGCTAAAAAGAAATGAGCTATCAAGCCACAAAAAAACATGGAAGTACCTTAAATGCATATTACTAAGTAAAAAGCCAACCTGAGAAAGGTTACATACCGTATGATTCCAACTACATGACATTCTGGAAACGGGAAAACTATGGAGACAGTAAAAAGATCAGTGGTTGCCAGAGGTTAGTGGAGAGAGAGGTGAATAGGCAGAGCACCGAGGATTTTTAGGGCAGTGGCACTACTCTGTATGATACTATAATGGTGGATACAAGTCATTATACATTTGTCCAAACCCATAGAATGTACACCACCAAGAGTGAACCCTACCTAAGGTAAACTATGGACTTTGGGTGATTATAATGGTATATGTAGATTCATCAAATGATTACAGCAAATGTACCGCTCTGGTGGGGATGTTGATAATGGGGTGGCTATGCAAGTGTGGGGACAGGGAGTCTATGGGAAATCTCTGTAACTTCCTCTTAATTTTGCTGTGAACCTAAAACTGCTCTAAAAAAGTCTTTTTAAAAAAGTTATAAAGAACATTAGTAGATTGGTCAAAATAAAAGAACTCTTAATTTTTAAAAATTGAAGTATAGTTAATTTACAGTATTGTATTAGTTTCAGGTGTACAGCAAAGTGATTCGGTTATACATATATGTGTATATACATATATTTTATTCTCTTCCATTATAGTTTATTACAAGACACTGAATATAGCTCCCTGTGCTATACAGTAAATCCTTCTTGTTTATCTATTTTATATATGGTAGTGTGCATCCCATACTCCCAAATTATCCCTCCCCCCTTCCCCTTTGGTAACCAAAAGTTTGTTTTCTATGTCTGTGAGTCTGTTTCTGTTTTGTAAATAAGTTCATTTGTACTGTTTTTTAGATTCCACATATCATATAATACTTGTCTTTGTCTGACTTACTTCACTTAGTATGATCATCTCTAGGTCCGTCCATGTTGCTGCAAATGGCATTATTTCATTCTTTTTTATGGCTGAGTAATATTCCATTGTGTTTGTGTGTGTGTGTGTGTGTGTGTGTGTGTGTGTGTGTGTGTGTGTGTATACCACATATTCTTTATACATTCATCTGTTGATGGATACTTAGGTTGCTTCCATGTTTTGGCTATTGTAAATAGTGCCACTATGAACATTGGGGTGCATTATCTTTTCAAATTAGAGCTTTCCTCTTTTCTGGATATATGCCCAGGAGTGGGATTGCTGGAAGATCTTAATTTTTTTTTTTTGCGGTACACGGGCCTTTCACTGTTGTGGCCTCTCCCGTTGCGGAGCACAGGCTCCGGACGCACAGGCTCAGCGGCCATGGCTCATGGGCCCAGCTGCTCCGCGGCATGTGGGATCTTCCCGGACCGAGGCACGAACCCGTGTCCCCTGCATCAGCAGGCGGACCCCCCAACCACTGCGCCACCAGGGAAACCCGATCTTAATTTTTGATCTGCCAGTCAGGCATCAGTGATCAGGAAAAATAAAATGTCCATTAGCTTGAATTTCCTATCTCCTTACCTGAAGCCAAACCAACAGCAAGTGATTCTCTAATAATCAGGGAGCAGGAGAACCAAAGGTTTGCTGCCATAGGAGAGGGATACTACTCAGGTTAGTATGAGCAGGCAGAAAGCCAAGTCTAAATATCTGGAGTCAAACAGCCATCATTTTAACCTCAGCCCTAAATTCACTAGTGGCGATGAACACAATTTTAAACTCTTCTAAGCCTTATCTGAAAGGGGAAAAAAAAAGAAAATAATAATGGTACCACTCTCACAGCATTGCTCTTAATATAATGAGATAATGTCTGTAATATACATGGTTCACTTCCTGGCCAAATTAAAAATTAGCTACCAACAATAAAGATCTATAAATATTTTAAACTGAGGTCACTGTCTCAGGATTCCACAGCCCATTTAGTCAACATTTACTGTGTCTCTGATTATACTAGTAGACTCTAGAGCACTAGAGAGTGGTAAGAAAGAACAGCCCCTGCCCTTGGCACATTTACACTCCTCATGAAACAATTCAAAAGCACTTACAAAGTAACTTGAAAATGAGTGCAGATTATCCTCTGTAGCAGTACAAAAAGGAGAGTGGCAGCAGTGTACATTTCCCTGGCAGCAGAGAATAAGGGAAAAAGAGGCCTTTCATGACAGCAGTCTTGACAACCCCTCGTTTTCAACAATGACACAGAGCTCCCGCTCTCTGCGCCCCAGGGCATCCCATGTATACCTAACCCAGGCTAGGCATAGGAGAGGTGGCACGGAAGACTTTTGGCAAACACTGAACTTCTATTCGGTGCTTAGGGACTAGACTAAGTACTGGGGGCTCAGACACAGGTCAGAGGACTTCACTGGCTAACGAGGAAAGCATAAAAGTTCTGATAACTGCTGTGAGAACACAGATACAAAGGGTCTCCAGAGAGTGACATAACCAGCCAGGGAGTGGGGGGAAGGTGATCAGCCCTGGTGTCCACTGAGCAGAGTTTTAAAAGGCAAACAGCAGTGAGGCAGAGGGGAAGAGAGAGAATGACAATCCGAAGGAGAAAGCAGCATGGCGATGGGAGAGGGATACTGGTTAGAGGGCTGTAGCAAAGGGAGTATGAAAGGGGCAGTGGCTCAGTTTTAACCCTCTCAAAAGCAAACAACTATATTCGAAGTACTCTAGCATATCAGCTTAAAGAGTAAACTGAGATTTGGATAAATTTATTTGATATCAGTTGAAAAAACAGATTTGGATAAAATTTATCTTATATGGTAACCAATTATTATTAATTCATCAATTAAGATTTTAAACAAATGAGAGACACACTGAAGATGTGTACTTCAATAAGATCACCCAGATCATAATTTTTCTTAACCCATGACTTTATTATTATTAAAATATTTATTTTAAACATATAAGATCATTCAGCTCTCCTCAGGTGACACCCAAATAAGCTTCAAGTCATTAATATTTACCAAAACACATGAAAACATTAAAGAAATAAAATTACATTCAGTTAATCTAAGATTAACAAGTTCTGGGGATCTAATGTACAGCATGGTGATTATAGCTAATAATACTGTATTATATACTTGAAAGTTGCTAAGAGGGACTTCCCTGGTGGCTCAGTGGTTAAAAATCCACCTGCCAATGCAGGGGACACAGGTTTGAGCCCTGATCCGGGAAGATCCCACACGCCGCGGAGCAACTGAGCCCGTGAGCCACAACTACTGAGCCTGCGCTCTAGAGCTCGTGAGCCAAAACTACTGAGCCTGAGTGCCACAAATACTGAAGCCCGTGCACCGAGAGCCCGTGCTCCACAACAAGAGAAGCCACCGCAATGAGAAGCCCACGCACAGCAACAAAGAGTAGCCCCCGCTCGCTGCAACTAGAGAAAGCCTGCATGCAGCAACAAAGACCCAACGCAGCCAAAAATAAAACATAAGTTAATTAATTAATTTTTTAAAAAAGGAAGTTGCTAAGAGAGTAAATCTTAAATGTTCTCACCAACAAAAAAAGAAGTAGTAATTATGTGATGGGATGGAGATGTTAGCTAATAGTATGGTGGTAATCATTTTGCAATATATAAGTGTATCAAAATAACATGTTGTACAACTTAAACTTACATGATGTTATATGTCAATTCTATCCCAACAAAGCTGGAGAAAAAAAAGAAATAAAATACCTTTTTCCTTTAAAATAAGTACTATAGGGCTTCCCTGGTGGTGCAGTGGTTAAGAACCTGCCTGACAATGCAGGGGACACGGGTTTGAGCCCTGATCTGGGAAGATCCCACATGGCGCGGAGCAACTAAGCCCATGTGCCACAACTACTGAGCCTGCGCTCTACGGCCCATGAGCCACAACTACTGAGCTCACATGCCACAACTACTGAAGCCCGCATGCCTAGAGCCCGTGCTGCGCAACAAGAGAAGCCACTGCAATAAGAAGCCCACACACCACAAAGAAGAGTAGCCCCTGCTCATCGCAACTAAAGAAAGCCTGGAAAAATAAATAAATAAATAAAAGGTAAAGAAAGCCTGCATGCAGCAATGAAGACCTGATGCAGCCAAAAATAAATAAATAAATAAATAAAATTTTTTAAGTACTATGTTTTGAACATACACTTCCCTCTCTTGAATACCAACACACAAAAAAATTAAATATCTTTGCCACCCTAGCCCATAAAAATTGGAATGTATTGTTTACTTTCTGCATGTAGTAATATACCACTTAATCATAAAGTGATGCATATTTCAACTCTAAAGGCCCAAATCCTCTGCCCTTAAACACCTAACATATGTGTATGTATATACACATACATGCATGCATATCTTAATTCTCATTCATCATAACTATTATATATCATTATCATATGATTCATTATCATATCGTGATAATCATTATTAATTCAGCAATTCAATTAATACTTGCTGCATCATCTATCATGCACAAGACATTCTGCTAAATGAGGCAGAGAGGTGAATAAAACAATTCTGCTTTTAAGGAACTTGCTAATGGTGGAAAACAAGAATTTAATACAAATAAAACATGCCATAAATACCATAAGAAAGGTATGAATAAACACTAGATCTCAGCTTCCCTGGTGGCGCAGTGGTTGAGAATCTTCCTGCCAATGCAGGGGACACTGGTTCGAGCCCTGGTCTGGGAGGATCCCACATGCCGCGGAGAACTACGCCTGTGAGCCACAACTACAGAGCCTGCGTGTCTGGAGCTTGTGCTCCACAATAAGAGAGGCTGCGACAGTGAGAGGCCCACGCACCACGATGAAGAGTGGCCCTTGCTCGCTGCAACTAGAAAAAGCCCACACACAGAAACAAAGACCCAACACAGCCAAAAATAAGTAAATAAATTAATTAAATTTAAAAAAAAACAAAAAACACTAGATTCAAAGAAGGTAAGAATTTTGTCTTGTTGGAGAGATCAGAAAATGATTCATGGGAGCCCTGAACCTAGATAGTGGAGTAGAAGGACGTGCTCTCACTGCCTCTTGCAAGAACACGAGAATCACAACTAGCTGCTGGACAGTCATCGACAGGAAGACACTGGAACTCACCAGAAAAGATACCCCACATCCAAAGACAAAGGAGAGGCCACAATGAGAAGGTAGGAGGGGCGCAATCACAGTAAAATCAAATCCCATTACTGCTGGGTGGGTGACTCACAGACTGGAGAACACTTATACCACAGAAGTTCACCCACTGGAGTGAAGGTTCTGAGCCCCACATCAGGCTTCCCAAACTAGGGGTCTGGCAACGGGAGGAGGAATTCCTAGAGAATCAGACTTTGAAGGCTAATGGGATTTGATTGCAGGACTTCGACAGGATTGGGGAAAACAGAGACTCCACTCTTGGAGGGCACACACAAAGTGTACGCATCGGGACCCAGGGGAAGGAGCAGTGACCCCAGGGGAGACTGAACCAGACCTACCTCCTAGTGTTGGAGGGTCTCCTGCAGAGGCGGTGGGGGGGGGTGGCTGTGGCTCCCGTGGGGACAAGGACACTGGCAGCAGAAGTTCTGGGAAGTACTCCTTGGCATGAGCCCTCGCAGAGTCTGCCATTAGCCCCACCAATGAGCCCAGGTAGGTTCCACTGTTGGGTTGCCTCAGGCCAAGCAACCAACAGGCAGGGAACCCAGCCCCAACCATCAGCAGTCAAGCGGATTAAAGTTTTACTGAGCTCTACCCACAACAGCAACAGTCAGCTCTACCCTCCACCAGTCCCTCCCATCAGGAATCTTGCACAAGCCTCTTAAGTAGCCTCATACACTAGAGGGCATACAGCAGAAGCAAGAACTACAGTCCTGCAACCTGTGGAACAAAAACCACATTCACAGAAAGACAGATAAGATGAAAAGGCAGTGGGCAATGTACCAGATGAAGGAACAAGATAAAACCCCAGAAAAACAATGGAGATAGGCAACGCTCCAGAAAAAGAATTCAGAATAATGAGAGTGAAGGTCATCCAGGACTTCAGAAAAACAATGGAGGCAAAGATTGAGAAGATGCAAGAAATGTTTAACAAAGACCTAGAAGAATTAAAGAAACAAACAGAGATGAACAATAAAATAACTGAAATGAAAACTACACTAGAAGGAATCAATAGCAGAATAACTGAGGCAGAATAACGGATAAGTGACCTGGAAGACAGAATGGTGGAATTCACTGCTTTGGAACAGAATAAAGAAGAATGAAAAGAAATGAAGAAAGTCTGAGAGACCTCTGGGACAACATTAAATGCAACAACATTCGCATTATAGGGGTCCCAGAAAGAGAAGAGAGAGAGAGCACCAGAGGAAATATTTGAAGAGATTATAGTCGAAAACTTCCCTAACATGGGAAAGGAAATTGCCACCCAAGTGCAGGAAGCGCAGCGAGTCCCATACAGGATAAACCCAAGGAGAAACATGCCAAGACACATAGTAATCAAACTGGCAAAAATTAAACATAAAGAAAAATTATTGAAAGCAGCAAGGGAAAAATGACAAATAACATACAAGGGAACTCCCATAAGATTAACAGCTGATTTCTCAGCAGAAATTCTTTAAGCCAGAAGGAAGTGGCATGATAAAGTGATGAAAGGGAAGAACCTACAACCAAGATTACTCTACCCGGCAAGGATCTCATTCAGATTCGATGGAGAAATCAAAAGCTTTACTGACAAGCAAAAGTTAAGAGAATTCAGCACCAGCAAACCAGTTCTACAACAAATGCTAAAAGAACTTCTCTAAGTGAAGAAAAGGGCCTACAAAAACAAACACAAAACAATTAAGAAGATGGTCATAGGAACATACATATCAATAATTACCTTAAATGTGAATTGATTAAATGCTCCAACTAAAAGACACAGGCTTGCTGAATGGATACAGAAACAAGACACAAATATAGGCTGTCCACAAGAGACCCACTTCAGACCTAGGGACACATACAGACTGAAAGTGAGGGGATGGAATAAGATATTCCATGCAAATGGAAATCAAAAGAAAGCTGGAATAGATAAAATAGACTTTAAAGAATGTTACAAGAGACAAGGAAGGACACTACATAATGATCATGGGATCAATCCAAGAAGAAGAGATAACAACTATAAATATATATGCACCCACATAGGAGCACCTCAATACATAAGGCAACTGCTAACAGCTATAAAAGAGGAAATCGACAGTAACACAATAATAGTGGGGGACTTCAACACCTCACTTACACCAATGGACAGAAAATCCAAACTGAAATTTAATAAGGAAACAGAAGCTTTAAATGACACAATAGACCAGATAGATTTATTTGTTATTTATAGGACATTCCATCCAAAAACAGCAGATTACACTTTCTTCTCAAGTGCACATGGAACATTCTCCAGGATAGATCACATCTTGGCTCACAAATCAAGCCTCAGTAAGTTTAAGAAAATTGAAACCATATCAAGCATCTTTTCTGACCACAACGCTATGAGACTAGAAATGAATTACAGGGGAAAAAAACGTAAAAAACACAAACACATGGAGGCTAAACAATACGTTATTAAATAACCAAGAGATCACTGAAGAAATGAAAGAGGACATCAAAAAATACCTAGAGACAAATGAGAATGAAAACACGATGATCCAAAACCTATGGGATGCAGCAAAATCAGTTCTAAGAAGGAAGTTTATAGCTATACAAGCCTACCACAAGAAACAAGGAAAATCTCAAATAATTAATCTAACCTTACACCTACAGGAACTAGAGAAAGAAGAACAAACAAAACCCAAAGTTTGCAGAAGGAAAGAAATCATAAAGATCAGAGCAGAAATAAATGAAATAGAAACAAAAAAACAATAGCAAAGATCAATAAAACTAAAAGCTGGTTCTTTGAGAAGATAAACAAAATTGATAAACCATTAGCCAGGCTCATCAAGAAAAAGAGGAACAGGACTCAAATCAATAAAATTAGAAATGAAAAAGGAGAAGTTACAACAGACACCACAGAAATACAAAGCATCCTAAGAGAGTACTACAAGCAGCTCTCTGCCAATAAAATGGACAACCTGGAAGAAATGGACAGATTCTTAGAAAGGTATAACCTTCCCACACTGAACCAGGAAGAAATAGAAAATATGAACAGACCAATCATAAATAATGAAATTAAAACTGTGATTTAAAATCTTCAAACAAACAAAAGTCCAGGACCAGATCGCTTCACAGGTGAATTCTATCAAACATTTAGAGAAGAGCCAACACCCATCCTTCTCAAAGTCTTCCAAAAAATTGCGGAGGGAGGAACACTCCCAAACTCATTCTATGAGGCCACCATCACCTTGATACCAAAACCAGACAAAGATACAAAAAAGAAAATTACAGACCAATATCACTGATGAATATAGGTGCAAAAGTCATCAACAAAATACTAGCAACAGAATCCAACAACACATTAAAAGGATCATACACCATGATCAAGTGGGATTTATCCCAGGGATGCAAGGATTCTTCAGTATATGCAAATCAATCAATGTGATACACCATATTAACAAATTGAAGAAGAAAAACCATATGATCATCTCAATACTTGCAGAAAAAGCTTTTCACAAAATTCAACACCCATTTATGATAAAAACTCTCCAGAAAGTGGGCATAGAGGGAACCTATCTCAACATAATAAAGGCCATATACGACAAACCCACAGCAAACAACATCATTCTCAATGGTGAAAAACTGCAAGCATTTCCTCTAAGATCAGGAAAGAGACAAGGATGTCCACTCTCACCACTATTATTCAACATAGTTTTGGTAGTCCTAGCTGTGGCAATCAGACAAGAAAAAGAAATAAAAGGAATACAAATTGGAAAAGAACGAGTAAAACTGTCACTGTTTGCAGATGATATGATACTATACATAAAGAATCCTAAAGATGCCACCAGAAAACTACTAGAGCTAATCAATGAATTTGGTAAAGTTGCAGGATACAAAATTAATGCACAGAAATCTTTTGAATTCCTATACACCAGTGATGAAAAATCTGAAAGAGAAATTAAGGAAACACTCCCATTTACCATGGCAACAAAAAGAATAAAATACCTAGGAATAAACCTACCTAGGGAGACAAAAGATCTGTATGCAGAAAACTATAAGACACTGATGAAAGAAATTAAAGATGATACAAACAATTGGAGAGATATACCATGTTCTTGGATTGGGAGAATCAATATTGTGAAAATGACTATACTACGCAAAGCAATCTACAGATTCCATGCAATCCCTATCAAACTACCAGTGGCATTTTTCACAGAACTAGAACAAAAAATTTCACAATTTGTATGGAAACACAGAAGACCCCAAATAGCCAAAGCAATCTTGAGAAAGAAAAATTCAGCTGGAGGTATCAGGCTCCCTGACTTCAGGCTATACTACAAAGCTACAGTAATCAAGACAATATGGTACTGGCACAAAACCAGAACCATAGATCAATGGAACAAGATAGAAAGCCCAGAGGCAAACCCATGCACCTATGGTCAAACTAATCTATGACAAAGGAGGCCAGGATATACAATGGAGAAAAGACAGTCTCTTCAATAAGGGGTGCTGGGAGAACTGGACAGCTACATGTAAAAGAATGAAATTAGAACACTCCTTAACACCATACACAAAAATAAACTCAAAATGAATTAGAGACCTAAGCGTAAGTCCAGACACTATAAAACTCTTAGAGGAAAACATATGCAGAGCACTCTGTGACATAAATCACAGCAAGATCCTTTTTGACCCACCTCCTAGAGAAATGGAAATAAAAGCAAAAATAAACAAATGGGACCTAATGAAACTTCAAAGCTTTTGCACAGCAAAGGAAACCATAAACAAGACCAAAAGACAACCCTCAGAATGGGAGAAAATATTTGCAAATGAAGCAACTGACAAAGGATTAATCTCCAAAATTTACAAGCAGCTCATGCAGCTCAAAAACATAAAAACAAACAACCCAATCCAAAAATGGGCAGAAGACCTAAATAGACATTTCTCCAAAGAAGATATACAGACTGCCAACAAACACATGAAAGAATGCTCAACATCATTAATCATTAGAGAAATGCAAATCAAAACTACAATGAGATATCATCTCACACCAGTCAGAATGGCCATCATCAAAATATCTAGAAACAATAAATGCTGGAGAGGGTGTGGAGAAAAGGGAACACTCTTGCTCTGCTGGTGGGAATGTGAATTGGTACAGCCACTGTGGAGAACAGTATGGAGGTTCCTTAAAAACTACAAATAGAACTAACATATGACCCAGCAATCCCACTACTGGGCATATTCCCTGAGAAAACCATAATTCAATAAGAGTCATGTACCAAAATGTTCATTGCAGCTCTATTTACAATAGCCCCGAGATGGAAACAACCTAAGTGTCCATCATCGGATGAATGGATAAAGAAGATGTGGCACATATATACAATGGAATATTACTCAGCCATAAAAAAAAAATGAAATTGAGCTATTTGTAATGAGGTGGATAGACCTAGAGTCTGTCATACAGAGTGAAGTAAGTCAGAAAGCGAAAGACAAATACCGTATGCTAACACATGTACATGGAATTTAAGAAAAAAAAAGGTCATGAAGAACCTAGTGGTAAGACAGGAATAAAGACACAGACCTACTAGAGAATGGACTTGAGGATATGGGGTGGGGGAAGGGGAAGCTGGGACAAAGCAAGAGAGTGGCATGGACATATATACACTACCAAACGTAAAATAGATAGGTAGTAGGAAGCAGCCGCATAGCACAGGGAGATCAGCTCGGTGCTTTGTGACCACCTAGAGGGGTGGGAGGGAGGGAGATGCAAGAGGGAAGAGATATGGGAACATATGTATATGTATAATTGATTCACTTTGTTATAAAGCAGAAACTAACACACCATTGTAAAGCAATTATACTCCAATAAAGATGTAAAAAAAATGTTGAAAATTCAAAAAAAAAAAGAAAAATTGTACAGATTAACAGGTTTGCAGGGCCGAAATTGAGACACAGATGTAGAGAACAAACGTATGGACACCAAGGGGGGAAAGCAGCGGGGGGGTGGGGGTGGTGTTGTGATGAATTGGGCGATTGGGATTGACATGTATACACTGATGTGTATAAAATTGATGACTAATAAGAACCTGCTGTATAAAAAAATAAATTTAAAAATTTTTAAAAAGAAAACAAAGACTAAAAGCTCAGTAACAACCTATTTGTCCATCTGGACGGGTTTGGGTTCTATTATGGTACAACCACAGGCAGCTAGTGAAAAGAATGGGGCAGCTCTGTCTCAGTGATAGATAAGGAAAAGAGATAGATAAGGAAAAAGCAAAGTGCAGACCAATGTCACCACACACAATGAGTGGGTTTCTTATTTGTTTGGTTTAAGAGATATGGGGATATATGTATATGTATAGCTGATTCACTTTGTTATAAAGCAGAAACTAACACACCATTGTAAAGCAATTATACTCCAGTAAAGATGTTAAAAAAAAAAAAAGAAAATGATTCATGGAAAGAAACTAAGGATTAGCTGGATTTGTTGGGATTTAGAGTGGCAAGAGAGAGAAGAAGCAGGAGAAAGCACAGGGGGAATTTAGAAAATAGTAAGGGAGTCTGGTTTGGCTGGAAGAAAGTGTACAGAGTGGAATGGTGGGAGAGATTGCTAGAAAGTTAGGACCATTAGGAGATCCTAAATTCTGCCACATCTTTAATAGGAAGCAACATACTTGGAGCCATGTTTTAGTACAAATAACCTGGCAATGGACACTAGGACAGAGTCAGATGGGGAGAAAGTAGAAGCAAAGAGACCTGTTAGGAGGCATTGAGCAGAATCTAGGCAGGATGTGATTATGACCTGAACCAGCACCATCTTTCTGCAGAAATGAGAATTCCAGAGGGAAAAAACTGGTAGCATGCCATCACCATTCATAATCAGCACTCACCTCCATGTTTCTACTGCTCCTTCCACTCCTCTGGCTCCACAGTCTGTGACGAAGGAGCCAGCATGGCAGAGCCATTGGGCAAGAGAACACAGATGGCCAAGTAACGGACCCAGCCGCCAACATGGTGTTCTGCTAAAAGTCATCCCGGAAAACAGTACACTTTGCAAGTCAGCTAAAGTATTTTAATTACCAACTCTTAGTAATAACTATTACCAAAATTTATTCTATATACCCTTTAAAAATTAAGTCAAGGAACATTTCCCCTATCTGGCAGTGTCACACCACATCAATATCAAATATATAAAAGCTAAATTTACTTTTTTTGAAGGGGAGCCAAAATCACCATAAATGAGTCTTTGGTGCCCCCTTGTGGAATGTTTAGTGTGAGCTTTGAAATATTTACCCTCCACACAGAAATAATAATGGGTATTTCCATCTTTTAATATATTATACTATTTTTAAGAGACACAATTTAAAATAAATCCATATAAGTAACTTAATGCAAACCAGGAACATAAGAGATCAAATGTAGAAATGTTCAGTAGTTTTTTGAGTCATAAATTTTTGACGGTTTTGCTTTGTGTCGTAAATTAAGGAAAGGTAATCAAAAAACTTAGCTTTACGCAGTGCTACATAAGTATCAAAAATGTTTTCTCGGGCTTCCCTGGTGGCGCAGTGGTTAAGAGTCCGCCTGCCGATGCAGGGGACACGTGTTCGTGCCCCGGTCCGGCGCGGAGCGTCTGGGCCCGTGAGCCATGGCCGCTGAGCCTGCGCGTCTGGAGCCTGTGCTCCGCAACGGGAGAGGCCACAACAGTGAGAGGCCCGCGTACAGCAAAAAAAAAAAAAATGTTTTCTCAGTAGTACTTCTACCATTAAATTATTGCTAAGAATTCCATAAGACCTTATTAAGCCTTTTAAATAGCTGGAATAGATTTTAAAATCTATTATTTTCGCCCATAGAAATGCTATAATAAAATGATCAGATAGCTCTTAAAGTGTTGTTTCACTTTATATGACTTATCACAAGTTTATCACCATTTTTTTCTAAACTAGGGGGTCAAAATAAAAACATATCCGTCATTCCTGGAATCAAGTAGAAGTCAAATAGAATATTCTTGCCCACTTGCTAGCAAGGCTTCAAGGGGGGTACACAATAGGGAGAAACGACAGAGAGACTGTTATCCTAAATCAGTAGAAGGTAAAGAATTTATTGGTTTTCCCCAGAATTAATACTAATTATTTTCCTAATGTCTTCATTAAGAAGTGAAACAGAAGAATAAAGTGCCAAATTTAATCATCCCTCTTGTTTTGGAATCTTCTTGGGAACTGAGTAGTCCCATCAAGAAATGATCGGTGAGCTTCTTCTTATTACTTACTCTCACACAATAATCAGAACCTATAAGAATGTAGTCATTACTGGAATGTGGCAATACTTATTCTTGTCTTCATGCCTTGATTCTTTAGATTACACAGACCTTGGGATGGAACCAGTGGCCTTCCTCTGGAACTGAGTTCTCAAGATAATTGTATTCATGCAGTTCATTTAGTTTATCAAATGAGATAGTTGTTTAAGCCACTCATGAGCTAAGAAACTACTCTGTTCAGGCCGAATTGTTCTAACTTAGAATTTTTTACCTGGTATACCAAAAGATTTTTCTTAAATGGCAAAACAATCTTCCATTAAAGACATGGTAATTATATGCATCTTGAATTTATCAACAAGGGTTCTGCAAAGAGTTTTGTCACATACAAGTGGCAGACTACCTCTGCTAGAATCCTGGCTCCCCACACTTGCTATCTATGTGATTTTACATTATTTAACCTGATTCTTGGTTTCCTGATATAAAAAAGGAATGATAACTGCATTATAGAGTCACTTTGAGGAATAAATGAGTTAACTCATGTAAAGGACTTAGAACAGTGCCTGGACATAGCAAATGCTCAATTAATTGTTTGTTGAATTTTTTTTCCAACCAAACAATTTTCACAAGCAGGTTAGAGGTTGACTTTACGGTTTCATTCAGCATAGTGTTAATGATATCAAGATCATATGCTCTATCCCCACAAATGTTATTTCACTTTATTGTATTCACATACAGCCAAACGTGTAGTAACACTGATTGGTGTTAACAGGGTAATTTCACAATACATCATTTCTTTTAACTTCCCTTATTTATAGTTAAAGAAATATACTCAGAATCAATAAGTGACTTGCATAAGGGCACAGCTAGTAAGTAGTTCAGGATACCAACCCAGGCTTTTTGATTCCTGGCCTAGTATTCCTTGCATTACACCCTAACTAGTTATAGAAAAATCAGCTAAAAGAATGAGTAGACCAAACAAATCTATTGATTAGATTACACGTTTAAAATCAATTTAAGAAATCATTTAGATTCTACTTTTTCATGTAATCAAGCATTAATCAATGAAATCAAGCATTAAAAATTAACAAATTATTAGGATAGCGTTATAATGGTTTACTTGGATAAAAAGTTAACACTGTTAGCACTAAAAAAAATCCACTCATTCAATAAATATTTACTGAGTACCTGCTACTTGCCTGGTACCAGGCTAGGTGTTAGGGATACAACGGTATTTAAATCAAATATGACAGGCCTTCACAGAGCTTACAGTCTCATGGGGAAAGAAAATTAAAAAACAAGTTAAGCAAAGTGAAACTAAGTACCACGACAGAGGAAGCACAGGACGCTATTGGAACATATAGCTAGGGTACCTGCACCAGCCAGTTACTATAATACATAATAATTTACAACCATTAGAATAATGATGATTATTTTCTGGATATCTGGAAACTTTAATAAAGTTATTCATGAATACCATATGATTTTCTTCCAGTTAACCTACCTACCTCTTGAACTCATCACAAATGTAAAACCTACCAATAAGAAGCTTGGAATTAGCTTCACTCATTAACTTTTGAATTTCTACTCTGATCTTTTGTCTTCAGAAAGTTTTATTTTTATTGTAAACTCATTTAAATATATGGTATTAAGTCCTTACACTATTTCACTCATATTGACTTTATTACAATACTCATCCCAATTTAAAGCCAAAAATTTTTTTTTAAATTGAACTTCTATCGTTTAACAGTTCCTTCAGTAGAGAGGAACACATGTAGATTATTGATTTCTAAAACTAAATGTGGTAAAATCTTCTTTTTCACTACCAGAGTGAAATAAAATACTACTTTCTTAATGGACTGAGTAACCATAAGATGACAAATGTGACACACTGAGAGGGCAATGTGACTGCAATATACAAAGTGCCTCCTCATGGACCAGAGATAGGATTCCAGATTTCTACATTGCACTACTGACAATTTCATGTGTAACAAGGTAAAGGAAACTTACGTGTGACTTATGGGTGTTTATTACCTAAGACTCTCATGGTGAATAACCATATATATCTAATAATTTACTTTTTACATCTTAGTTATCAATATTAAGTAAATTTTATTTAACCAGAAGTCTGCCCAAATGTGACATTAATTAAATTAAGAGAAAGATTGAGATTATAGAGTAAATTCAACAGAACTTCTGAAAACATTTTATTTATATTTCATTTCAAATATTCAAAGATTTTGAAATCTATAAGGCCATCTATCTCAAGTTCAGAATTTTTAATACTATTTGGAAAACTACTTTTGAAAAGTAATCGAAGAACATTTCAACACATAGTGATGAAATGCACAATTTTTAAATGTTACATGAAACAGTTAAATACATATATATAAAACACTGAAAATTCTTTATTTAAAAACACTAAATTATTAAAATGAGTAAAAATGACATTGTAAAATAAGATTTTTTCAAAGCTCACTACTTTAAAGAAAACATACAATGACATGGATCACAATATATACAAAGTAGGAAATAAATCATCATCTGTCATTGATGGGAAGACTTGCATGCTTTCAAAATATTCATAATTTTAAGCCAAACAAAATGTTGCTTCGAGGGAATGCTTCTTTTATATGTGAAGTCTCTTTAGAGGCGTTTTAAATTCCGCTTACTCTGGGCACTTCCTGGAAGAGCATCTTTTCTATTTCTTGGCTTTGCTGCTCCTCTACTACATTCTTCAGACCCATGATAAGCACACAAACATAACACACAAAAGTCAAAACCACAGGCTGTGCTGCTACATAGTCCCCTTTTCTTATAAGGCTGGTACTTAGCAGGGGATTGGCACCTTGGGCAAGGTTTTAATGCTTCATCAATAAAAAGTGTTTTGGCAACCTGTAGTAAAAGCACACAAACTAAATCTTCCATTTTCGCATAGAGAATTGCTTTATTTCAAACTCTGTAAATATTTACTTCTAATAACTTATGATACTCACCTTAACATATTCTTCCTGTTTACTACTTAAGTGAGTAACAGAAGAACTCGCTATAGGTGTCAAAACTTCTCCCCAAGGAGAAAATGTTGAAACTTGTTCTTTCTGAAAACCTGGTGTCCTAGCCTGTGCTTGCACAGATCTTAAAGCTGATCGATTTAAAAGATGGAGCCGAGTGGCAGCATCATCAACATTTAATATAGCCCCCTGTGGTAAAAGACAAGAGGGGTCAACACTGTAATATCAAAAGTTCCAGGACAGCTTTCTGATGCACATGTATTTAAATGTTTGGAAGTGGTTTTACACTACTGGAATTTTCTCCCTAAACCTTTCCTTTTTAGAAAAAAGGAAAAAAAAAAAAAAAACCCTCTCATCTAGCATTTAAAAGTCAAAGAAAAAATTAAGACAATAAATGCTAGCTTTAAGTTTGCATGCTTGGTTATTTTTCTGTTTAGAGCATGGGTTTGCAAACTTTTCCTGAAAAGGACCAGATAGCTGCAAGCTACTTAATTGTTGTTTTAGCAAACACAGCCACGGATATATGTAAATGAAAAGAGCAGGGCTGTGTTCCAATAAAACTTACTTTAAAAACACAGGTGATGGACAGGATTTGGCCCACAGATCAGAGTTTACCAAGTCCCCTTTTAGGCCAAGGTGTACGAGGAGGTGAATCAAAGCTTACTATGGGACATCATGGAATTCTTTGAAGGTTTCTTACCTTAGCCGCATGTCAGAAAAATAATGGGCCTGGTTAGACCATGAAACCCAATTTGTTTGGCTGGTTTATACAAATACCAGATACTTGCAATACTTGATTAATTTTTACACTTGAGTTTTAAACAGCTTTGATATTTTAAAAGGAGAAAAAAATGTCTCTTATTTGAACTGGATTTCCACATTACTCAAATATTTAGCCAAGAAATATTTTCAATGAATAATCCTTATAGCCTTCTATTTTGTTAAGGTTGGGAATGAGAAAAAAGAGTAAGTTTTTTTTTTTTAACAAATTGGCATTCGTAACCAATTATCAAAATAAAATGTACTACCGGTGAATTTCCTTAAGTGTCCAACTATAATTGTGTTTCCTCTCCCTTGATAGTCTCCTTTTGCCAGAGTTGGCTCCTAAATGGGGAGAGTTAAAAATATGAGAAATGACAGTAGGATAAGTATAGGAACGAAGTTAACTGGCCATGAAAAATTATGCCATTAACAGTTTAACAACATATGCATAAGTGTCATGGATGAATATTGGTTTTTGTAGAAATTAGAATTAATACAGTTGAACTTATTCAAGGACTCAATACATCTCCTCATGTTACACTTTAGAAATGATTTGCAGCCTAAGCTAGAAGCGTATGACACAAGAGCATACTAAAAGAAGACACCCATTGGATTTTGATGCAGTTGGCAAGCACAGTGATGCTCCATGCACCAAAAAATGAATAGAGGTATGTTGTTGAAGCAAATTTCTTCCACAGAAGAAACATTCATTCATTTAACAAACATTCATAAAACATCTACTAGGTGTCGAATGAATAGAACAGTCTAGTCCCTGCCCTCTTGGAGCTTAAAATGTGTGCTACTATCTCCGAACAGTATAAGGTCAAGCAGCCAACAAAGGCACGCATTCGTGAGCACCAACATTTTTCAAAATATAGTCTCCATCACGTTACCAGAAAATATTTAAATGTGACAGGGGAGTCACCTTACTGATGTTCATTTCCATGATTATAAGAAAACAGGGAAGACTACAGTAAATTAAGAAATTCAATGGAAAAAGTGGGATATTCTGATTTTAATGGTCATTCTCACTGCTGCAAAGCAAACAGATTAAATAGAGGTCCTATCACACGTAGCTGGTGTGTGCGTTTTAATTTTTACATATAAAGGGCTTTCAGTGCCACTATACAAGTATGAGGAAAACCACCAAACAACTTTGTTGTATAATTTTTCTGTTTTGGTTAATGATATACATTAGGATAGTTCAGGTAGAAAGCAACCAGTCCATTTCAGAAGAGGAGGGCAAAAGGCATCTGGAAGGATGTCTCTGAAGAAAAGAGGGAACAGGTAGAATACCTGATACATTCAGAGTTAAGAGGAGATTTCCAGTTCTGGTGGATAACAGGAGATGAGTCAGGGATCCGTATAGAGAAACAATAAGCAAAAAAAAAAAAAAAAAGAAGAAGAAAAGAAAGAAAGAAAGAAACTGGGCAGTTATTAACTCTGAGGAAAAAAGTTATAGGAAAAAAGGTATAACAGGTATAATCATACTGTACTACATGTCACAGCTGTCAAAAAGTCCTAAGAATCTCAACGCAGTCTTAATAATGTCAGCACCTAATTCTAATTCGCTCCCAAACGATGGTGTAGTTACATTCATAAGATAGGAGAAAGGACTTCAGAGGGAGAGGTGGGTAGATAGGTAGTGGTGAGAGGTTAGAGAACTCACCTAGTCCCTCTACAGAAAAAAACAAAAGAAGAAATAGCAGTAAAGGCATGCCATTCAGAAACGTGGAGGTAAATATCAAAAGGAACAGCTAAAAAGTGATTGCCTCGATGGGGCAAGAATCAAGAGTAGGAAGCGCAGGAGAATATGTGCTTTTTTATAAGCCTTAAAGTGCAATTTGATGTTTTAAACCATGTACTGTGTCTACTGAAAAAAAAATTTAAAGCAAATCAGAATAAAGGAAAATACTCAAGTAAGGAAAAAAGTACAGTCCTTTAAGAAACCAAGTTAAAAAGAAAAATGGTGGCTAGGATATGAGGGTAGAATGCTTTATCTAGAACTACGCAAAGGCTTACCAATACAACATGTTTCCTCCACATAGGATGTAAAGAGTACATGGAGCTAAAAGTTTAATATTAATGGGTACTTGCTTAAAAATGTGTTTTTGGTCTGTCCTTAGCATGTAGGGAGCCACTCTAAAATGATATGTTGAGAAGGAAATTTATATCTTCAGTATTATAAGCTCCCAGAGCCAGCAGCTACAGCAGTAGCCAAGAGCCGTGAGTCAGTCGTGAAGGATTATTATAGGTGAGAAGGTAAAACATTTCTTCAAATAAAATAGAAAGTCAATACTTTAGTTAATAGCGGTCCCTAATATTTCCTTGGAATGAGAAACCCCCCAATCTGTACCTAGGTGTTCATATTAGTTTATACCATGCTTCATCTCAGTTATTATATTTCACCAAATTATAAATTTACTTATGTTATTAAACACTTTTTACTAGAACAAGAATAAGAGAGTTAATTCTCGGAGTTTCTTTTGGTATTGATGCCTAAGAAAGGTCTAAAAGTTGAATATACAGTAAATATGGGTGCCAGAGTCATCAGATGCCTGTTATACAAAGTAGTATCCCCAGAAAGAATTAATCAGCTTCTGTAAAACTTTTCTTGTAACTTCAAAGCTGGACCTCAAATCTTCAAGAGAGCACAAGTTTATGATGTCTTACAAGTACTAATCTGCCATGCTCACTCACCTCCAGGCCTCCATATATGCTATTCCCTCTGCTGAAACACCTTCCCTAACTCATTATTCAGCTCTCAGCTGAGACGCATTTTTTCCTCCTCTTGATCCCCACTCCTTTTAAGTGTTCAATAAAGAGAACTCTGGGCTTCCTCTAACACACCTGTACTGTAATCACCTGTTTATAACTATCACCCACAGGGTATGAGTGCCAAGAAAGCAAGGAATCATGTCACAAATGTTCACATTGTAATCTGAGCAACTGCATGTAGTATCGACTCAAAAGACTGGATGGGAAAATGCTATAAGGATGTCTAACTATGAATAGGGTCCAGCATATCCTATTCAAATGGTATTCAAATACTGCTAACAGCATACACACTTAACAACAAAACCCAGTAAGATATTCTTGATGTCAGTTAGTCTACTCCACTGATGCACTGGGTAGAGATGGAGTTTGGGAAAAATAAAGAGTTTATGAGTGCATGAGTTCCCTGGTGGCCTAGTGGTTAGGATTCCAGGCTTTCACTGCCGTGGCCCAGGCTCAATCCCTGAGATTCCACAAGCCACGTGGCACAGCCAAAAACAAACAAAAAAAGAGTTTATGAGTCAATGTTGGTAAATGGAAAGGTTAAAAGATAGCAAGATAGCAGGAAAACCAAATGAGGTTGTCCAGCCATATGGGATTAGATATTTATACAAATCCATTTTAGAATAGTATTATATACATTACCTCAGAATCTGTTTTCAGTTGTGTGATATGAAATTTCCTCCTCTGATCTGCTTTTTTATCTTGAATAATAATTTCACGCCAATTTCTGCTCACTTTCCAAATACTGTAACAAAAAGATCAGTCCTTATATTGTATATATTCCACAGAATTAATATTTTTCACACATGACAATAAGAAAAATTCATTTTAAAGATTTTGGATAGTTTATTTAAAGCTAAAATTTTACATTAAAAATATGACTTGATCTGCATAGTTGTGAAAGAATACCTATTAAAATATGCCAGCATCATATTGACAGATTACTATCTCATAAATGGTTAAGGAAAAAACAAAGTTTCATAAAAACCCAAATGGGTCCACTGCGAGGCTAATTAAGAGGATTTAACTTAAACATGACACTAAGATTAAAAATTTGGAACATGACATGCAGCAAATGATTATCAACTGTAGTGCAAGAGATTCTATAAATTTCTCCTATTATTGTATTTAACGAATTTCTGTCACTTTGATTAAATAAACACAAAAGCAATCAATCCTTTATTGGAAGTACTAAGTGCCAAATACAGTTGACCCCTGAACAACATGGGTTTGAATTCTGGGGATGAACTTACAGGTGGATTTTTTCAATAGTAAATACTACACAGACTGGTTGGTTGAATCCAGGGATGCCGAACCCCGGATACGGAGGAAACTCGGATATGGAGAGCTGACTATAAATTACACAAAGATTTTTAGACTGCATGGCAGAGGGTCAGCGCCCCTAATCTCTGGCTGTTCAAGGGTCAGCTATAATAAACATTATTATGGGTAGCACTACAAAGTTCCTATTTTATAAACCAAAGTTTGTAAGACTAAAGCAGCTAAAGAAAAACACAATTTATGTCTAGTGATTGCTTATTTATCAATAACTTTGACTATATTAATTATTAAAGAAAAGCTAATCCTGCAACTGTTAATATGGTCTTTTTTATTACTTTAACTTAACAAATCACTCAAAGTGAATGAGGTCAGGAGAAGGTTATGGAGGGCCCCAGGTTATAGTTGAGTTATCAATACTACTATTCTTCCAGTTACCGTGGCCACTTCAATTGCCATTGCCTCTCCTTAAGCCGATACATGTGCCTTATATCAGATAGATGGAGAGATATAGGCAGAAAGTCACTCATTAATGGGGAAGAAATGAAATACACGTTTGGGTATTTGCCTCAGCTATTTCAACTGACTGTAATTTCTCATATTACCAAGAATAAGCACTGCCAAGATTATACATGCACTCTGCAATACAAATACTATAAATCTAGAGGGATGGCAGCAAAGGCAATTATTGAAATATGACTGAATATCATTTGTTCCTACAAGCGAGCACCCAAAAGAGTCACCCAAGTTTTAATTCTAACTGGTCTGTATCCAAATACTCCAGCATATAAAAATAAAATTCCTATGTCGCAGCCATCTCCTTATTCTTTTAAACAAATAATTTATCTCATTTGAAATTTTTTAAAGGCACGTGTATGTAGGCCATTAACCTGCTTATCATCCTACTTGGGTTACACCAAAGACATTCCTGATCAAGGCTATTCTGAAAGGACTTAAACCTTAATAAGAGTTTTGGGAAAATATGGGCTTAGAAATCAGAGGGCTCAGCTGTAGACCTGGATCTGTTTCTGTCTCGAGTGACCATTGGCAGATCCCTTCTCTGGAGCTCAGTTTTCTCATCTGCAAAATACATGATAGGACTAGACATTTCAGAAGACTTCCAGCTATGAGATTCTACAATTCTCTACAATAGCCTACATTTAATTTATGGGGAAAAGGTGAAGAAGGGTTTTAATAGAAGCAGGGGCCATAAAAGAGTAAGGATTCTATGAAAACAACTCTTCACACATACCTATGGAAATAGAGGCTCACTAACTCTCTTGCATGTCCTTCCCCAACCATGACCTTGCAAAAATCCTGTTCCACATGGCTTCCCTCCTTCCTGGTCATGGCATTCCCAAGGGCCTTGTCTTCTGATAGTCCTGCACTTCGCAAAATTGCCAGTATAAACACAGTCTCTCTTTAGTCTCGTAACTCTAGTTCCTACCCTCAATACTCCTATATATGTGACTTAGTTTCTCTTTACTTATGGCAACATTCAATATACTGAAATTTCTGTGAAATTTCTGAGACACTGAAGAATTTCACTAAACCACCTTTGATAAAATATAAAGTATCCAAGATAGAGATGCTAAAACAAAATTTCAAAAAAAAGTACTCAACTAACAGAAAAGCTTTCCAACTTAAAAAAAAATAAAAGGCAGTTTTATTTCAGAAAAAAAAAAATTCTTACCTGCATAGGCTTTCTGCAGCCAAGGAATCTAAAACCATAGCAAGAACATGCTTTAAATTTCTGTATTTTAATTCTGTTAAGATGTCCAGTTTTTCTATACCCATTTTCTTGCCAATCAGGCCTGCAAGTACACGCTGTAGTACAGCTATTTTCCCCCCGTCCCTTTCTTCTAACAATTCACGTGCACCACTTTGCTGGAATCTTTTCCTTTTGCTTTTCATAAAGAGCTCATGCACTAACTGCAAGGCTGGGGTCTTTGATAAATTCTTAAAGCTTAAACTCAAATCCCCACTCTTATTGTCACTGCTTGGCTGACTCTCTGAGATGTCTGAAGTGGCCACTGGTGTTGATTCAGAGCCAGAGAGGTTGGGCTGCTTTTCTTCTTCTGTCTCAGATTGTGAGCCTTGCTCCCTAAGGGTGGACAGTCTTCTTAATCTTCCAAGACGCCTTGATCTTCTTACCGTGTCCCTGACTTTGAGAGTTCCCTTATGTTTCTGAAGCAGTTCTTGGAAAGAGCCCTCTTGGTCAGTGAGGGAATCTTCTGATTTATCCAAGCAAAGTGAGTTAAAGCCACTGTCTTCAGGTGTTGAAATATTTCGTCTCACTTCACCTAAAGGAGAAAGCCTTTGACTTACATTAAATTTAACATTTGCTACAAGATTACTTATTGGAGTCACAAATATGTCCTCATCTGTTCCACAAGTTGTTCCACTGACCGAAGAGCCCAGAAGTTCAGGATATGTATTCTCATCATTAATACATAGACTGCTGTCGCTAAAGTCATGTGTGATAGAGTCTTTAAAACTATTGCCTTGAATTGGAGATATACATTCAACTTCAAATAGGCTACAGTTATCTTTGGAATCATCAACTGTGGATGTCTTCTGTTGAGAAAAATTAAGTCTCAATTTTTGACTGCTGGAAGTCGCTTCTTCTGTTTTCAAAGTGCTAGTAACTAAAGAACTAAAATTATTTTGCCTTGGGAAACCTGAAGCACTGCTTGGAATATTTTTTTCTAAATTGGGAACTTGGCTTGTACTACTTTCGAGAGAACTATTTTGTGATTCAAAATCCCCCTTTAGAAGAGAGAAAGATACATCCAATCTTCTGCGCAGTAAAAATTTTTTTCCACTGACTTTAGGAGTTTCACAAAGGTCTGGGGTTTTATCCTTTTCCTTCCTGGGGAAGACAAATCTCTTTCTTTGAGTGGGAGACTCTAAACTATGTGTTAAGGCCAGACTTGAAGTTTCAGGATGTTCATGGATTAAAGTTGAGCCTCTTTCTTTCTTTCCAAATGATTCTTTATCTGTATTATCAAAGCTGCATGATTTTAACAGCTCACTGTAGCCACTATCTTGAAATGAAGATGTGGAACAAAAGTCTCCAAAGCTGGACGACTTGATGTTGACAATAGGAGAGTCCACCTCATTTCCTGCTCCAGTGCCAGCTTGACCTGAATGCCTTTCTGACATCTTCAAAATCTCTGTTTCTACAAAGTGAAAACAAATTTTATTCTTCCTTTGAAATGAACAGTCTGGCAGCTTACACCAAAATACATTACTTGTTATGAGCACAAATAATAATGGAAAATTGTATGGCAATAAAAAAAGTTACTTTAAAAAACAAATCTACTCTACACTATACTCACGTGTCTCTTACATAAAACAATGTTTTAACATCGCGAAGACCAAAATTTCCAGGAAATAAATATTCACAGATTACCTGACTAAGCATAGTCTAGGCACCATGCACAAATATTTTCTTGAACTACACTTGAGAAAAAAAAAATCTCATGGCGTCATTTTTAGATGATTTTATTACTTTATGACTTTTACAGCGCTAAAGTACATTACTGTAGTTTTAATATTCTGGCTTATTTGTGCTGACCAAGATTTTGTCAGTTGGATATTTCCTTTCGATATTTTGCGATGTAAATAAAGCTGTTTAAAAAAAAAACTATATGCTGATTTTTAAACATGTATTTGGGAAATGTGTCAAGTACGTGCTGCCAGTAGACTAAACTGCAATATGGCTAAACAACTCTAGGATAATGTCATTTATACTTGTAACACGGGCCTGTCTCAGAAACTCAGTCCTCCTGACCATTCACAAGGTCTAAATTGGCAGACTTTCACCTTTGCAAAGACTCTTAGGCTCACTAATAAATTACTAACACATTCTTGAGTTAGCCAAAATGAACCCCTGTCCCACAGATAACATGGCCATGTCAAACCTGGCAAGTTATACTCATTCATGCCTCATCTTCTAAATATTTTCTATTTGGGGGAAACCCACCCTTTATAATATTCTTGAAATTGAAAATAAAGAATTCAAGTACATTCCTTAAAGAAGAAATGTGATTCAGTAATTATATTTGTAAGGAATGACACTAGGAAATACTTTACTCATTTGTTTTTAAGGAAATACTTTACTCTTTCACCTTTTCAACGCTATCATTGCATTCCTTCTTTGTGGAAACTTGAATTACATCTTAGCTCAAAGTATAAGAAGAAAAGATAAGAAAGTTATCATAGCATATATTTCTGCAGACTATTCAAGGGACACTAAGAAAATTGTCATTCTTTCAAAGTTTTCTCCAGGCCAAGTACACGATTCTTCTCTATTAAAAAGATCCTGGGAAGATGTATTTTAGTTGAGTATAATGGGAAAGTAATTTATTTATGCTTAAGTTACATCAGTTAAATATGTAAATGAATGAGCTTTAAAAAATTGCTACAATAACCACAAAACCAAATAGTTTCTTTATGGTGTAATGATCATTAGGAGATCATTATTACTGGGCAAAGTACCTAGGTGTTTTTCAGTCTTTAAAACCTATATTCCGTTTTGGTAAGTCTCACACATGTTCTCTTCTGATTTAGATTCCCTCAGATTGTGACAATCACTGCTCTCTTCCGTACATGCTTACCAGCCAAAATTATCAAACTTTGCTTTCTATAATTCATATTATATTTTTAAACAATTTTTGTTTTCAAAATATTAAGTTAATAAGATAGAATGTGTTTTCAAATTACACCTCCATCCACGAATATTTCCCCCTTTCTGAGAATCACTCTATTAAGTAACAGTTTTCACTCATTTGGTAAAGTTAGGTCCCAGCCTTTTTTTTTTAAAGTTACAACAAATGTAACTATTCTGCTACTTCACCACTAGGTGTCTCACCATGCTAGAATTTGGGAATCTGAGAGGCAAATTGTTAGAAACAAGAGTAGGGGTGCAGAGATCATCCTCTCCCTGCCAGAAACCATAAACCGGTTGCTTTAAACGTACAGAAAACTTCCTAATTTTTTCTGTTCATCTACACATTTGAAGTTGCTTCCACCGTGCTTTCTCTGACGTCATCATTTTTTTCACCTTTCATCATTTTCAACCCAAGACATTGGTCTCAAACAAAATGTGGTTATTCAAACTTTAAATTTAAAATTATTTATGCAAAATCGTGGAACGCCTGTTGACTTGTTCAATTTTACTGATTCAACAGTTCACTGATGAATCAAACAAGCCTCTTCAATATTCGTTTTTTAAAACCAGACTCCTGATAAGGATTGAGAACACTTATCTCTATAGCGCTCTTTAAAAAAAAAAAAAAAAACTGATTAACTCAATGAAGTACTTACAATATGATAACAAATTAGAACCAAATTTCCTTCATTTGTTAAAGTGTAAAATCTTACCATCAGTAAAGCTTGAGTTCTTAGACGTCAACGTCATGTAGGCTTCCAAAAAAGGAAATTTCTCACTTTACCTTTAAAATTCGTGCCAAAGTAATACCACTTAAAGAGAAAATTTTAATTTGAACAATTCATTAAAACGTGCAGTAGCACGATACCGGCTAAAATTTGTATACGTGAAGTACATGCTACAGGGATTAGTTCTAACACTTGAAAAGGCCTAAATCATTTTGAATTTCCTCCAGCTTTCCGGACAACAGTAATTTTAATATCTTTGTTTTCTCCAGCTAGCCTTGGAATGGAAGAAACTTCCCAAATTGGGGTTTCTGAGATGCAGTGTAAGCTGCAGCGCGGTCATCTCCTCCCCCAGGAGCAGTCGGCGGGTGGGTGGTTAACGGTCTCCGCAAGGCGTCAATCGGGCCTCTCGTCCCTCCGCGGACCCTCCCCAGGCCAGGCTGTCGGAGGGAGGCCCGGCCTGGCCCCAGGGCCCAGGAAGCCACCCACGGGCTGAGGGTGGGTGGGCCGTCTCCTGGAGCAGAGCGAGGGGAAAGTGAACGGCGTCGGGGCGCCTCTCTAGTCCCGGCACCCGGGAAGCAGAGCTAGAGCGGGCGCGGGGCCGGGGAAGCCCGGAGGCCGGCCAGCCCGCACACACCTGGCGTCCCCCGCTCCCGCCCACCTGGAGACCCGGGGCGGCCGCACCCACGGGGTCGACGGGCGGGCGAGGACCGAGGCGGCTGCCTCTGGAGCGCAGGGGAGGTGCCGCGGCCTCGCCTTCAGCGACGCCAGGCTATGGCAACCCCCACGCCAGCTTCGTGTGGGGCCGCCGCGTTTCCCTCCTTCGGTTTGAACGGCCCGCCCTGAGTAACCGCTGCGCGCCGCCCCGCGCCGCCCCTTCCTCTCGCTCAGCGGCGCCCCAGCCGGCGGCCCCGCGACCCGCAGGCCCCCGGCCCAGCCTCCGCCCGAGGAAGTCTGTACTTGCTTTCCCATCCCTCCGTGCGCACACCCCTCCGAGGCTCCATGAGGGCTTCCTAATTTGATAGGTTCTTCTCTCCTCCCCATTTTAACTTTGGGGAACACTGTATAGAAAGGTTAACAGGTCCTACAGTGGGATGCTATTAAAAATAATGTAGGAAAACATTCACTTGAAAATGTTTCCGGAGATGAAATCAAGCGTGAAAAGCAGGTTACAAACAGAATGACTCATTTTAGGTTAGAAGTTCAGCTATACACAGGATAAAGTCTGAAAGGTTTGACTAACTTGGTTACAGCATCTCTAGACATCATTATGCTTGTTTTTTTAGGCATCTAAAAAGGGATGTTTTATGTGCCAGGCTCCATCCTTCTGCTCTTGGCAACTTCTTCCTAATTCTTTTTTTCTGGCTTCTTTTCCTCTACTTACTCCCTAAATGGGCGTCCTACCCAACATTTTTCTTACTTTACCATTCTGTGCTTACATGATTCTCATTCAGAGTTAAAAGGATTACTTTAAAGCCAGTAACAGCCACTGCTACCACTCTCCTCCGACAGAACATTTCTCCATGTGGATGCCCCACAGTTATCCTAAATGCCACATATCCAAAATCAAACTCACTAACAATGATTAAGCTCTGACTATGTGCCAATTATTGGGCTAGGTACTGGGAATACAAAGATGGAATGGCGCAGTTACTGCCCTGAAGGGCTGGCTCACTGGTGTAAGTGCTATAGTAGAGGAATGGTAGTAACACAAAAGAAAAGGGATCAACTAAATCTACGGCGGAAGAGTGGGCAGAGCTACCTTTATATAGACTGTGATATGAGGTGGATTTTGAAGGAAGGGTAGCATCTTTAAAGACAGATAACAGGTGATTCTAAACTTGAAACAAAATGTACCAGCAGGAAAATTGAAACAGTTGGGCACATTAGAGAAACTACAAATAATTTGTTACAGCTGGAAACTAAGACTGGTTTGAGGAAAGGGCAAAGAAAATTCTTGACAAGGGGAAGAAGCCAAGCCGTGGAGAGGTTTGGATGCACATTAAGAGTCTGAAGTTTATCCTACGCGCGAGCTTTCTCTAGTTGCGGTGAGCGGGGGCTATTTTTCGTTGCAGTGCGCAGGCTTCTCATTGCGGTGGCTTCTCTTGTTGCAGAGCACAGGCTCTAGACACGCGGGCTCAGTAGTTGTGGCTCATGGGCTCTAGAGCGCAGACTCAGTAGTTTTGGCGCACAGGCTTAGCTGCTCTGCAACATGTGGGATCTTCCCGGACCAGGGCTCGAACCCCTGTCTGGGTTCGCCCCCACTGGGAGGCGGATCGCCCCCACTGGCAGCTGATTCTTAACCACCACCCCCAGGGAAGTCCCAGGCAATGTAGGACGTTTTAGAAGGACCACTCTGGTGGCAGAATGGAAGACAGAAGGAAGAGAGGTGAGAGTGGCTTAGGAAGCTACTGCATTACTCTGGAAGATAATGGGGGTGGAGAAGGACCTACACCTGATTCAGTTGGCTGAATGAACTGCATGCAGCAGGGAGTGAGGAGCGAAGAGTACAGGTTTGGGAGGAAATAAAATGAATTTAGTGCGAGGTTGTTACGTTTGTGGTACCTGTAGGACTTAAGGTAAGGAATTGGTGAATTACACATTCTTCAAGATGGCACCTCCCTGAAGCCTCCCTCACACGTTCGGATAGAATGAGTAGTGTCCTTTCTAGGTCCTCAAACCAGTCTCTATTACAATCAAGCCTTTATTTTGCCACTCCCTGCCCAGCACTTGCAATCCTTCTCTCCTGAATTTTCTCCATATAATTTATCACCTTATAAAATACTGTATTATTTACTTACTTTGTGTAAGGTCTGCTCCCCACTCCACTGTAAACAGGGCAGGGGATTTTGCCTATGGTTAAATAAAAGCCACACGACCCCAAAACACGATTAAACATTGCCCTTTTCTCTTTCTCTAGTAATTTTTCTTTAGATATTTTGTTACAACTGAAGAGTAAAAGAATGTATCATAACTCCCTTCTATTCACTCGAAGAATACTTTTACACCCCTCCCCACCCCAAAAATGGCAAAAAGACACCTAGTTACATGTAGCTTGCCCTAGCTTTACTCATATACTGCAAATTTAAGCCACTGAGCTATATTTTCCTATTCTTTACACATCACAGTCTTTGGCCTTTTCCCTTCCCTTTCTGGATTGGGTGTAATCTCATTACTGACCTCAGAATTCTAAAACCCATATGTTTTCCACAGAGCTAACGCTTCTTTTGGAGACCATCCAGGAAAACATACTGAAAGGGTTTTCCATCACCATGATAGTCAAGCTATGCAGGTATACTTAAATGAGTATGATCAAGAAAAAGGAAAACAGATACTCAGGGGGAAAATAGCAACTTGCATCTCCATAACCATATTATTGCAATGTAAGCATTTAAAAACACTAGTATCCAAGTTGGCAAAACAAATGCCCTCATTAAGAGAGAGCAATGCGATGATGTCCAGCACGTAGCAAATGCTCAAGAAAAGTTAGCTGTCACCATTGATAACAGCTTCCACAGACCATGCTCCAAAATGATCCTAAAATTACTGTTTCCTGCTGATAGGAAAGAGAATGTTGCACTGGGAACTAGCCTCGACATGAACTCTTGTTGAAATTCTGGATCTCCTTGCTATAACTTGTCTTTACCCTAACCCTCTGTAGGGTTCCATTTGTATTCTACATGTGTTGATCCGTTCTGATCTCCACAAACTGTGTTACGTGCCAGCATCATCTTGATAACCTCAAGCTGCATAGTCAGAACCCAGGTCAGTTTGCAATGATTAAAAGTTACACTTTCTGGATCACTCCATAATCTTTCTCTTATCATGACAATGGTTTTACCTAATATTTCTTGAGTGAAGCTAATTTTGACTGTTCTATTGGATTACCTCTTCCCTTTGGCTAAGAGGAGGGGTATTTCGTAAGAGAGCTGATGATCAAAATATTTATGTTCTATCTTAGCCTATCTGTGGAGAAAGAAGCAGGACAGTCCACTGTGTTTCCTGGAAATTTAAAAATCGGCAACTAGGAAGACTGAGAAAATCGAGTTAAATCTCTCAGGCTGGTCTGTGGAGGTGCAACCAGTTGGAATTCCTTCTGGAAGTGAAAGGTGAGGCTCAAGGTTCCCAAGTTGCTGGATGGAAGACCGAAAAGCGGTATAGCCTGCTTAATAAAAACCAAAGTAGTGCATGTTGGGGAGAAAGAAACCTGCTTCTCAGATTAACTAAAATAGTTATTAACAACTGGTTAGTTTCTAAATTTTAATAACTTCATTTTCTTCTCTCTCGTGATATAAGTAAAATACCTGCTGTGAAAGAAGCAAACGAATGCAAATGTTGTGAACCCAACTGTTACTAGTCTCACTAAAATTTTGATCTTTGAAAGAACACGCCTTCACTGGACAAGTCGTTTTGTTCTTCTGGGGAGGAATTAATACATGGGATGAAAGGAGAGTCAATGGACAGCTACCACTACCTAAATCCCTTAGCTTTAAGTGGGAGTAATTGACGTAGCTGCCCGCAAGCCCACCTGTGCTTTAAAACGAGTAAAAGGAGGGGGTTACAGGGATGACGGGAGAGAAAGGGGCAAAAAGCAAAAACGAAATGATTCTAAGGAAGGATTGGGGCGGCTGCTCCACTGCCCCGGCACAGGTATCAAACGACTGTAAATGCATAATCTGAAAAGTGCTTTTCTACGTGGAAATCAGCGGTGGAGCCGATTCTTCTACGTTCCTCGTTGTAACGGTCAGCCTAGGATTCCACGAGCACTTCACTTGGGTTTCTCTTCTAACCCTCTGCCCTTCTGGAAAAGTGTTATTTTCTACCGACTTCATATGTCAGAGAAACAAACCTCCTTCGACTTGAGGAGCTTCTAAAACGCTTTACTTCCCTGAAAAGTGAAAACAGGTGAGACTGAAACAAGCATTTTTGTCCGGAGTCTGAAATACAGAAAAAGCAGCCGCTGGGCTTCCCTGGTGGCGCAGTGGTTGAGAGTCCGCCTGCCGATGCAGGGGACGCGGGTTTGTGCCCCAGTCCGGGAAGATCCCACATGCTGCGGAGCGGCTGTGCCCGTGAGCCATGGCCGCTGAGCCTGCGCGTCCGGAGCCTGTGCTCCGCAACGGGAGAGGCCACAGAAGTAAGAGGCCCGCGTACCGCAAAAAACAAAAAACAAAAAAACCAAACCAGTTTCAACACCTGTAATCAATCCGGCTTTCTCTGCCACACCTGGGGCGGAAGGGGCGGAGACTCCGCTTGCGTCATAAGCCAGCGCCGGAAGTTGGCTGCCATACAGCGGCGAGGCGGAATCTGTTCGGAGCAGCAGGGAAGTTTCTCCGTGTTACGTGTGTAGGTAATTGGCGGATTGGGGGGTGGGTATTTGGGCCAAAACTGGAAAGACGCTAGGGGCTAAACAGGTCTGGTGTGGGGTTAGAGTTGGGAGAGACTGGGGATAGAGTCGATGCTGTTAGGCCTTTGCCTCTTAAGCTGTTGGGTTGTTTGCCTCTTTAGCTTTTGGCGTTTTAGCCGTTGGGAGTTATTTCTTTGTTCTTCCCTTATCTTCGGTTCGCATGTTCTCCTGTTGAGGGATACAGTTTTTTGGTAATCTCTTGCTAAAGTTTGGAACTTGTGTTAAATGAAGACGCGAGCTTTGCAGTCAGATCTAAATCTCTGACTCGTAACAGATGAATAATCCTGCCCAAATTAACTTCTTTAAACCCCAGTTCCTTCATCTGTAAAATAAGAGTAATACCTCCTAGAATTGTTGTAAAGATTATAATGAAGTAGCATGCATAATTGAAATGACATATGTAAAGTGTTTATTATTGTGTCCAGTTTGGGGGTAAATGCACAATACGTTGTTTTTTTGTTTCGTTCTTTAGACCCACCTATAGGATTTGAAAAAAGCACAGATTAGGAATTGGGACCTTTTTAGCTTTCTCCGAGAAACATGAGGCCTGGTTAGATTTGTGAGGACGCCATTTGAGATATTAAATATTTGAGTCTGTGATTTCAGGGACAACAATGGACACCCAGAAGGACGTTCAACCCCCAAAGCAGCAGCCAATGATATATATCTGTGGAGGTAAGAGTAACACAAAAGTAAGAGTATTTCACCTCAGTTTTAAAAAAATTATTGCATTTATCTTTGGCTTAAATGAGTCATCTTTAAAGTTAGAAAGCAGAACAACTTTAACAATCTTAAAAAAAAATCCTCTTATTAAGATTTCATTTTCTTTCCTAGGAAAAATGCCACTGTCTTTTGTCTGCCACTCTTTTTCTTTCTCCCTTAATATGTTGGTAATGGCAACATACCCTTGAGACTGAGTATACTATATTTTAGTGCTTTGGGTGAAAAGTATGGTTAAGATAATTTGCTCGTCTGTAATATTTCTCTTTTAGGCATTGAATAAACGTGTTTTGTTTCTAGAATGTCACACAGAAAATGAAATAAAATCAAGGGATCCAATCCGTTGCAGAGAATGTGGATACAGAATAATGTACAAGAAAAGGACTAAAAGATGTATCCTTCTAACTAAGCTTTATGACTATGAGATAAGAGGAAGTGAAAAATAATGCATGGTTTGATAGTCAAAGACTAATTTCTGGTAAAAATGGTAACAACTTGGATTACTTACCAAAAAAACAAAAGGCATGATTAGCATTTTCATGGACCAGTACTCCAGTGTATAGACATATACTAAATAATCTAAATACTAGTTGATTTTGGCTTTCATAAGTGTATTTTTTCAGGGATTCTGTATATAAGTACTCATTCTTGAGCTTCAGTTTATGGGCAAACTAAATGATACAAGGAGAAATACAGATATTGAGTTTGTATGCTACCTAATGGAATAAGTGAGGCTTACAAATTAGCTGAAAGACTGAGAGTAAATTGTTATGTAATAACTACCAGTGTTTTTTAGATCACTAAATTATCACTTTTAACACTGCTTTAGTGTTTCTTGGTGCATTGGTCTCTTGTATCATGGGGGGGCTAATAATTAAAATAGTTTATTTTTTTAGTTCATTTCTAATTATAGTAAATAGTGAACTTCATTCTTTTGTGCATTTTAGATTAAATAACTAGCTTATTGCAAAGAGAAAGTGACTTGGAAGTATTAAATTTTTAATATAATTTTGAAGTACTTATTTTGTCCTTAACTCAGTTTTTGTATAGTGGTGGTTTTTGATGCTCGATGAAAGATGAAATACAGAGGAATGTCTTCATTTGGATTTGGATTTGCTATTAATGTTGTCATATAGCTTTTGATTAGTGTACTTTATGAATACAACTATATACACATGATTTCATTTTAAAAACCATATTGTACTTAGGTATCTATTAATAGCTTATATAAAGATAGTTTTGTTCAGTTACATGGTTTGTAATTTAATTTTATCGTATATGTAATCTGACACACAATGAAGGTTAAAAGTGATTCCCCAAACTACACTTTAATCAAAACCTAGAATCATCTGGGGCCCTTGTTAAAAATGAAGTTTGCTAGGGCCCTTTAAAGGTCTGATAAGTAAGTTCCTAGGAAACCACTGTTTTACATCACCAATTGTTTGTAAACTCTCCAGCGTCATTTTGTATAGAGTATACCAACGCACTTACTATCAGTGTGCATACCTCATTTTGAGTTATAATTTATTTGTTAACTTGGCATAGGTCTTTCTTTATTTGTATATAATGCTTGACAGTTTTTTAAATCTTTGGCAAGGGAAAAGAAACTTTAATGATTGCTTTCTCTAAGGCAAAATCAACCCCAAGTAAAGTAGATGAAGCAGACTATTAAGGCAGGTGCAGTTTCCCAGGTGTAATCATTAAGGTAAAAAACTCTGCTTTCAGGATATAGAAAAAATAGGAGTTGGTTTACACTAAATTGGATGAATGTTTAAAGCTTTTGCCTTGATAGGGATGTGGATGCTCAGATACTCCATCTGTTCCAGGATTCGATTAGATATATTTCAACTTTGTTAATAGTTTTGTGTGTCTCGCACATTGAAAGTATTAACTGTGCAACTGTGCCGTTTAAAAAAGAAAACAAAGCATTGTTTCTACTACCATCCTCAAATATTAAGTTCTGTAAATTTATTATGTGCTATACAAAGTACTACCATACTTAAGATTTTTAAAGAGTGCTTCCTTGGTCCAGGTTTTCCTGGACTGTGGCTTTCATAATTTTGTAATTCTGCCATGTTCCTTTTTTTTTTTTTTTGTGCTATGCGGGCCTCTCACTGTTGTGGCCTCTCCCATTGCGGAGCACAGGCTCTGGACGCGCAGGCTCACTGGCCATGGCTCGTGGGTGCAGCCGCTCCGCGTCACGTGGGATCTTCCCAGACCAGGGCACGAACCCGTGTCCCCTGCATTGGCAGGCAGACTCTCAACCACTGCGCCACCAGGGAAGCCCTGCCATGTTCTTTCTTGAGCTGGTCCTTTTTGTACAAGAGTCCCAATAAATATCTCTTTATGACAGCCTCCTAAACCACAACTCATTGGGTAATGTTGCTCTTAACTATTCTAATTTCATCATAGGTCCTTTGTGTATCAATAGTTTAATTGAATACTGTTATTTGGTTAACTAGACAGTGGTTTAATGGGAAAAGTATTAACCACTGGAACTCAAGACCATCGTTTCAGTTACCTCTTCGTGTCCCCATCATCTATAAAATGGATGTAATTTTACCTCTTGCCTACCTGGACAGTTTTAAGAAAAGGTAAAATAGATATAAAATTGCTTTTAAAAGATCCTTTTGAATAGTACTCTATAAATATAAAAATCAGTAAATCTGAGCTTGAAGCTAATACATAACTTGTCCCCTACTAAA